>NW_022900948.1:49122879-49124154 GCF_012274545.1 Fukomys damarensis
CCAGGTGCTGCTCCCAGAGGAGGGAGGGAACTGCTTGGGTGCACCAGGACGCCCAGATGGCAGCCCCAGGCCTCTCTGTCCTGCCCACAACCTCTCTCTCTCCCTAGGCCTCCCGGGATCCCCGCCCGGGCTGGCTCATCCGACACAGCCACAGGACATTGCGAGCTCAAGCCTCCTGCGGGCGCAGTCCCCTGCAGGCCAGACCCCGGCAGGAACCGAGCCGGGCGAGACTCACGGAGAGCGGGTGCCCTGCACCACCCTCCTACAGTGGCTGGGAACAAAGGCTTGGGAGCGCAGCCCGGCGGAGCAGTCCTGCGCTCCTGAGAGGGCCCACTCCCTTCCGCGGCATCAACCATCCTGCAGCTCGCGCTGGGGGCGCCTTCTCTCCACAGGGGGCCGCAGGCCTCCCACGCCTCCCGAGACTGCTCGGGAGCACTCGAATTTTCCACATCTTGCCCAGACACACTGAGGTTTTTTATATACCTTTATGTATATGTATGAGATTTTATGACAGCTATTTTCTTTCTTTTTTCCCTCTGGTACCAGGGATCCGACTCAGGACCTTGCACTTTCGAGGCAGGCACAGTGCCATGGAGCTACATCCCCAGCCCTATGACAGCTATTTTAAGGCTATCTTAAAATATTGTTTAGTACTTCCATGATTTTTATCATTTACATGTCTCTTTCTATGAAATTGGTGTTTCTCCTGAAGATTGGAGGGGTGGGGGGGGAACAAAGAATTAGGAGCGGGAGCCCTCAGGGATAAGAGAGGTGCTGCGAGGCGGGCGGAGACCCTGGGCTGGCGAGGGGAAGGACCGCCGAGGGCGCAGGAGAGGAAGCGGGAGCCCGAGGACTAATCGGGACGCTCCGAGCGGTGCCCGGTGCTGCGGGCCGCTAGCTCGGCCCGGCGCGGCCCCTCTGGCCTTGGCGTCTTCGTAGCTAGTTTGAGTCCCAGGCGCTCCCCACGTGCGGAGAGCCACCTCCACCCCGCTGTTCTTAACCCTCGGGGGAGAGAGGGTCCAGGCCTGGCGTCAGCGCAGGTTGTGTCTCGCTCACATTTTTCAGTCTTGGGAAAAGGGAGCCCCAGCCCCCACCACGCCACCAGAGGCGTGGCTTTGGGCGTCTCCACACCGGGTCTCCTTCCCTGAAGAGTTAGTCCCAAAAAACCACTGGCTGTGGGCGAGGACGCGTGCACGCGCGCGCACACGCGCGACACGCATTCCCTCACGCCGACGCCGTGGGCACAGGTGTCGCGGTGACACGGGCGCTGCGGAC
>NW_022900948.1:49124360-49131642 GCF_012274545.1 Fukomys damarensis
TTCAGAGGACAAAGCATTGCCAGGGACCTATCAAGTTTTTTGGGTTACAACCTAACTCCTCCTGAATTACACTGATTTTTTCCGTGTGCCAGGGCCTTAACACAGGGTCTCACTAAGTCACTCAGTGGCCCAGGCTGGGCTCAAACTTGCCTCTGCCTTAGCCTCCCAGAGTTCGGACCCCCGCCAGGCCCGCGCGGCCCGAGCCCATGAGCACCATGCGCCTGCTGACCCTCGCCCTGCTTTTCTCCTGCTCCTTCGCCCGCGCCGCCTGCGACCCCAAGATCGTCAACATTGGCGCTGTGCTGAGCACGCGCAAGCACGAACAGATGTTCCGTGAGGCCGTGAACCAGGCCAACAAGCGACACGGCTCCTGGAAGATCCAGCTCAACGCCACCTCCGTCACTCACAAGCCCAACGCCATCCAGATGGCCCTGTCCGTGTGCGAGGACCTCATCTCCAGCCAGGTGCCCGACCCCCACCCCTGCCCTGATCCTTTGGCCTCTCCCACCCTTTTCGGTCCTGTCTGCCATTAAGAGGCCGCCCCAAGCCCATGGCTCCTCCCGGAGGAATCCATCCGAGTCCCAGACTGGTCACTGCCCCTGGGCTGGTCCTACAGGGACTCGGGGGCTCCAGGCCCAGCAGGCGTGTGGCCGCATCAGGTGCTCTCCACCGGGTCAGTAGGACTGGGGACTCACGGGCGTAGAGGGGTACAGAGGCTCTGACAGCGTGGGGCCTGGGGCCATCTTTGTTCCTGTTTCTCGGTTCCCTTTCTCTTCCACGCATCCACGGATGCCTGAGATGGAATGGCCTGAGGGCCGAAGCAGGGTGCTCTGTGGGCGTGGGAGCGGGGACTGCACATTGGTGCCAGGGCGCAGCGTGGCCGCCATGGAAGCCGGTGCTGTGGGGAGGATGGGGCTGGAAACTGCGCCTGGAGAGCTGTCCGCCCAGTCCAGCCTCCTGCTGCTGAATCCCAGTGCAGCCAGGGATCCCTGCACTGCAGCCTCCTGTGAAAGCAGGAGACAGCCAGGGATGCTCACACACGCCCCCCGCTGGGCACAGCGCTCATACCCACATGGGCACTGGCACACACTAATGCATCTCAGCATCACATAGGCAACCATAGTGCACATCCAGGGACACGTTGCTGGGCACACCTGGGTGCACATGCAAACACGTGTGCTCACTAACCCTGATTCAGTCATGCACACAAATACATACATGTTGGAGCATATGATACACACATGCCCACAATGCCTCTGCCTCTTTTCTGGGCACCCTTGGATGCAGGATGGAGGTGAAAGCTGAAGGAGGCAGCCCCGAACACAGGAGCCATGCCAGAATTCTGCTCAAAAACCTCCCACATAACCTACAAGTAGGCCCCCTGGAGCAGGGTTGAGTGAGGTATCTCTGGCCGGTGTCTATCACATGTGCAGTCTGGGAAGTGGCAGGGTTGGAGGGATAGAGTTGGGTACAAACAGGGCCCCATGGGGCACCCCATCCACTAGCTCACGGTGTGCCCGTTGGTGGACTCAGCCTCTCGCCGGTGCCACAGCATGTTGATGAGCGCCACTGTCCCAGAACACACTCTGGGGCCTGCACTGTCACATGTGGCCCTTGCCCCGCCACCCCAGCCCCCAGAACGGGAGCTGGTGGGACCCTAGCACCAAGCCTTGGGAGGGGCTGGAAGGGGGGCTTCATCTCCAGGGAGCTCAGTCCCACGCCCTGGGGGTGCATGGTCAGCACCCAAAGCCAGGCTGTGCCCCATGTCATGCTGTCTTGTGCCCCGCCCTCAGAGACACTAGCAGAAGGGGCCACAGGCTTCTGCAGTGACCTCTGGATGACCTTCTCCCCTCAAGTTCCATGCAGACCTTCAGGCTGCCTGCCTGAGCTTCAGCCCTGGCTTCTACCCCACCCCAATCCTGCCCCCAGGGGAGGGACGCAGAGTGGCCTGGCTGCCCACGTCAGCGTGGCACAGAGTCAGCTGTCTCCCATGCCTCCCCGCTGCACCCCAGAGAAACCACCTTCCCTCGGGGTCTCCTTGCCCACTGAATGCAGCCCTCCTGGCCTTCCCAGCCCCTGCTGTCTCACCCGACCAGTCTCTACCACGGGCTTCTGATCAGAGAACGATGACAGGCCTGGTCCCCGTCCCCGTGGGTATCGGTGGCTGTGTGCGCACCCAGGGAACCACCCGGCCCTACCCCGGGGCTGACCCTGTCTCCTGTGTCCACAGGTCTATGCCATCCTAGTTAGCCACCCACCTACCCCCAACGACCACTTCACACCCACCCCAGTCTCCTACACAGCTGGCTTCTACCGCATCCCCGTATTGGGGCTGACCACCCGCATGTCCATCTACTCCGACAAGGTAAGCCTGACCATAGGACTAGAACCTAGCCGGCTCCCTGTCCCCAAGTTGGGCCCTGGGTGGCCCACAGCCATGGCTAGCTGTCCCATGTGGGTCAGGACCAGTGTGGAGTCAGGACAAGGCATGGCTGCCCTAAAGGAGCCCCGGACAGTGCACACAGTCAGATAAGTTCACATACCACACACTCCTCATCCTGCTGGCGCTTGCACACACATCACCAACATGCTAAACATGCTGGCCTTCACATCACCCACGCACATGCACACACAGGACCACACAGGCCACCCACACTTATGGACATACATCCCACCACACACATTGCTCACACTCATGCATACACACTCATGCTCATGCGTGCCTTGGATTCACATACAGGCATACAAACTCATGCACACCCACATGCACTCAGTCACACACACAGCCACTCACACACGTTCACAAGCATGCTTAAGTCCCACATACATCATCACACACATACACACATTCAAAGCACCTTCTCTCAACAGTGGCATGTTTGGCCTCCCACACACATGCATTCCACACTCTCATGGGCAATGGCCTGCTAACCCTCAGGGGAAGAAGAGGGCAAGAGAGGGCAGGAAGGCTTCCCAAACAGGCAGACTTTGCAGGGGACTGGGAGCCTGGAGAAGGAGGCTTTGGAGCAGAAGAGGGAGCCTGGGTGAGAACTGGTGTCCAAGGTGGACAGACAAGGTCACTCATGGCAGACACTCCAGACCTCAGGGGTGAGGGCCCTGCATGGCAGCCTGGAGGGCTCTCACGGCCCAAGGAAGCTGGAGGAGCAGAAACTGCCGCCCCAAGAGCCACAAGGACCTGCTCCAGGTCATCAGGGCCATGGTTCTGGGAGGATACACAAGCTGGGAGGCAGCTGGCCACCAAGAGTCCAGAAGGGTGCCACAGCCTGCTCAGCGCCACCTGCAGGTAGATGGGGGGGCCACAGTGGACATCAAGTGGGTGTGTGGCCTGAATCAGGAGCTGGTCTGTGCTTCTGACCCAAGCCCTGGACACAGAAAAGCTTCCCTAAGATGCCAGGCATGGTGGCACACGCCTGTAATCCCAGCCCTCTGAAGGCTGAGGCAGGAGGATTATCATGAGTTAAAAGCCAGCCTCAGCAACATAGTGAATTCAAAGCTAGCCTGAACTACATAGTGAGACCCTGTCTCAGAAAAACCAAGCAAAACCAAACAATTGTAATCATCAAGGTTGACCTACATGGTGGAGGCATAGCTGAGGGAACTTGGGGTAGGGATCTACCCTGGGGTAAGGGGACAGGGAAACCAGGTTCCTGCACAGAGCAAGTGAGCTCTCACATGGAGTCCCTCGGGGAAAGGGCCAGGTGGGGTGGCCCAAACTGCTTCTCTCAGGCAACTGCACCTTGCCCCAACATCCCAACTCTCAGAGCTCTCATTCTGGAGCACTCTGGCCAGCTCTTGACCCCGCTTGGGCACCAGTGTCTTCACATACACAGGAGAGGAAAATGGTCCAGTGGAGGAAGCCAGCCAGGGGCAAAAGAGAGGCCAGGAGGAGCCCAGATGCTGGTCACAGGCCAACACCACAGGCCTGTCTGAGACCAAGCTTCATATGCCACTCTCAGCCTTGGGGTCAAAGCAACCAGCTAGCCCCTGCCCAGTAAGACTATCAGAGTCAGCCCACCCTGCAGGGTGTCACAGAGGCACAAAGATAAAACCAGGAAAAACAACTGGAGGCCTCAGAAGACCACAAGATCAGTGTAGGTCTAGTGCTCACCAGAAGAGACTCAAGGGCTCCACTCACTATGACCACTGAGTGGTGAGCAAGCGAGCAAGCAGGCACACAGCAGACTCTAGACTCTAATGAAGAGATGGGATATTTGGGTCCCATAGTGCAGACTTGGTATTAGTCAGCTTTTCATTGCTGGGACAAGGTAATGACACACGTATGGCATGAAGGACAAACAGTTTGGTTCATGGTTTTAGAAGGGTCAGTCCATGGTCAGCTGGCTCCAAGGGAGGAACATCATGGTGGCAGAACATAGTGAAGGAAAGCTGCTTGCCTCATGTCAGTGGGGAAGCGAGAGAGTTGGAAGGTAGGAGCTGGGGACGGGAATACACTCATCCTGGTCACCCCACAACCCATGTCCTCCAGCCAGGCCCCACCTTCCCATCAGTTTATGAAGCTCTGAACTTGACAGTGGACCGACCCACTGAGGCAGTCTTTGGGAGACCCCTCTTACTCACCATAACAACTTCCTAATAGATAGATATTGACATGCAGGGTGGGTGAACTCCACTTGAAGACACAGTGGGGTCTTGGGCTCTCCTGTCAGGGAGAGTCCTTTAAGCCCACGCTGTCTAGCAAGAGGGTGGACTTCCGGGAGGTGGTGAGCTCCACCAGGACGGTTTCAGAGACAAGTCCCTGCCAGCATGGGCCGGGAGATCCTGCGGCTGGCTCCCGGAGCGGATGAGACGGGGAGGTAAGGGCCTTCGCCTCAGCACTCTTTGCGTCCCGCAGAGCATCCACCTGAGCTTCCTGCGCACCGTGCCGCCCTACTCCCATCAGTCGAGCGTCTGGTTCGAGATGATGCGCGTGTACAGCTGGAACCACATCATCCTGTTAGTCAGCGACGACCACGAGGGCCGGGCGGCGCAGAAGCGCCTGGAGACGCTGCTGGAGGAGCGCGAGTCCAAGGTGAGCGCGGCGGCGAGCCTGCGGGCCGCCTGTCTGTGGCTCGTTGTGACACTCTCTCTCCATCCTGCATGCTCAGCACCACGCGTCTGGCGGCGCCCGCCCCGGCCTGTCCTCGGCTCATTTCACTCGCTTTTGCCATTAGTCGATATCTCCTTCGTGTCAGTCCCTGCGGGGCCAGGGCCGGACCACCTGGAGCTCCGCAAACACCCCGTCCCGCCCCGCAGCGCAGGCCCCGGCCCGCCAGGCACAGCCCCTACCGAGGTGCAGGCCCCTGCCTGACGCCCTTGGCGCAGGGCACGCCCACCGCAGCCGGGCACGCCCACCGCGGCTCAGGCTCCACCCATTGCTCAGCAGGTCCCGCCCCTGTAGACACCCCGACCCCTCCCGCCGCGAACTCTCGCTTCGGGACGAGCCCCCTACCGGGAATCCCTCCCATCTTGGCGCAGGACAAGTTCTCTCAGGCTCTGGTTCCTTCCCTGGAGGAGGAGTAGAATCTGGCCTCCGGACCGTTCCTGGTTCCTGTCCTCGCAGAGGCCTCGTCTTGACTGCCCCTTGCCTTGCAGCTGCCCATGGCCCTCACTAAAGCCTCCTCACAGGCATTTCCCCTCCTACACCCCCAGGAGGGGTGCCCCTGCCCCTGCCCCTGCCCCTGCCTCTGCCTCGCCCGTCTTCTCTTCCCACCCATCCCAGTGCTGGACTCTGCCTATCTCATAGGACCCAGAGTCCTGGACACACTGACACCTAGCCCAGTCCAGCCTCCACTACGAGGGGCTGTAGAGATTAGAGCAGGACTTCCAGGGGTCCCAGCGACCCCTTCCCTACCCATCCCCATGGCCAGGCCAAGGAATGGCTGGCCTGGAGTCCTCCACCCAGCACAGGGCCCTGGGACCAGGCCCCATGTCCCAGCCAGGCGGAGAGGGAGGAGACCCGGGCTGGGGGGGCCCTGGGACCAGAGGAGGGTGGGGGGGGAGCATGTTTCGTGTGGAGGTTTCAAAATTGGATTCATCACACTTAGCCTCACTGAGGCATCCCAATGCACTTAGCCACACCCCAGGCCCCTAGAGGGAGTAGAGGGCACAGGTGGGGGGCAGAGGCAGACCCAGAGAGACCTGGGGGTCCCACCTTAGGGGTCTGCTGAGTCTGAGGGAGGGCTTGCTAAGAGCTTGAGGGTCCCCATTCCCCGCACCACACAGGCAGCGCCCTTACTGCTGTGCCCACCCATAGCCACACGAACTCCCAGGGCACATTCACAGCTGTATGCACACCCAGTGTGCTTGCACACTCACGCACACATGCTCCCGCCCTAGGTACGCCCTGGCACACCACACTTCCCAGACACACTCAGACCCCACCTATGCGACCCCATTAGGGTCTAGGTGGTTGGACACACACAAAGTGTGTCCACGAGCCGCACCTTCACTTGCACCCACCATTGTGCACGTGCACACACACACACGTGTGCAGGCACATGCATGGGTGAGCTCCCACACATGCTCAGACTCTGCCATCATCTGCCGGCTCTCTGTGGTTCCAGGCTACTGCAGACTGACCCCGTGTAGACGCCCACACACATCACCCGGCAAGTCCATTATGCTACATGTGCTTCTGTGCTCACACTTGGGCACATGTGTGGGCCAGAGGAGGTGGGCATTCAGTCAGTGAGAAGAGAACATGCAAGCCCCCAGCGAAGCAGGAAGGTGGACAAGTGGGGCAGGAGGGACATGGGGACAGGCCCTGGGGGCTTCTCATGCCCTGCTCAGGACTGACGCCGGGGTAGGGGCCGGTGGGGCCACACACCAGGTGCATGACGGATGGGCTGGGTGGCAGGCGGGATCCCCAAGGGTGGACGTGGACAGGGCCTCTCTCCCTCCTGAGTGACTGTCTCCAGGTGTCTAGCTCCGTGGCAGGAGCCACTGTGGCCCCAGCCCCCGTGTCCCCTCACCCCTGGCTCCACCCGGCCCCCACCCCACCCCGGGCCTCGGTGTTTGCGAGCTCCAGGTACGCGCCCGTCTGCAGACGTGCCGAGGAGGTGGTGTGATTGCTTTAGCGCCGTCATTTTCAACCGTTTATAATCTTCTTCTGTGTCTGCATATTTTCTCTGTGCACATTATTCATCAGAGTAAAAAAAGGAACTATGAAAACCTCGACCAACTGTCCTATGACAACAAGCGCGGACCCAAGGTATATATGCATGGACGTGCACGCCGCCCACCGACTAGCAAGCCCCAGCCT
>NW_022900948.1:49131891-49136740 GCF_012274545.1 Fukomys damarensis
GGCGGCGTGGGTGCCCATGGCCCACCCGCCATGGCCCTGGTCTGTGTCCTCGAGGCAGGCACAGCCGCAGCCGGGAGGTGCATGCGAATCTGCAGGACCCCCGCCCGGGTTTCCTCGTGGAACGCCAGGAGGGAGCCCAACTGCCTGGCTGCCCACCAGGGCCCAGGCTGCTCCTGCAGGGGCCTGAGGACTTGGGCCGAGCTGAGAGAATCTCCCATGGTTTTGGAAAAGTCGGCCCCATCTCTGTTCCCGATTGCATTCCAAAACTCTTTTCTACTTCCTGTCCGCTGCACGTCTCTTTCTGAGTCTTGGTCCACTCCAGCTTGCATGCTCAGTGCAAAAATGAGGCCAGGAGTGAGATGGAAGCGGAGATGCAAAGAGAGCAGGACAGAGCAGAGTGACCGCAGGAGACTTAGCAGGCCAGAGACAGGACAGAAGTAGGGCCAGGCCAGGAGCCAGGAAGGCAGGCAGTAGTGCAGGTGGCAAGTGCAGGCCGGGCAGCCCTAGCTGGGCTGCCTCGGGGTTCCTAGTGGCTTCGGCCCCACTCTCGCCACTGAGGCGCTTTGTCCACTGGCCTCGCCATCTGCTGACACTCTCGCTCACACTGCAGGCCGAGAAGGTGCTACAGTTCGACCCGGGGACCAAGAACGTGACGGCCCTGCTCATGGAGGCACGGGAGCTGGAGGCCCGGGTCATCATTCTCTCCGCCAGGTGAGTCTGGGCCAGGCCAGGGCAGTGTAAGCCCACCGGAACCATGGCTGGGTATCACTGGGCAAAGTGAGCATCTTTCTACACATCCTCCCTGGGGCTGGCCACACGCACTCCCACCCTCACACGCTGGAGACTTGGCCGTTTCCGCTCCTCCTCCTGCCTACCACTCCCTGCCCTTTCCGTGGCCACATGCAGCTGCCCGATCTGAACTGGGCTTTGGGGATGGGGCATGGAAAAGACCCTGCCCTCAGGAAGCCCAGGACTCAAAGAGACACACTGTGTAGCGCTGGGGATCGAATCCAAGGCCTCACACAAGCCCCCTTTCTGTTTACTCGAGATAGGGTCTTGCTGAGTTGCCCAGGCTGGCCTTGAACTTGCCATCCTCCTGAAACAGCCTAAGGGCTGGGGTCAGGGAAAAGGCCCAGCAAAGGGACATGCAGCCATGAGGCCTGGCCTAGGTGGCAATACCCAGGCAGGGAGAGGGCCAGAGCCACCCCTGAAGGCACAGAGTAGCTGCAGAGGAAACAGACAGGACCTTTGAGATGCAGGCTGCCCCAGCAGGGCCTGGCTCCCACCTACAGCCTCAGGAAAACTCCACAGCAAAAATTTCCCTGTCCACAATGGCAAGGCTTCCCCAAGAAGGGAAAGACTAGCTCCCAGGGACAGGGAAAGGAAGCCTGGGGAGGAGACAGCGGGACGCTGGGCTACCCCATTGCCTGACCCAACCTAGAAGCTTCGCTGCACCCCATGCAGGGTAAACAGCAAGTGCTCAGAGGAGCACACGCAGAACCCTGAGGTCCTAAAGGCAGACAGCAGATAGCAGCGGTCCTAGGTCACAGGACAGGTAACTGCCTTCAGTCAACAAGCTCTGACACACACTGTCCTCAGAGCAGAGTGGGGCCCACCAGTCTCCTCAGGCTGAAAGGCTGGATTCTCCTTCACCCACATGGCAGGGATGGGGTCCAGCTGCCCCACTCCCAGCGGGACGGATGCCGGTCACTGGCACTGAGCTGCCCATGCCTGATCTGTGCCTTAGCAGATGCAGAAGCAGCGCTAATCACCTCCAACTTGCCTGCATTTTTAAGTGGCAAACCCAGACCTCGGAGTCATAGCCACCCACTTTAGGGCACAGGCGGCCCAGAGTTTCAGAAGAGAGGATTTTGGAAAACTGAGCCCACACCAGGGGCCGGGGCTGCGGAAACCCCTCAGAAGGCAAGTCCCTCCCAGGGAAAGGCCCGCCCAGGGAAGGCTCCAACCACCCAGAACTAGCCCTGCCAAGACAGAAGCTCCACCTCGAGCAAGCTCCGCCCAGAGAAAGCCCTGCCTGGAGCGAATCGCACCCTGGTAAAACCCCACCCAGGGATGGCTCCACCCACCCAGAGGAAGTCCTGCCCATCCCAGGGAAAGCCACGCCCAGCAAGGCCAAAACCAAGAAGAGTAGAGGAGCCGGGTCTAGAGGAAGCCCCGCCCAGAATCTCACCCAGAGCTGGCCCCGCCAAGGAAAGCCCCGCCTAGGGAAGCCTCTGTGGTCTCCCAGAGACAGCCCCATCCACCGGGGAAAGCCCTTCCAAGAAAGGGTTCCCCAGTGTTCTCTGATTGTTTACACTTAACTCACTCACCATAGGGCTTGAGTGAGACTGGCGAGTGTCATGGGATAAAGGTGTTGTGGGTGGACACGTAGGCTTGCTATCAGGCAGATTTGTTCCTCTGGGAGAGGGAAACTTAAAGAACCCGCTGAGTTCCGCTGTTGGGCACTTTGGCAGTGAACTGGTCACATTGAGATAGGCCTGCCTGACTCGTACCTTTGTAATAGAGGTGGCCAAAGGGACACAAGCCGAAGGTCACAGTCCACAGAACTGCACCAGCCCAAGTCCCAGCGAAGGACAGACACTTTCTGCCCTGTTTTCCTTCTGTATGTCCGTGTTCCTGTGGCACCCACTGATGCCACAGGAAACGCTCTCTTGGGGCGCAGGCTGAGAGGGTCCTAGCCTGTGCTGCCAGATCCCAGGATTAAGGACAAATTTGCCAGGCATGGCTCTAAGAAACAGGAAGGGGAGATTGTCATGGCAGGCAGATGCGCACACGCGCACACATGTGAACCATGTGCACACACCCCCGCATGTGAGTACACATTGTATACAATCATCCATGCACATATGTGCACACACAGGCGCGTGCCATATCTCACTCATGCATGTATCTCACGTGCACGCTTATCCCTAAGTGCACAGATGTGCCCACCATATGCACCACAGGTACATGTGCACACAACGCTGTGGGCATGTATGTGTGCACATGTATCCACACCCACCCACACATGTATATGTGCCATATACACAGTTCACACATGGACACAGACTATCACACAGAGGCGCACAGCTCATAGAGACACACTACTGAGTGC
Organism: Fukomys damarensis; assembly: GCF_012274545.1. NCBI lineage: Eukaryota > Metazoa > Chordata > Mammalia > Rodentia > Bathyergidae > Fukomys > Fukomys damarensis. The sequence goes on from NW_022900948.1 coordinate 49,135,007, forward strand.
ACCACACATTTAAACACAGGCACGCCCAGTCCTGCACACCAAGGCACACACCAGTGTACATACACCAAGTACACACCACTCCCTGTGTACACGTACCCCACACGTGCACAAACCTCACACAACACACCCAGAAGCCTCACACCTGCACTCCCATTATTTTTCTCCGGCTCTCTAGAGTACTCAGAATTCATTTCCAAAACTTTGTTTTTGTTTTTCTGGAACTGTCTTTATCAATATCAGATACTCTGTGCAATAGTCTGATGAGGTTGGATGACTTGATCAGGCTTTCGTCTACAGCTGTCTCGCTGTCAGGATCATTCCACCATGTGGCACGTGTGGGTCTGGACAGTGTACAGAAGAAGGGCTTGTCAGTCAGGTGTCGGCAGGCATGCTGCACCCTGACACACGTGGTGTTGGGCTCTACTGGGTGACCCCTGGCATGTTCTGTGTGCTGTGCTTTCACTGGGGTCACTGCAGAACCTTGCCTGGAGCAACTCTAGTTTTTGCTGCTTACACCCACCCATGTAGAACAAATACACACTTTTTTTTTAGACAGGCTTTCCTTATGTAGTTCAGGCTGGACTGGAACTCACTAAATTGACCAGGGTGGCTGTGAACTCACAGCAATCTCCTGCCTCAGCCTTCAAGTGCTGGGATTACAGGCGTGCGCCACCATGCCAGCTTGAGGTTTTGCATTTCTTTGCTGGCTAAACCTTGAGAAAACCACTTTGGTTTCCAGTCAACCACTATAAAATCAGCTCAGGCAACAACCCTGGCCTCAACATGCCTGTGGCCTGTGCACTGGAGAAGCAGACCCTGGGTGGCAGTCACCATCCAAGTGCATCAGGAGCCAGCTCAGGCCTACAGGGATTTTTGTCATAACCAGGGAGGCCCAGCCCCTGGAGGGCCAGGTCCCTTGTGTCACTGCCCACAGGAATCACCTATGAGGACACAAGTGCTCCAAGTTGAGGCCTGAATGCTGTTCTCCTGGTGGCCCTGGCCCTGGGGTCGCAGGGCACAGCTGCTCTGCAGATCCCAAAGTGACAGCAGCCCTGCTCCACCTGGCAGCCTCTGCAAGTTGTTTAGGGTAGCTCTGAGGGCACCATTCCCACTGGCATCTCATCAATCCAGGGTGCCCTGACCCTTCTTTCACACATTTGAACACGGAGGACCAAGGGGATCAGGCTTGTCTGTGACTGTGGCAGTCACAGGGTTATGGGCTTTGGGATGGACTGTCCAGGCACACACCTGACTACCACTCACCACCACGTATGTGCCTCAGTTTCCCTCTGGACACAAGGACAGTACAAAGCCTGTCCCACGGGGATGATGTGAAAAATAACAGTCCTTGTGAGGCCCTTAGCGCCATCCTTGCCTGACCTCACACCACCCTGCCCTCCGAGCACAGGTGTTCGGCCTGCCGTCCTTTGCACCCGGTTCCAGCCCCGCCGCGCCCCGCCCGGGCCTAATAAGGGAGCAGCCAATAAGGGAGGCCTGGGAGGTTCTTGGGCTCTGGCTTCATCTGTGTATGGGGTCTCCCGCCCTGTGCGGATGGGGTGAAGCGTGGGCCCCCGGCGTCTCCCGGCCTGGCTCCAGGACGCGCAGGGAGGAGGCCTGGGTAGGGAGGACCCGGTCCTGGCCCGTCACCCCCGTCTGCCCACAGCGAGGACGATGCCGCCACCGTGTACCGCGCGGCGGCGATGCTGAACATGACGGGATCGGGGTACGTGTGGC
>NW_022900948.1:49136900-49139794 GCF_012274545.1 Fukomys damarensis
CACGCGCTGAGCCGCCCCTCGCCTCGCGCAGGCATCATTGGGCTGCAGCTCATCAACGGCAAGAATGAGTCGGCGCACATCAGCGACGCCGTGGGTGTGGTGGCGCAGGCCGTGCACGAGCTGCTGGAGAAGGAGAACATCACCGACCCGCCGCGCGGCTGCGTGGGCAACACCAATATCTGGAAGACAGGGCCGCTGTTCAAGAGGTGGGCGGGGCTTCCTGTTGGAGGTGGGCGGGACCTGGTGGGAGGGGCGGGGCTTCTCCCTGGATTGAAGGGGGAGCACGAGGTGGGCGAGGCTGTGTAGCAGGTGGGTTAGGGGCCTTTCAGGATGTGGGAGGAGGCATGTGGGAAGTGGTCGAGGCTTCTCAGGACCTGGGAGGGTGTCTGGCTTGAGGTGGGAGGGGCCTGCTTGAATGGGCGGGGCTTATTTCGAGAAATGGGAGGGGCCTAGACCTGGGTGGTCTTCCCACTTGAAGTTTGGGCAGAACACTCTTCCAGAATTGGGCAGGGCTGCTCAGCAGGGTTAGGCCTCTCCTGGGTGTCCAGCGGGTCCCGCTGCCCATGTCCTATGAACAAGTGACCCCTCTCACTCTCCGTCTTTCACCCCACTGTCCCAGCACCACCACCTCTGTCTTCACTCATAAGCATCTGCCTTTGCTCCCAACACTGACACCAGGATCTCAGCTGCCACCGAAGTGCACCTCCACACATACTGCAGCCCACCCTGAGGCTGTGCCCCTCCTTACAATGGCTGGCAGCCCTTGGGAGGAGGCCCTTGCTGTAGCAGGTGGAGACTGGGAGCTTCTAGGGACCGGGGAGGTCAGACATGGTGTCCAGGAACACACTTGAGTGAGTCAGGTGGGCAAGGCCTGGAGACCCAGAGGGCAGAAGCTGACTCACCGCTGCCTGGACACCAGGCCACCTGGGTGGAGCAGGTGTGCCCACAAAAGGAGCACACACAAGTGCAGGAATGGCCTGTGTACAGAAGCACACAAAGACACAGACTCAGCACATGACACACATATACACAAGTACATACTTGTGCACACACATGATTACTGATGTGTCCCAGTGACAGTGACACACACGGCACACACAGCCAGCAGAACTGACCAATGGTTAGAGCAGGATGCAGGATCAGCCTGCCTTCTGTTTGCTGACAAACAGCCCTGGTGTCCTCTGAGCTTCTGTGTCCTCTGTAAAACCAGGATGGTTACTGTGAGGATCAAGCACCTGCCCCTCAGAAAGCCCTCAGGGCAGGGTCTGGCACCCGGAAGCCACTCAGCCATCACTAGCTGTGCTGCCCATCTGGTGTGGGCAGATTTGCTTAATTCCTCTTATGTGTGAGGGCTGCCATCTGCTCATCTTTCCTTTCTTGGGACTAGAGTAGAAGGAAGGGTTCTGGCTTCTTAGGAGGCTGAGGTAGGAGGTGTCCTTGATGGGTGGGAACTACATGCCGCCCCAGGGTGCTGATGTCTTCCAAGTATGCGGATGGAGTGACCGGCCGTGTGGAGTTCAATGAGGATGGAGACCGGAAATTTGCCAACTATAGCATCATGAACCTGCAGAACCGCAAGCTGGTGCAAGTGGGCATCTATAACGGCACCCATGTAGGTGGGGGTCATGAGGGGGTGGGGGCTGGGGCCTTAGGGTCCTGGGGCCAAGACCCCTGCGTGGCCACCCTCCATCTCATACTCCCACCCCCAGGTCATCCCCAATGACAGGAAGATCATCTGGCCGGGAGGAGAGACAGAGAAGCCTCGTGGGTACCAGATGTCCACAAGACTAAAGGTGGGGGACCCTGCTGCTCTGCCTCAGCATTCCCAGCCTGGCCTGGAAAGGGACGGTGAGGCCCATGAAAGCAAGGAAGGGACCCAGTGGAGATGGGGCCTGGATGTGGCTTCCATGCCCCACACTTTGTCCAGCTGGGGAAGAAAGCAGCAGAGAGGAAGAAGCAGCTACCCCTCAATTCAACAGACTACAGCACCCCAGCTCTGCCCAGCCCCAGTGAAGTCTGGGAGGAGCTGACAGGGCACAGGGACAGTGGGTGGCCCTTCACACGCCCTCTCTCCTCCAGGTGACCCATCTTGCCTCTGGCTTCTGGGAGCCTCCTTCTCATGGCATCTTTTCAGCCTTTGGGCTCTTCCTTGGCCCCCTTTCCTCCCAGGCCCCGTGCCAAGTCCTTCCCTGTGCAGCAAGCTCTGCTGTGGCGTAGACCACCAGGGGCAAGACCTTAAGTACGGGGTCCCCAGCTGACCTCCAAGTATTCCCAGGTCCCCTGTCTGTTTCTGGAGCACACTCTCCAGCCTGACTGTTCCTCAGCCCTTCCCTTCCTGGTGGCAGATGGCTTTCCCGATGCCACTCAGGTTCCTGCAGCTCAGGCCCTCTGTGCAGAAAAGTCTACTGATCTAGGCTGAGAGGTGCAGATGGGTCCTGACAGCTTTGTTTCTGACTTCACTAATTTTTAAAAAGTACTCATATATATTACTTCAGAAATGGCAAAACATAATGACAGATTTAAAAAGTAATTAAAAAAAAAATTCCCTCCCTGGGTACAAAAGCCAACATGCAGCCTCCGAGGTGGTGCTGGCCCTGTGCATCTCTCAGCTATCACTCCACCCGTCACACCCCCGCCTGGCTGTCCCATCCCACCTGGACCTCCTGTCCCTCCACTCTCCACGCCCTTGAGCAGGCACAAAGCAGTTTCAACTCCGGCACCACCTCCTCCTCCAGTCCCTAGTATCCTGCTGTGCTCCACTGGTCCCCTCAACTTTGTCCTCCCACCTCCAGCCTGTGGGCCCTGGAGGACAAGGAGGAGGCGGGGCAAAGCTGGACCCTGGGCTGAGAGGCAGACATAGAAGAGAGGAGCGTCCCTGGGAGGGACGGGAGCAG
>NW_022900948.1:49140538-49141076 GCF_012274545.1 Fukomys damarensis
GGGTCTCTTCGGTGGACCTTCTCTGTTCTTGGGGCTAGGCAGGGCATAGGGTGGACTGTGGCCAAGATGGGGAGCTTTTCTTCTCAGAGGTGCCCAGCACGTGCCAGTTGCCCTCACAGGCTACTCAGATAAGCCAGTACCTGAGGCAGCACGGCCCGGCCGGAGCGGGATGGGGGTGGGCAGTGTTTCAGAACCAAGTCTGCCAAGCCCAAGAGGGAGGAGTCTGGGCAGGGGAGCCACCAGGTGATGGCTTGCCTGGGGTGAGAACTGAGCCCTGACTGCTGCGGGAGGCTCCAGGCAGGCGCAGGGCTGGCCGGGGCTGAGGAGTGGGGGAACCTGGAGTGGCCTGGCACGGAGAGGAGGCCAGCGCGTGGTGCAGCGAGGGCTGGTGACCCAAGGCGGGCTCCCCTCTCTCCAGATCGTGACGATCCACCAGGAGCCCTTCGTGTACGTCAAGCCCACACTGAGCGACGGGACGTGCAAGGAGGAATTCACCGTTAACGGTGACCCAGTCAAGAAGGTGATCTGCACCGGGCCC
>NW_022900948.1:49141391-49141849 GCF_012274545.1 Fukomys damarensis
GGGCCGCCAGCTGGGCGCTGGGCGAGGTCTGCAGCAGGAGAGCCCCGGTCGCAGCAGCCGGTATTCTCGCCACTCTCGCCGCACAGGTGAATAACAGCAACAAGAAGGAGTGGAACGGGATGATGGGTGAACTGCTCAGCGGGCAGGCGGACATGATCGTGGCGCCTCTGACCATCAACAACGAGCGCGCACAGTACATCGAGTTCTCCAAACCCTTCAAGTATCAGGGCTTGACCATTCTGGTCAAGAAGGTGGGCAGGGGCCTGGGGGGTGGCGCTGGGTCTGGGAGGGTCCAGGCCCGGCTGACTGCCTGTCTGCCTGCAGGAGATCCCGCGGAGCACGCTGGACTCGTTCATGCAGCCGTTTCAGAGCACGCTGTGGTTGCTGGTGGGGCTGTCGGTGCACGTGGTGGCTGTGATGCTGTACTTGCTGGACCGCTTCAGGTGAGCGCCACGCGG
>NW_022900948.1:49142002-49146664 GCF_012274545.1 Fukomys damarensis
CCGCTCTCCCGCCCGCCCTTTGCGCCCGCAGCCCCTTTGGCCGGTTCAAAGTGAACAGTGAGGAAGAGGAGGAGGACGCCCTGACCCTGTCCTCCGCCATGTGGTTCTCCTGGGGTGTCCTGCTCAACTCCGGCATCGGGGAAGGTGAGGCCGTGCCCAGCCGGCCCGCTCTGCCCCTGCGCTCAGGTACCTGACCCTAGCCCTTGCCCACAGGTGCCCCCCGAAGCTTCTCTGCGCGTATCCTGGGCATGGTGTGGGCCGGCTTCGCCATGATTATTGTGGCCTCCTACACTGCCAACCTGGCGGCCTTCCTGGTGCTGGACCGGCCTGAGGAGCGCATCACAGGCATCAACGACCCACGGGTGAGGCCCGGGCCAGCTTGGGGGCATTTGTGTGGGCCGGGCCCGGGGAGCAGCCTCAAGCCCTGCCCTGCCCCATAGCTGAGGAACCCCTCGGACAAGTTCATCTATGCGACCGTGAAGCAGAGCTCGGTGGACATCTACTTCCGGCGGCAGGTGGAGCTGAGCACCATGTACCGGCACATGGAGAAGCACAACTACGAGAGCGCAGCGGAGGCCATCCAGGCAGTGCGGGACAAGTGAGGCGAGCCCCACGGTGCTGGGGACATGAGGCTGGGGCAGGGGTGCACATTCGCAGGCTGTGCCACGGGTTCGGGCTCCCTGTGACCCTGCTTCTGCCGGCAGCAAACTCCATGCTTTCATCTGGGACTCGGCGGTGCTGGAGTTTGAGGCTTCACAGAAGTGTGACCTGGTGACCACGGGTGAGCTCTTCTTCCGCTCTGGCTTTGGAATCGGCATGCGCAAGGACAGCCCCTGGAAGCAGAACGTCTCCCTGTCCATCCTCAAGTAAGTCCAGAGTGTTTCTGAGGCCTCACACCTCTGTCTCCAAGAGCCTATCATTGGAGGGGACATTCTTCCAGCCTCCAGCCCCCAGCACCCAGTACCAAGGCACCCTAGATGCAGTACAAACCAGTCCAGGCCCTCTGCCCTTGGCGCCCTGCCCAACCAGACTCCGCCCCCAGCATCACTTCTGTCTGGGATGCCATGCCCACTAAAGGCTTTACCCAATCCTGGCACTGGTCTCATAGAATGTCCCGCCCACTGAAAGCTTTGCCAAATCCTGGCACTGTCCTTCACGGAATGCCCAGTCCACAGCCCCACCATGGGGTCCCACAAGCCTATCGTGGTGGTCGGTTGACCTACTGTACACCCCAGGTCGCATGAGAATGGCTTCATGGAAGACCTGGACAAGACGTGGGTTCGGTACCAGGAATGCGACTCTCGCAGCAATGCCCCTGCGACCCTCACTTTCGAGAACATGGCAGGTGCGGCCTCCGTCCCCCTCCAGGTCGGTGCTGGCACTGGCAAGGCTTCTCTGGTGACAGCTGAGGCTCCATCCTGCACACAGGGGTCTTCATGCTGGTGGCTGGGGGCATTGTGGCTGGCATCTTCCTGATTTTCATTGAGATCGCCTATAAGCGCCACAAGGATGCGCGCCGAAAGCAGATGCAGCTGGCCTTCGCAGCAGTGAACGTGTGGAGGAAGAACCTGCAGGTAGGACGGGCCATCCTCCGAGGCCTGGCGCCCAGGCCCAGCCTGGCCATGGCCCCTCTCTGCGCCGCAGGCTGTGGCACTGGCTCTGGCTCCTGTGGGCAGGACTGGAGCTGGGAACCATGGCCGGGGGCAGCGGTCGGTGAGTGCTCCCAGGACACGGGGGCAGCCCTGGGGTGGGCTGCATCCCAGTGGGTGCCCACTGCCAAGCCAGGCTGAGGGAGGCCACATGCCTGCTTGGAGCCTCCACCTGGCCCCTCTGTCTCCAGTCGCCCACCGGCACCCGTCCCATAGGAAGGCGAGCAGGCAGGGTAAGACAGGGGCCCACCTGTACATGGCATGTGAGTCCAAATGAAATTGGCCCGCTACCCCCTAGCCCCCTCGACACCTTCCAGGGACCCCTCTCCTGCTGTGACCTTTTGCACGCACTTCGATCCAAATGCAGCTGCCCACCCCTGTCTGGCACCCCAGGCTGCACCCGTGAGGTTTCTCAGTCAGCTGAGCCGAGGCTGCACATAGTCGGCCATGGCCCACGGAGGTCGGGGATAGGATGGTAGCAAGGCCATCAGGCCTGGGGCTGGCAGCCCTCTTGCAAGTTCTGGTTTGCTCCTCTCTTTTCTTTCTCTGGTGCCTTCCTGGAGCTGTGTCCCGGGATGAAGCTGTCATTGCAGTGAGGGCTGTGGGAGACAGGGCTGCTGGGACCCTCACACCTCTCATCCACCCACTCTTGCTCTTGGCCCGCAGGTCCCTTGGGGACCTGGCTACTGCTCCCACTGGAGGGCACAGGGCCATGCTGATCATCAGACTCAAGGCCAGTGTCTGGGGAGCTGCCTCTATCCTCTATTGCTCCAGTTCCATCTTGACAGCTGCCTCTGGCCCCTTGGCCCCTTCCTCATTCTTGACGTGTGCCCCTTGGGGTCAGCTCCTCCAGTCCCGGAAGGCTTCTCCTTGGGCCACCCAGAAGCCAGGGGGACTCCCAGGAGGAACCCCAGCCAGGACCCCAGCCCAGCCCCAGCAAGAGCAAGGCAGGCCATGCCCTCGGGCAGGAGAAGAGTCCGATCTCGAGAGTCTGGCTGTCAGTTCATCTGTCCAGCACAGGGAGGCAGGCAAAGTAAGGGCCCGAGTGGCCAGCCAGGCCGGGCAGCGGCCCCCAAGGAGCAGGCGAGGGCAGGTGTGGCTGCGGTCCTTAGCCATCTAATCACTTATACATATTCATTTTAGGATAGAAAGAGTGGTAGAGCAGAGCCCGACCCTAAAAAGAAAGCCACATTTAGGGCTATCACCTCCACCCTGGCCTCCAGCTTCAAGAGACGTAGGTCCTCCAAAGACACGGTAAGGGGGAGAGCACCCCAGTCCCGCGTCTCCAACTCCTCCCTCGCCCCGTGTCTGTCTCCCTCTCCCTCGCCATCCCACCCCTGTCCCTGCCTCCAACCCTGGCCATCTGTGCCTCTGCCCCAAGCAGCCCCCTGTCCCAGGTCAGCTGTGCCCCGCTGAGCCCACACGCTAACCAATGCCGCCCTCCAGACCCCACACCTCTCCCTGGCCCTTGCTGGTCCTCAGCCCCCTACCCCATGTGTCTCCACGTTAGTCTGCCCTCCCCTACCCCCCATACCATGACCCACACACCATCTTGAAGCCGTCTCATGTTGTTGGTCAGTCAGCCAGCCTTGCCATCGCCCTGGGCTCCACCTGGGCCCCAGGAGCCAAGAGCAGCCCTTGTCCCAGTTGCCCCACGTCAGGAGGCCACACCACTGCTGTGATGGCCTTGTTTCTCTCACCTCTCCTGGAGGGGCTGCCGCCCTCACTCCTGCCTTGTGACGGCCCCGAGGGTGGCTGTGCTGCTGCATCCCGTCCATCTGTCTGGCCACTGGCCCTGCCCCCCAGACACCTGTCTCACCTGTCTCACCAGAGCCATGCGTGTTGCATCTTCCATGTGGTCTCTGTGTGGGCCGGGGGCTGGGGGCCGGGCCCGGGTCCCTCTGGGTGGACGGCTGGGGCCTGGTGTTGCAGCTGGCCCTTGGCCACAGGGTACTGTCCTCGGGAAATGGGGTGGGACCAGGGGACCCTGCTGAAGTGAGCAGCAGCCCCTGAGGATCTGAGAGCAGGTGGGGGCAGCCCTGCGAGCCCAGAGCAATACAAGCTTCCAAATGAGGGCCCAGGAAGGGGATCCCAAGACAGATGCCTCAGTTCTGGCCTCGGCACCTCCACAGGGCACAGAATGAGGCCTTGGCCTAAGCCAGGACACCATCCCCCGCCTTGTGCAGCTTGTCACTGCCCTGGAGAGCACCCTGAGACCCAAGGCCCCCCAAGGGCCCCAGCCTTGCTAGATGTACCCTGGAGCCAGGCAGCCACCCTGCAGCCCCACCCACAGGGAGTCCCCAGCCCATAGGCAGCATCACCCCAAAGGGGGTGTATGCCCCAAGGAGAAACTGGGGTTTGCAGCCCACCCCATCCATAGGAGGAAGGGAAGATCTCCAGGGCAGGGAGCAACCCAAGTCTCAGGGCAAAGCCAGCAGGGTTCCCAAGAGGGACCCAGAATGCCTGGCTGCCCAGCTCCAGGGGGAGGAGCTTGGCACAGGAAGGGCCAGTGAGGGAGAGTGAAGCAGCTGGAGGCTCTAGGAGTTGGTGGCAGCGCAGTCCCCCGACCAGCCAGGCCAGGAAAAGTGGGCAGGCCTTATGCTGCAAGGTCTGAGCCAGGGTCCCACAAGGGGGCACAGGGCAGAGAGAGGGGGAACAGGGGTGACAGGACTGGGTGGGCAGTCAGGGAGGAGAATGTCTCCTGGCAGACAGGAGAAGCAGCACTTTGGGAGGATGGTGTCTGTGGGGAGCACAAAAGTTGTTCAGGTGATGGGTCACTTTCAGCAGGGGGGGCCGTGGTCCAGGCCCTGCCTGCAGCTGGCCCAGGTGCAGCTCAGGGTACCCTTCTGGGGATGTGCTCCCAGTGGAATCCTCGGGGGCCAGCCCTGGAACCAGGTGGCGCCTGGGCCAGGTCCCCGTCCTGCAGGGCTGACTACGGGGCGCTGCCACTGGGGTCTGGGTGGGGGAGGGCAGCCCAGCTCCTGCTCAACTCTGGGGCTGGGCACCTGATCCG
>NW_022900948.1:49146715-49146974 GCF_012274545.1 Fukomys damarensis
ATCCTCTGCCCCTGTCCTGTGGCTGGTCCGGGCCAGGGCGGCACTGGGCGCTCAGGGCTGGGATCCCTGGCAGCCGGCAGGGCCAGCGGGTATTGATTGTTGGTTCTTATTTATAGAGCACCGGGGGTGGACGCGGCGCTTTGCAAAACCAAAAAGACACAGTGCTGCCGCGACGCGCTGTTGAGAGGGAGGAGGGCCCGCTGCAGCTGTGTTCGCGTCATAGGGAGGGCTGAGACGCCCGCCCTCCTGCCCGCCCTCC
>NW_022900948.1:49147201-49148282 GCF_012274545.1 Fukomys damarensis
GCTGGCCGGTCCACCCTGTCCCGGCCCCGCACGTGCCCCTGGCGTCGGGGCTAACGGGCCACCTTGTCTGTGTATTTCTATTTTGCAGCAGTACCATCCCACTGATATCACGGGCCCGCTCAACCTCTCAGATCCCTCGGTCAGCACCGTGGTGTGAGGCCCCCGGAGGCGCCCACCTGCCCAGTTAGCCCGGCCAAGGACACTGATGAGTCCTGCTGCTCGGGAAGGCCTGAGGGAAACCCACCTGCCCCAGAGACTGCCCGCCCTGGGCCTCCCGTCAGCTCGCCTGCCCTGCTGCCTGGCGGGCAGCCCCTGCTGGACCAAGGTGCAGACCAGAACAGCTGAGGACGGGCCAGAGCTGAGCCGGCTGGGCAGGGCCACAGGGCGCTCCGGCAGAGGCAGGGCCCTGGGGTCTCTGAGCAGTGGCCCTGGGCAGAGGGCTCGGAACAGAGCTGGCAGCCCCATCCGGCTTTTATCTGGAGCCACGGGGGGGGGGCCCATGGCACCAGCTGGCAGGGCCCCTCCTCTAGCGCCTGCTCACTACAGCCTGAGCTCCACCCTCTCCTCTTCTTGCTGCACCCCCATGTGTGCCCCTTCTCCTCCTGACCCCCATTTGCTGGGCTGGCCCTGCCCGTCCCCACCGCTGTGGCTTCCTCCGGACTCCAAGAGGGCTGAGCCTTCTCAATGCCAGCAGCCCACCGGGCTTCTCCAGACGCTGGCTCTGGACCGTCTCAACCCTACCCCGCACCTTGGGCGCCGAGGAGCGCCACCGCACCGCCCCCAGCCTCGGGTGTGTCACCCGCCTGCCACCTGGTGCAGGACCAGCCCTCCCGTGTCCGAGCGCGTGCCTTCTAGTGGGGCCTTGCGCAGCCGCACTCTGCCCACCCGGCCGGTGCGCCCCGCCCCCGCCCCGTGTGCAGTGGTCATGCCTAAAGGAATGTCACGACACTTTCGGTCCCTGTCCTTGTTTAGCCAGCAGGAAGTGTGAAGCGAGGACGAGGGCGGGTGGGGCTGGGCAGGGCGCGCTCAGGCTTGGGCCTGTGTGGCAGCCTCGCCTTGGGGCTCGGTGACACAGGAGGGT
>NW_022900948.1:49148325-49148553 GCF_012274545.1 Fukomys damarensis
GCTGCGCGCACGGCAGGCGGTGATCGCAGAGCCCAATGCCAGGCAGATGGCCAGGCTGGCGAGGAAGGAGACGGGCCCAAGCGCGTAAATCACTGCCAGGTCTCGCGCTGCGAGGCGTTTTGTGCAGTGCCGAAAGGCGGCGTCGGGGAAGGCGGTCAGGGGGCTGAGCGTCCGGCGCCCGGGAGACACGCAGAGTGGAGCTTCGGCCTCTGTGGGACAGAGAGGCAG
>NW_022900948.1:49148715-49148976 GCF_012274545.1 Fukomys damarensis
CCAGCAGCGCCAGGTGGTTGCCTGCCAGCGAGAGGGATCGCAGCGCGCGGAGCGGCGCGAAGGTGCCGGGCGCCAGCGTCTCCAGCTGGTTGGCGCTAAGGTCGAGAAGCTGCAGCGCTCCCAGACCCCAGAAAGCCCGGGGATGTACTGAGCGCAGCTCGTTCTCGCGGAGGTTCAGGAGCTGCAGGGCATTCGCGCCCGCGAAGGCGCCTGGCGGCAGCGCGCGCAAACGGTTACGGTCAAGCAGCAGAGCGTGCACGC
>NW_022900948.1:49149123-49165281 GCF_012274545.1 Fukomys damarensis
CCGAGGGCAGCTCCAGGGCGGAGCAGTTGGCCTGGCCCCCCGCCGAGCACGCGCACGCCTCAGGGCATTTGAGGATGCCTGGGGGCTCCCACAGCGTGACTCCAGTGGGCACGGCGGCCCAGGCTGGCCTCAGCGACAGTAGCAGCAGCAGCAACAGCTGCGGCGGAGGCCTCAAGAAAAAGGAGAGGCCCCGCATAGAGGCAGCTTTGGGACCCAAGGTGGGTCCTTGCTGCCGGTCTGTCCTTGGAGCCCAGGCGTCCCTACACTTGTCCCTGTGGTGCCTGCATAAACACTAACTGTCCAGCCTGATACCTGCCCTTCCTGTCCCACGGCTGGTCCTGCGCCCAGGGCGGGGGCCAGGCATGCAGCCAACGCCCAGCACTGCCAGCCACCTGTCCCACAGTGCCAGGCCCATGGTCTGCATTTCCTCTGTGGGGATGAGATCCCTGGAGCATTGTGAGGCTTGAGCAGCCAGGACCATGCCCACCCCCACAAGCCATTGTGGCCCGCGCACACCCAGTCCAGCTCCACTCTGGCAGGGCAAAGGTCCCACGTTAGGGGTGTGCCGGTCCCTCCCGGGGTGGATGGCCAGTGGGGCAAGAGCCTCACTAGCCTGAGCAGGGGGCCCAGGCCTGGGAGTGGAGGGGGCTCGTGCAGGGGAGAGGAGGTGTCTCCCACTCCCTGAAACCGTGCAGGGTGCAGTGAGTGTGGAGGGGACATCAGCCTGGGTGCTCCTGTCCCTGCTTCTCTTGTATCGGCAACTGTGAGCATCCTGTGTGAGGCTTCGATGGGGCCAGAGGCCCAGGAAGGCTGGGGCTTCTCTGGACAGAACAGCAGGGAGGAGCTGGGCCGGCCAACCAAGTGTGAGCACCAGGGGTGTGGGTCTCTGCCTGGGGCAGGGGCACTCCACTGTCTGCGTGCCGAGAGGGGCATATGGTTTGCAAGGAAGCGTACACAACCACTAAATAGTTTTCATTCCTGTACCCGCTACTCTGCTCTACAGAGTAGGGGACGAGGGTGGAGGAGAGGCTGGGCAGGGCTCCTCTAGGGCACCCTCCACGGGGACCTCCAGGCTGAGGCGGGACTCCATGTGAACCAAGTGCAGGTCCATGCAGTCCTCCTGGGCCCCGTCGTGCTCCACCAGCCTATGTGACAGGTTGGGGATAGCACTGGGGGCCGGTGCGCTCAATGCTGGTGAGCTGCCCGCCCAGTGATGGCATGGTTGGCACATCCTGCTCTGTGCCGACTCACCTGCTATCCATGTGTCTGGGGCAGGTCTCACTGGAGGGAAAAAGGTAGTGTGACTCCTAGCATTGCTGGCTCCATGAGCCCAGCAGTGCCCTTGCCACCCTCCCTGGTGCACACCTGGGAAATGTCATTGCCAGCCACTGGTGACAGCCCAGCCATGACCAAGGACCCAGGGCCAGCAGTGTGGCCTCCATCCTGCCTCACCGTTCCCCATCCTGAGCTCACGCACCCCTTGGCTCGCAAGACACCAATGGCCACTGTGACCAGGGCACAGAAGCAGCTGGCACTGACACCTGCCAGCAACAACGAGGGAGATGAGGGCTTCGCGGCTGAGGCCAAAGCTGCAGTCCCAGTCCCAGCTGAGGAGACAGGACCGTGAGACCAGGGGCTGTCACCCTTAGTGGAGGACCCCCAGGTCTGCCCTGCCCCAGTGGCCCCAAGGATGTGGGGGTGGCCCTGCCTGGGAAAGGGTGGGACCCTGTCTGAGGTGGGGGGGAACCATACCTGCAGCAGAGATGAGCAAGGACAAACTTATCAAGCCCAGGAGGCTGCCAGCCAGGCAGAAGTCGGGCTGGGGATGTAGGACCACGTCCAACTCCAGCCCCACCTACAGCTCTGGATGGAACTTGTAGGAAGGTGCTGACCTCACAGTGGGGCTGGGGTGGGCGGGGGCAGGGCTTCGCGGGCACAAGGCCGACTCAGGCCTCACTCACCCTGGGGCACTGGAGAGTCAGAAGAGGTCAGGGGGCAATGGCCACACCTGCCTGAGCAACATCTGCCCCCCCATGCCTCCAGAATACCCCTCTGGGAGCAGCTGCTCTGAAGGGGTTGCAGGTACCACCCACGGTCCTGGTCCAGCATTAAACTTGAAGTCCACCATACCAACTATCAGTTCTTCTGCCGAATGGGCAGCCAGTCTCCTTAGGCTAGCAAGGTCAGGGTTAACCTACCTGGGCCATGCTCCTGCACCTGTTTCAGGCTCGTCTGAGTCACCCCACCCTGCCTCCTCCTCAGGACCTGCCAAGCCCAGGTGGCACAGAGAGCAAATGCACCCCCAGGCCAGTGGGGCTCCAGACTTCTGCCACCTGAGCCTCACAGGGGGCACAGCCAGACCCTGAGGCCTCGGTCCCCAGAGCACCCTGCAGACAAACACAGGCCCCCTCCAGGCGTTATGGGGACAGACCAGCAGCCATGCTGTGACCCAGGACCTTCCCTGATCTTCAGGACACTTCCAAAGGAACACAGAACACAAGGTGTGCCCTCAGCCAGGGGCTGGCACTCCCACCCTGCCAGTCCAGTCCAGCAGGTTTACATCCTGGTTAGGACAAAGGCACACCCTGCAGGGGCCAGGTGGTGGCTACAGGTGGCAGGATCCAGACAGGGCCACCTTGTAGGGGGACGGTGGGTGTCAGAGCCTTGAGGTCATTGCTAGCTCTCAGGGGGACCCAGTATGACAGCAGCATCAGCACAGGCTTGCAGTCAGTGGGAGACACTGCCCCCTCCTGCACTAAGGCAAGGAGCAGGGAAAGGGGAGAGGAGATCCTGGCAGAGACTCTATCAGGACCTTGACAAATGCAGCACAGGCCACAGCTGGGCAGGGTCGTGGGGGTGGCCGTTCTGCACCCACAGCAGCAAATGTGAGGACACAGAAAGGGAACCTGGGGCCAAGGACACAGCTCAAGCTGGGCGTGGCTCAAGGCGAGGAATGCACCTCAGGCACAGCAGCAGAGGTTCCAAAGGGCTTTTGTCCCCCTTCAAAGACAGTGCCTCAGCCCAGACACGTCCTGCCTAGGAACAGCAGCTCCAGGACAGGTGGGGAAGAGGTCAGAACTGGCCTACGGCACTTCAAGTGTCAGGCCAGCGTGGAACCCCGGTGATGGCAGTGCTGGCACCTCCTGGACTGAGCCCGTCCCCAAGGTGTGGGCGAAGGCAGAGCTGGCTCCCCCAGCCCCGGGTTTGGAGGGATTGAGGGTCATCTGCCTTTCCTGACACAGTGTGGTACAAGACAGGTAGGCAAATACCCAGGCCCTCTGGCTGCCAGGCCACATTTACCGAGACCTGAAAGGCCTTTACCTTTACTCTCAAGGTTAGTGGAGTCCCCATGTCCTAGCAGCACCTGGCCTGGCCTGGCACCCAACAGGAGCCGAGGCGGAGAGGGAGAGATCCAAGGGCCAGGAAAGCAAGGGCTAGAGGCTAGTCAGGTAGCTATCAAGCCCATCACGGTCTCCTGACAGCCACCCCTTGCTCACCATGACCTGGGTCTTTAGGGTACAGACAGAGGACTCGGTAGGGCTGGCTGCACAGGTGTCCCCACCAGCTGTTGGGGGGGGGTCCAGGCCCTGTGGACCAAAGCAGAATGACCACTCCACAGGTAGACTCAGCGTGTGTGGGGCCTACACAGGCACCTAGACGCAGGAGGATGAACTGACCCTACTTTAATCTGAGCTCTGGGGGAAGAGGGGGTGCAAGGATGGAGGGAGGAGGGGAGGGCAGGGAGGGAACATGGGTGGGGCAGAGGGGGCACCCCCACCCCTCTGGGGTCACCCTGGGCAGGGCCCGGTGGGTGCTTGTCAGCTGCAGCTCTTGGGCAGGCGGTAGACACCAGCGGAGTAGATGAGTTGCTGGTCGCGCACCTTCTTCTGCAGGTAGCCCTGGAGCTCCTGCAGGTCGATCTCGGCCAGGGCAGGGCCTGTCATGACAAACATGCGCAGCATGCTGTAGATCCGCTCCAGGGAGAGGCTCTCCAGGTTGGTCAGCATGGCATGGATGTATGTCCAGAAGAGCTGCAGGGGCATAGCTGTGGATCAGGGGCTGCTCCTTCCGGCCCTCACCCGCCTGCCCACCCAGCAGACGCAGCAACTCACCAGCAGCTCCTCCTCCTTCTGGTCAGCCTGCGAGGCCATGCCTGAGTCACTCTCTTCATCACTGTCGATGAGCACCATGTTGTCACGGTCCTGCGGCCGCTCCTCCTCAATGACAGAGAAGGTGCCCGGGGGCTCCTCCCGCAGCACACCCTGCTGCAGCCACACAGACATGCGCCGCCGCAGCAGTGCCACCGGCATCTTCACCACCTTGCTCAGCTCTTCCAGGGTCCAGCTGGCTGTGGACACAGTATGGAGACGCTGGGGGAGCCACATGTGCCCACCTCCTGCCAGCCCTACTCTGAAGTCAGCAAGACCCACAGCATCCTGCCAGCCCTGGCAGAGGGAAAGGCCTGATGCCTGCACAGCCCAGGCTGCCCCAACCCTGTCCACATCTGGCCAGAGAGTTGGGCCTCGCATTGCGTGGTCGGGGTTGCTGGCTCACCCTGGTCCTGGAAGTACAGCAAGACCACTGCCTGCACGGGTGTCACTGCCACAGACAGAGTGCGGTCAGCTAGCTCCACATCCATGGTCACCAGGCCCAGGGTGTGCTTCCAGCTGAGAGTCCGCATGGCCTGTGGAGAACAGGGGTCAGCATGGGCAGCGCCAGGACCGGGAGACTTGGCATCAGTTGAGAAGGGGCTCCATCTCCTCAGCCACTGGGACAGAATGGAGGCCACTGCCATAAACTAGCTTGCACCAAAGGTCATGTCCATGTCTGAAGCCCTGGCACCTCCGAAGGTGATCCTGCTTGGCAAGAGATGGTCTGATGGGATCAGCTAACAGGAGCATGCTGAGGACTGGTGTCCCCAAAAGGAAAAGGACAAGATTAAAACGGGGGCATGGGAGGTGGTCACGTGATCCTGCCACATCCAGGAGAAAACAAAGAGTGCTGGGGGCAGGATCGCCCTCCCCGTATGAGGGAGCACAGCCCAACAGCTTTACATTGGGCTTCGGTCTCTGCACCTGAGACCTCACTTCTGTTCTTTCAAGCCATCTGGCTGGCAATGCTTTATGACAACAGTCATGAGGCAGGACAGACCCTGGTGCAGGTTCTGACAACTTGTTTCCCCAAAAATAAGACCTAACTAGGGATCAAAAGAGCTGGCCCTGGGCTGGGGATGTAGTTCAGGGCACCTTGTGCTTGCTCCTGAGTCTTGATTCCTGGTACTGAAAGAAAACAAAGAACGGCCCCAAACAGCCCGCCCTTGCCTTTTCTGCCCTTAAAGAGTACCCACTAAGCCAGAGAAGAGTTAGGTGTAATCTTCTGCATGAACTGGCCATCACTGTGTTAACTGGCTGTTAGTTGGTTTTCGTTTTTTTGTTTGTTTTTTGAGACAGGGTCTCACTATGTAGTTGAGACTGACCTGGCACTCACTCACTATGTAGCCCAGGCTGGTCTTGAACTCAGTGATCCTCCTGCCTCAGCCTCCCGAGTGCTGGGATTACAGGCGTGCGCCACCACACCTAGCAACAACTGGCTGTTAATTGCAGCTGAAGTTTCTTTTCTGGTTAGGTCTTATTTTCCGGGAAACATGGAAACTATGGATACAGCTTTGGACACAGGTAATGGGCAGAACCAAAACAGCAAGGGCACAATGGTGAAAGCCCAGAGTGTCCTGGAGAGAGAACTAGACAAACAGATGGCAAAGATGATGGAAGGTGAGGCCTGATGCTGCCTTGGAGAATAATATACTGAGAATACAGTGCTGGAGAAACAAGAACACGAGGTGCTCCTCCTGAGTGCTCAGGGGGAAACCAAGACTGCACTAGAGATTGGAGGAGAGACAGGAAAACTTTGCTAACAGGGTCTTCCTGGAGGCAGGAAGCCAGGACTTGCAAGTGATGAGCGTGACCTGGAGACTTCCAAGCAGAGTGTGGTACGTGCGGTGGGTTTTTCCTTGATGCTCAGAGGAAAGTGTGAGAGAAGAGACTGAGAAAGGACATGTTCAGTAAAAGGGAGCCATGACCTGGTGAGCAGGGAGCTCTGCAGACACAGCCAAGGAGGCCAGCTGGACAAGTGTCTGCTGAACAGGGGTGACTTGTGGGTCCAACCAGCCCCTGTGCAGCAACCAGAGCAGATGTGGTGTCCAGGAGCTGTCTGTGGAAGACCCTCCAGCCTGTCAGCCTGGACACTAAGCGCTTCAGAAGACAGCATGGCTTTTGAAAACTTTCTACCAGCAGCAACACTAACTCCCTGACTGAAAAAAGAAAAAGGAGAGGGCTAGGGATTTAGCTCAGTGGTGCCATATCTGCCTGGCAAGCACAAGGTCCTGGGTTCAATTCCTCCTACCAAAAAAAAAAAAAGAGAAAAAAAAGAAACTCAAGGTAAAAGCCAAAGGGATTTACTGCAGTGGTTCTGCCACCTGCCTCGCAAGTACAAGGTTCCAAGTTTGATTCCTGGTACCAAAAAAAAAAAGTTAAACTCAAGGGAAATTAAACGTTGAAGGACAGTCACAGATGCCCACATGATGCCAAAGAGCAGGACTGCAGGCCTCAGGACTTTGTGAGCCCCTTGCCAGATTCAGGCTTGCTTGGCATACACAACCCTTTGTTTCCGCCTTTGGAGATGAGTGTCAATCCTAGGCTGTCCCAACTTGCATTTGGGGAGTGAAAATCTGCCACGGGCGGCTTGGCCTGCAGGACAGGTCTCATCCATACCAGCCTGAGACAGTTCTGGGACTCAGGAGATGCTGAAAGGGCTGACTTTTGATTATTATATTTTTTTTCTTTCTTTTGGTATCAGACTTGGCACTTTCCGGGCAGGCGTAGCACCACTGAGCTACATCCTTGGCTGGGCTGAATGTACTTTACATGTGGGAGGCCATGAATTTGCAGGACCACAGAGGAGACTATCAGAGTTGTGTCCGCCAGACACACCTGCTTAAGTCATAACTCCAGTACCTGTCAGCGTCTTTGACCTGGGAAGGGAATCATCAAACACGGGGCTGTACTGGAATAGGGCAGGGGAAGGCCCTTAATCCAGGATGATCAGTGTCCTTGACACAGAAGAAATGCATCTTTCGGGACCCTGGGGCACTGGACATTGAAAGAGGCTGGAAAGATCATCCCCAAGAGCCTTGGAGGAAGTGTGGCCTGAGACACCTCATGGTGGGGGAAATCTACCACAGTACATTGACGTTCCCACTGGGTCCCTGGTTTGTGGTGGTCATGGATGCCTCTCACCTCTCTCCCTTCTGGCACCCAGAAAGGGAAGGGGAGCGCATTGAGCATGTGGTAGGACCCACCCAAATATCCTTAACCAGAAAGTGTGGCACCCACCACAGAAACACGACACCACACTGAGGGCTGGAGCAGGAGGCATCAGGGCTGCCACCGGGCACCTGCAGGCCTGGCTGCAGGACACTGGGCTCTTCCAGAACCTGAGCCCAGGTATGGGCGAGCAGCTGGACTCTGGCCATCAGCACCAGCACCCGTACCAGCAGCACAGCCTGCCTCAGTCCCCCCAGGTTGGCCAGGCTGCTCAGACCACAGGCCGAGCAAGGCTCTGCATGTGCAGAAGACAGGCCCGGTGCTGCTTCACATCAGAGAAGCTGCCAAGCACTCCCACAGCCCCAGCTGCCACCACCCACCTCCTCCAGGTCCCACACACTCCCAGGATTGGAATCTCCTCCTACATCCTCTGTCAACTATGCCAGGATGTCCAGCTCCCATCAGGCCTGAGTACCTGCTAGGCTGGTCCCTGTGGCTTGGGATCCAAAGTCCACCTGACCCCAAGCCCCAGTGAACTTCCCACCCCTTCACTCCTCACAGGACTATGAGTGTGGGAGGGAAAGAGGACCTCACAATCTGGCCCCAAACCCGTTGCCCATGCAGACACATGGACTAGGCTCAACCGTGCTGCCGCCAGGAGACACGTGCCACATGGGCTTGGACTGTCACCCTGGGCACATTGTTGCCACTCACCCAGTGGCCTCCAAAAATGGGTCTGTTCCCCGCCTCTGTGCTGCCCCTGAACCCGGAGCCTTCAAGAAGCCCCAGCCCTAGTTCTTAGGACCTGAGGAAGCAGCTTTCAGGGACAGAGACAGGTTGTGCAGGCCAAGCATTCTTGAAGGGGATGCCCATAGCAGACATGGCTCCCAACAGGGGGGAGCAGTGGGCAGCACACAGCCCATCAGGTGAAGGCCAGAGGGTCAGCAACAGAGGCAAGACGCTTGGAGGACTTGCTCGGTTTATGGGGTCCCTACAAAGTAAGAAGACCATTGAGCCACACACATGGACCTCTTGAGGAGTGTGGGCAGCCAGGCAGCACACAGACCCACAGACATCCAGGAAGAAGATGGAGGGCAGGCAGGCTGGGCCCAGGGCCAAGAGGGAACTGAGCCAGATGCTGGGGGGAACATGTGACCAACACAATGTTGAGCGCCACTGGCCATACCTTCAGCTTCTCGTACTTCTTGCAGTAGACCTCCAGGGCCACCCTGATGTCCTCAGGGACCTCTAGTTTCTCCTCCTTGAATGGCGGCCAGAACTCGCTGGACAAGATGACGGCATAGACCCCAAATGGTGGCTGCTCCTCCACAGGCCGCTTCTCGTCCTCCTCACGGATGTTGGCGTTGATACGGCGGGAATCTGCCATATCCTAGGGCAGAGATGGTCTCACCTAGGCCTCAGGCTGGGTGGACCAGCCGAGGGGGGCAGCCCCAGTCCTTACCTTTAGCATGACCTCACAGAAGTGCATGGGGGCTTCGCCAAAACGCAGCTTCAGTAGCTCCACGTTGCGAATCTCCCTGGAAGGTGCATTTCAGGACTTGATCTTAGCCAAAAGGCTGAGAAGCGATAGGAACGTACATTTCTGGGAGGGCAGTGGGGTGCTGCCCTCACCCCAACTGGCACCCCCCATGGGTAGGCCATCCCTGGGCCAGCTGGGCACCGTCATCCCTTCATCCTGGCAGAGGCTGGAGCAGCAGGTTCCAGTGCCCCCTGGAGACCAGCTAGCACCTCACAGGCCTCACCGCTCCGGGCTGAAGCTGAACTGGTGCAGGAGGCGGTCAGCCAGCAGGGAGCGATACTCGTTGATGAAGAGGTCCTTGCTTCCATAGATGCTGACCAGAAGGCTGATGATGTCCGAGGAGCGCCGCTTAGAGCTTGACTTCCCTGGGGCAGCAGGGGCAGGCACACTACTGGCACCATGGCAAAGGCGGTGACACAGAGACCTGCCAGGCTGGACAATGATGTCCAGCATACCTACGGAGCTAGCTTCTTGACACCCTTTGCAGCTGGGAGCAGCCCAGTACCTCTTGGGAGACCTAGGGTTGGGTCCTGGAGAGCTGCTGGGATCCCCAGGACCCTCCTGTCTCACAGGGATCTCCCTGGACTGCCATGCAAGCTCAGAGAACAGACCAAATGTCTCTGGGTCTTCCTTCCAGTGAGCAGACATAGTCTGTGCCAGGGTAAAAACAAGGCAGGGACCCACCTGCCTTCAGGGACCCCCGGGGTGAGATCAGGCACAAGATGAGGCCTGCAAAGGCTGCCACCTGGACCATCCCTGACTGGATCACGAACCCCTCTTCCACCAACTACCACTGCCAGGGGCAAAGCCAGCAGGGTATCTCCTGGGCTGGGACAACCAGATGGCACAGTGTCACACAGTGAGATGACCAGTGTGAACAGGGCCCTGACCTCTGACACCTCATTCCCAAGATCCCGGGTGCTCCTAATGTGGCCAAACACCCACAGATACATGCATAGAACCAGAGCCCAGCAGGGGATGAAGAGAGGCTGGAGTGGGGAGCTGACCTGGATCAGCATCCACAGGGTCAGGGACCCAGTCCTCCGGCTCGCCAGAGTCGTCTTCACTGTCTTGGCCCGTCTCCAGGCTGGCTGGGTCAGTCTTGGACAACTCAACTGCTAAGTCCCCAGTCCCATCTGAGTCCCCAGTCAGCCCAGCCACAATCTGCCGTACCGTGTCCTCCCGTGTCCTGCAGGGTAAATGCTGCTGTCCTATGCCATGTGGCTCTTGCAGCACCTTCCTCCACCCACCCTAGTGTGGTCAGCACAGACTTATCTGACTCTGGAAGGATAAAAGACTCAGCTGGTTCTGGGAGGAGCAGCAGAGGCTGAGACACTGAGAAGCCCCACAGCCAGGTTGGTCAGGGCTGGAAGGCAGCAAGCCTGAGTCTAGAGCAGGTGCCAGAGCCTACCAGCTGCTGTGGCTCAGGTCCAAGGGTACATGGCACCTACAGCCCTGAGCCCAGGGCTTCTGGGTAGCTGTGCCAAGACACTTGTTCAAACCCCATTCCCCTCACCCACCACCCATGCCTTTCCCTGTTCCTTGCTATGGGAAGGCCAAGGTAGCACAGGGTCGAGCCTTCTTCCCTGGTCAGGACCTCTCTGTGCTAGGGGGTGATGATTAAGGAGGGCTCCCAAGTCACTGTTCACACAGGGCAGTTGATGTGGGGACAAGGACAGGTTCCCCGCACAAAGGGAAAGGTGCCTACTCAGCCCAGCTAGGAAAAATCTGTGCCACTGGTTTCCCAAGCATCCTTCCGCTTCAATGAGGCCCACCAAGAGCTCAGTGGGACAAGAACAGAGAGTGCCAGGAGCATGTGGGCAACACAGCCTCACCTCAGGTACCGGCGGATAGGCTCACAAGCCACCTCCAGGATGACCATGGAAGGGTCCAGCACCCGCAGTGCCTTGATGGCAGAGATGTAGAGAGTGATGATGTCACATGTGTTGACGCCTACAGCCAAGAGGAGAGGCCTGAGGTCACACAGCATCCTGGACAGCAGCCTCCCAGGTGCCAGCATCTGAGTGGGGGGCTGGCTCCACTGATCAGATATCTAGGGGCCCAGTCATGACTTCATTTCTGGAGGCCAGGGTGACCGCAGAGAGCCATTTCTCAGGCACCCATCCTCTTTCCACCTATTTCTGAGTGCTTTCTCCAGAACATTCCTCCTCCTGTCAGTTGACTCTGGAAAGACCATATACAACCCCTCACCAAGCCCAGTCCTGACTTTCTCTAAAGATGGATGAAGCTGAAGGTCCTCCAGTTCCCCCAAAAGCTCAAAGCATTCCTACTTAACTCACTCCTTCCCTAAGCCTACAAATTCAGGACTGGGAGCTGCATCCTAGCCCCAAGGGTGAATGGTCGGTCAGTTGGCTGTGGCCACAAGGCACCTGGGTGGAGGAGCCGTGTCTCCAGGGCAGCCTTGAGGGATGTGAGTAGCTGCTGTCTCTGATCGGTCCTCTCCAGGCAGTACTTGAGGTCCTCAATGGCTGGCCGGGAGTCTGGGAAGTCTGCAAGAAAAGGATCAGCTCTTAGGGAAAGGCAGTGTGCAAGTGTGCACACACACCAGTGTGGGACCAGTGAAGAATATATGTGGTGGTGCACAAGAGTTCACATGGCCATGCAGAGGCTCAGGACAAGAGCCACCTGCCACAAACTGGACACCACCTTTGACATTTATGCATGCTGAAACGTCTGGCCATGACAACTTCCCAGGGCAGAGACAAAAGGGCCATTTCTGGAAAGGAACCAAGGCCAAGGGGGCAGAATTCACCCTATAGCACTTTCCAGCATCCTGCACACCCCAAACCATACCCCGGGCCTCAGTGGAGGTCAAGCTCCTCAGGGAGCCCTGGTGTGGACAAGGAGGAGGACGCAGCCAAGCTACTGAAAAGATCCCAGACTGGCAGAGGGGCCCTGCAGGGGTGAGGAAGGAGGGACTGACCTCGGATGATGCTGAAGAGCTCCTCGATGCGCAGGCTGGCATAGATGCGGTAAAAGAACCTTTGCACGTGGCAGCGCCATCGGCGCAATGTATTTCCAGCCTCAGGGGATGCAGCCCGAGCGGGGCCATCCTGCAGGAACACCTTCCCCAGCCAGCCAACCACCCTCTCGATCCACTGTGGGAGAGCACTGGTAGGTGAGGTATGGGGATGCTAAATAAGCCCTGCCCAAACCAGCCACTACCCACCCTTTGCCCAAAGTTGAGGGGAACCCAGAAGGGGCTTGCAACAGGAGAACGTAAGAACACTGAAACTTGTACCCAACAGGTGTCCCTGATCCCATCAACCTTCACGTCCTCTCATATACATCAGTGTCCGCTCCTGTCTCTGGAAACAGGAACCCCCGTGTGACACAACTGCACATAGCCTGCCTGCAGTGTCTGGCAGGTAGTGGGCAGACCCACTCTCAGGACTTTAGATGTGACAACCAAGCCCCCACTCCTGTGTAAAGGAAGCAGCATAGGATGAAGTCATCTCATAAATACGTGTAGATCCATGACAGGCCACATGGTAGCACAGACCAACCAACCACAGGACCACTTACAGTTCACCTTCTCCACCCCAGGGCACCCATGCCCCCAGGGCTCATGCTCACTCTAGGCCACCGCAATGGGGACACTCACTTTGAACACCCCCCATGTGACTTATCTATATCCTTAGGACACAGATGCCTGCAAGTAGTGGGGAAGAGGACATGGGAGAAGCAAGAATAGAACCACAGAAAACCAACAGCTTGCGCATCCTGAGCCCCACTGGGACACCCCAGCGCCAGGATAGGGTGCAAGCTGGTGTTAGGTCAGTCCACTAGGGAAGTCAGATGAGCCCACGCTCGGGTAAAAAAGGCAAAGAAGAGCGGTTCCGGGCATCACCCTCACCAGGAAGCCTGGCTTTGCTGACCCTGCCAGAAGGCCCTAAGAAATCTGGACTTTGTACTGCCTTCAGCCACAGCATTCAGCACAGACCTGTCAAACACATGCCAGACTCATCCTTGCTAATGTCATGGCATAGAAAGACAGACCTCTACTTAGCACCAAGGCAGCTTTAATTACCTACTGCTCAGTCATGGTCTACCCAGGACTCCCACTTAGGTTGCTTCTCAAGCCAGGGGTCAGGTTTGCTACACACCTGTTCGCAGCCCTAGCAGGGCATGGCTCAAAGCAGGGAATCCTTACCTTGTGGAACTCACGCAGGAAGGAACGCTCATACTCGCCCCGGCAGCGGTCCTCCATCCTCTCCCGAGTCACCTGATGCAGGGTGGTGGTCACTGCCTCTGCACTGACCCGCTCCAGCAGACTGAGCCTGTGCCTAGAGAAAAGCCCTGCCCATGGAGCACCCACAGCATACACCTGCCCCTCACCCAGGATGGCCCCGCTTGCAGAACATATGGCCGGGGATTTAGCTCAGTGGTTCCAGCGCCTGCCTCGCAAGCACAAGGGCCCAGGTTCGATCCCCGGTACCAAAAACAAAAAAAAAAAAGAACACAGCCAGTGCTCATATCCCTGCAGCCCTCCTGGACCAGGGAAGACTGTACCAATGGCTGCAAGGAAAAGCTGCTGGGAGGACAGGGCACTGGCAAGGCGCTGCACTTCCTGCTTGGATGGCCATCCCCATGTGACCAGCGTCAGCAGGTAGCTACCAGAATTCAAGTCTTGGCTAGTGACAGAATCGATACTTCACTCCCTGCTGCACAAATTACAGCGGATGATGACTAAATTTTCAGGCAGAGCCCAGTCTACAGTGGCAAATAGGACTTGGAAAAAGAAAGGTTGCCATATAATTTTCACCTGATATAAACCCGGCAGAAACCATTAGCATTTATGCGTGTTGAAACATCTGACTCCCACCAGTAACATCATCACCCCCTCAACCATCTAAGACTTCCAGCTATAAAAAAATAGAATCAAGTCTGAAATAATGCCTTTTTAATTGTATCCTCTAGTATTACAGATGTAGGACAGTACTGTATCATACCTCTGTGAATGTAAAATATCTTGTACCTGCTTTATGATATGTAGCAGTGACTGTGCTTTATCAGAGCTGTTTTTAATGATGTTACTCTAGAATGTTTTCTTTCCAGATGATGATTAAGATGCTAATAAAAAAAATGGTGCCAGGTACCACAACAGTAACAGAACTTTGCTGTTTTCTGGGTATTATTCTTTTATTTTTTGTTTTTGTTTTTTTAATGGAGTGTGCTGGATGTCTATAGTTTTGTTCAGATGACTGAAGAACCTGGAAAACCTGTTGCTGCTATTGATGCATAACATACTGCTATTATTGGTCTTTTTATAAAAAAAAAAAAATATATATATATATATATATATATATGTATACATACATATACACACACACACACACATACATATACATAATTTGAATTTTTGGAAATTTTAACTGTGCTGTCAACTTTGGAAAAAGTTATCCCAGTTTACTGTGTTGAGTTGGCATTGTACAGAAATTAACAGCCATATTGGTCTAGAAATGTTCATTTTTTTTTTTCCATTTGTACAGGGGTAACTCACTGTATTAAATATGTAAGGTCTTATCTACGTGGGTTTGATTACAGAAACTAATATTCTCCAAATAATGAAAAAAAAAATAAAAGACTTCCAGCTATATTACTGCACTCTACTCAGCATGACAAACAAGTTGCCACAGAGGGCGTGACAGTGCCTGGAGAGTTACAATGGGACCTGGCTCTAACAAGATCTCCTCTCTGAAGAACTGGGAAGGAAATCTGCATGCTCATACACTGGTTTAATTTCTCTGACACATTCTGGAAAGGAGAAATAGCGAGCCCATTGTTCATTTAGGAAGTAGAAACTCCCAGGAAGGTGGGCATCATTTTTCTCTCAGAGAGTCTACAAAAAGAACAGCAGATTTCTGCAAAGCCCATGAAATTTGGACTCAAATCTACTACTGCAGACGTAAGCTATGTGGGATGTTAGCAAAGGCAAAGCTGAAACCCTGGGGAAGGTGTGTCAAAAGAAACACACTTGTGTGTTGGACAGAGCGTAAACCTGCTAAACAGGGATCCTTGGGGCCTTCCCTCTCTCATGTCCCTGGCTCTCAGAACACGTGGAAGAGAGACCAACTTTCCTAGTCAGCTCACCAGCTCTCTGTAGAGGATGATTCTAGAGGAGCAAGCAACAAATCAGGAGGGACAAGGGCACAGCCACCAGGCAATACTCACAGGACTTGGCTGAGCTGGTGGAACTGCTCCAAGGCCTGGCGACACCAGCACTGCTGCTTGTCACTACCACATCCTGCACACAATGGGCTTTGCAGGAGCCGATAGTACCGGCGCCGGGCATAACGGCTGTCCAATTCTCCTTCCAGTTCAGGGTCTGTGCCCCCTTCCCCTTTCCTTTTACTCTGCATGTAAACTCTCAGGAAGCGCCCATAAAGGCGCTGGACCATCTCCTGGAAGGTCCGGGGGGTGGAAAAGAACAGGACTCCCCGCAACATGGTGTGAACCTTCTCTCGCAGCCCCTGAGCACCAGTGCCCATCAGCAAGCCCAGGCGAGTCCATTTCTCCAAAAGGTCTAGGCTACGCAAGTAGGGATCCAGGCGGCTCTCCAGCAAGCCAAAAGCGTCAAGGAGCAGCAGAAGGCCCTGGGGTTCGTCAGCAGTGTTTTCGCGCTGGGAGATGGCATTCCAGAACTCTGGGGAGATGTTGGCCTGCAGGTCGCTCTGCAGCACCTCCACGAACCACTCCTCCAGGACGGAGTGCAGACCGTGGCCCCTCAAAACCTCCACAGCCGCACGGAGCTCCTCCTCCTTTGGCGGAACCGCACCGCTAGTCCGCGAAGATGCCTGCAATATAGAAAACGGTGTGGAAAGAGATGGGGAGAGGCGGGGGAGGGACGCGGCCGAAGGGAGGATGCAAAAACCCCAAGCCCCACCCGCACCCGAAGCTAGAGAGGCCTGCCAGGGAAGCTGAACGAGGAGGGACAACCGAAGGAGGAAGGACTGCTGCGGTCGGCGAGCCAAGTCGGGTGGAACCCAAATAGGACGCCCCGAAGCGCGCAGGGTCCCGGGAATTCCACACGGGCCCGCCGCTCTTTTCCAGAGCCTCACCAGCCCCAGCAGAGCCGGCGGCACCAGCCCGGTGCTCACGGTATTCCAGGCCACGAACAGTTCCTGTCCAGGCCCGGCGCTGCCGTCCCCAGACATCGGCGTCGCCACATCGGCGGCTTCCTCAATCTCCATCCGCGTCCACTAACTTCCAAATCCGCCCGGCGCGGCGCGGAGGGATGACGCAAAGCTTAGGCGGTGCATAAGAATGACGCAC
>NW_022900948.1:49165515-49174470 GCF_012274545.1 Fukomys damarensis
GGGGCTGGGTGCGGCGCCCACCATGACCCAACAGGGCGCGGCGCTGCAGAACTACAACAACGAGCTGGTCAAGTGTGAGCGGGGAGAGTGGGCGGAGGGCCGCGGGAGCGGAGGTCTGGCCCCTGCCGTGGTAGGGGGCGGGCGCTAGCCCCCAGCACTGTACTCAGCCTCGGGCCCACTGCGTTGTCGCCGCCCGCCCTAGGCATCGAGGAGCTGTGTCAGAAGCGGGAGGAGCTGTGCCAGCAGATACAGCAGGAGGAGGAGGAGAAGCAGCGGCTGCAGAACGAGGTGAGGCAGTTGACAGAGAAGCTGGCCCGCGTCAACGAGAACTTGGCGCGCAAGATCGCCTCTCGGAACGAGTTTGACCGCACCATCGCGGAGACGGAGGCCGCCTACCTCAAGGTGGGGCTCCCAGCCGCTGGTCCGTGCACCTCGTTGGCATCTGGGGCTGGGGCGGCGTGATCTGGCCGCCGCAGGGAGGGACATTGGGGCTGTCTGTGGGGCCCTGCGTGTCCAGGGTCCTCAGCTGTGTTCATGCTGCTCAGTACGAGGAGCAGCGTTGGGTAGAGCACAAAGCGTGGATCGGGGCTGGTCCAGCCTTCCTCTGCCGGGTGGGGAGGGCGGGGCGTGGGGCAGGCGCAGGAGGGAGAAGAGGGCTGTGCCTGCCCTTCTTGGCCCAGCCATAGCGCCCATGATCAGGCACCCAAGTATGAGGCTTGGGCGGTGGGACCTTCCAACAGATGGAACAGAGCCAACCCTTTTGCTTCTGTGGCCCCAGATCCTGGAGAGCTCGCAGACTTTGCTTAGTGTCCTGAAGAGAGAGGCTGGGAATCTGACCAAGGCTACTGCTTCCGACCGAAAGAGCAGTGGAGGCAAGGACAGCTGACAAGGCTGGGTGGGCCAGGCTGTCTCTGCTGTGCCTATGACGACTCAGGCCCCCCGAACATCTGTCTTGAAGCATCTTTGTTCTTCATGGTGGAAGCTGCCTTCTCACATTCCGGATGCCCAGAGCAGCAGGTGCGTTGCCACTGGCCTTGGGTGACAAGAGCCCTTGGCACAACCCATGGGTGGAGTTCTCGCTCTACCCACATGGGGTATGGGACAGTGGGCTCTAGGCCAGCTCCATGTGGAGCCTCTGAAGGCCCCGTACCACTTTGGATGCCAGAGAGGTCTTGGTTCTAGGCTATTGTCATCACTGTGGGAACCCTTCACTTTGTCCCTTCTCAGCTAATGGGGACCCAGATTCGAACAAATAAGAGAAGGTACTTCCTTCAGCCCAGATTCCAAATCTCAGGGCCTGCCCCATCCTATGACTGTATCAATAAAAAGTATGTTTGCAAAGATCTGTGCCAGCTTGCTGCCTGCCTGGTGTGTGGATTGCCAGGCATCCACAGAGTCGGAGCACAAGCCCTGCTGAGGTGAGGGGGAACTGCAGTGCCCTGTGATTGCCCCTGTTCTTGCGGACACAGAGCTGAGGGTACAGGTAGCAGCAGCTCTCAGCTTTCCCAGCAGGACCTCTGGGCCTCTTCCCTGAATGCCACACACAGCCCACCCTCCTGTAAGGGGCTCTGCCATACCAGAGTGCCTAGCACAGAGCCTATCCCAGGGACTGCAGGTGACTGCCGAGTGCACACACCAGCCCCTCTGGACCTAGGTCTCTCTCAGCAAGGACTGAGGGCCTTCACCCTGTTCCCTTCCTTACTGCCAAGTTCTGCTCGGCCTGAGATACAACCAGACCTTCCAGGGCCTCATGTCCCCCTTCCTGTAGCCATTCATGAGATGTGGCCTATTGCCATCCTGCTCTGAGCCCTATTAGCCTCAGTAACTGAGGCCCAGCTGCCCAGCAACTGGATGGAAAGCAGGTATTGAGCTAGAGGGTCCAGAGAAAGCTGGGCCCACCCCTGCTTGGGGAGCCACTCAAGACAGCCCCCCCATCCTCCCGAGCCATCAGGCAGCGTCTCTGTTACTGGATTCCACTCTCCAGGATAAGACAGACACTTATATTTGACACCTGAGGAAGTTTTGCTTTTGGACCTTAGACCACCCCACCTCTGCATTGTGGCTACCCATGCAGCTGAGAGCGTATCCATACCTGGGGGGAGGGCACTCCAGCCAGGCTGCTCAGGAGCCATCTGCTGCCACAACCTTGCTGCAGGCTTGTGTTTGCTTCCAAGCCAAACGAGGTACGGTTCCCAAGGCCCCCACCTGCTCCTGTGCAGCACACACTCTGTCCTACTTAGGCAGTGGCCCCTCAGGGAAGCCACTTAAAACCCAACAGCAGCAACACTCCCTCTCCTCTTGGGATCCAGGGCCCTGGGTCACAGGTGTTCTAGACTCCATACAGCAGGCCATCCTCACCCACATCGTGCCCATTTGAGACTGGTGGGGGATACAAAGCAGGGAACAGGCTATGGGGATAGCAAGAGCCTATACCTCAAGGTGCAAGGATACTAATAGCTTCCCAGCATAGGCGCCCACGCTGGCCTCATCCCATTGCCAGGTTGAGAATTAAATAGGAGGTGGAGGCGGCCTTATCCAGTGCTGTTTATTGAGTCCAACATCAGAGGCAAAAGCTGCCCCCTATCAGAAAGGGTGGGAATGTGAGCTGAGGGTGGGGGGCTCGGAGTCCAGTGAAGAACAGCAGCCCCTCGTCCCTGACATGCCTGACAGTGCTAGGCACAGCAGGCAGGGGCTGGGAGAGCCTTGGCAGCAGGACAGAGAGCAGCCTGGGGCCTCTGGTCACAGGTGGGCCACCAGCAGGACCTGGCCCTCCCCACAGGCACCTCCTGTCACTATTCTTGAGCCCTTAACCTGGAGTGAGATCCAGAGAGATCTGGCCCCAACAGCAGGAGACCTGCTGCTTCCTAGGCCAGCACATCCTAGCCACAGGAAAGAAGGGTGTGCGGAATGCAGGCAGAGCTCCTGGGCACCACAGCTGTAGATCAGAAATAAAGGGCTGGTTCGCTGCAGAAGTCTGAAAGGTCATTCTGACTGGCAGGTGTGAGCTGAGAAGAGAGACAGAATGCAGCCAGTGAGTCTTGTCCAGATGCCACCACCCCCACCCCTGCCAGATGGCCTGGGGCTGCGGGTGTCCAGCCCCACTCTGCCTGACTCACCATGACCCCCTTTTGCGGGGGCTCCACCTCACTTGGGGCTTGCACCAGCGTCTGTTCCTGCCACTTGCTGAAGGCCATGGAATGCTTGGGAGTATAGCTGGACAGGTCTGTGGGTCAAGGAACACATACATGTGGACAAGCGGATGAGGAGCCCAACTCCACACTCCCAAGCTGCCCATGCCAACAGGTGGGCACTCACCAGAGTTGCTATCCAGCAGCCTGGGGATCTCAGGTCCCACACTACTCACAAATGTGGCCCGGGGCAGGAAGAGGGCGAAAGGCTTTTCAGCGCTGGGGCTTTCCTTCTCTTCCTCCTCCTCTCCCTCCTCGCCTTCTTCCTCCTCCTCAGAATCCTCCTCCTCCTGCTCCTCCTGCTCCTCCTGCACCAGGGAGCTCTCTGAGGGGTACTCGAAAGTAGTCTGCAGGCTCTTGTCATTGAAGGAGATCTTCATCTGAGGAGAGAGGTACATGTGGTACAGGCCCTGCCCAGCTTGGTACAGGGGTGCTGAAAGGGACCTTCAGCTCTCCAGGGGCCCAAGTCAGGAGGAGATCACCTGAGCCCCGGACCACCCGTCCTCCCCTCGGCAGAGGGTACCATAACTCCTAAAGCCAAATTCATGTCCTCTCCTGCCAAGCAGGAGCCACCACTCTGCTGAGGGCCACAAAAGGGGCCAGTGCCTGGGAAGGCAGCACCATGACTGCTTTCACAGGCTGAGTAATCCCACGCAGTCTTCCCTTCCTACGGCCTGAGCCCAGCCAGAATGGCAATGGGCAGGCAGGGCCAGGGAGCTGTGGGTGCCCTCAGTCAGTATCCCCTCTTGAGACCTGGGCTGGAGGGGTGAGCTCCAGGCCAGGCCATGCTGGGGACTTAGCTGCCCTTGGGAGCTGAACTACAGTCTGCTCAGCCGTGCTCAGCCCAGGCCTGGCGGCAGGTCGGTAATGAATATGAGCAGCCACCCGCCTGCAGCAGATGGGAACAACCTTGCTGGGGCTCGAAATATTAAACTCCTGGGCACAGGACACCAGCAGCCAGCTCAAGTTCCCCTGCCTCCCCTGGAAGGAGCTGAGGCAGGAGCGGCCCCAGGCAGAGAAGCAGGGCAGCCCAGGTGCAGCAGGAGAACAAGGCCACGGCAGGCAGCTGAGGTGGAACAGGGCAGCAAGGAGTCTGGCACAGGACACTAGCATGAAAGGCACATATTCCTGCCTCCTGTCCTTGCCCACAGAAAGGGCCACCACACTCCACACCAGGGAGGGCTGCACAGTGCCTGACCTCCTGCAGTCCCCATCCCAGGACGTTCACAGCTCTTGCTGCTGTACATGGGCTTTCTGCACAAAAGGGCAGAAGGAGGCTGTCCGACGTGAGAAGGCACACTGTCCCTCGCCCTGCCTGGATCCTGGCATGTCTGCCCAGTCCTCAGGCTGTGGTCTCATGGGAGGCCTGGCAAAGCAAGAGCCAGGATGGTAGAGCAGCCACCAGAACCCATGGGGACCTAGCCCCACAAGGTGGCTTGGGGCTGGTGTCACTGGTTCTCCTGGACAGACACCCAGGAGGATCCAGAGAGGCATGGAACTGGCAGCCCCTATGTGAAGGCAGCCCCGTCAGCCCTGCACATGTGGTGCTGTCCCTGCTGACCCTGGCCCATCCCCCACAGAACACACAGGAAGGACCAGCTGCCAGGGCCCAGCCGGATTAGCGCACCCTCATTAGTCCACATGACCAGCTCCATGCAGGAGGCCAGGGAGCTGGGCACATGTGGGCATGGAGCCTGGCACAGCCTGGCTGGGGGAGGGGGTGGTGCTCACAGGCTGGCTGCCCCCAGCTGCTGCCTGGGGCCTAGTCACATCCTGCCACCCTTGTCTCCTCCTGCTCAGAGCCCAGGTCAGTGGGTCATGGGACACTGTGTGACTCATGCTGCTGGGGGTGAGGCACAGCCTCTAGACCCCGATGGGATAGGTGAGTATATGTGGCCAAGGGCCGGTGCCGTACAGACCAGTCACCAGCCTCCAGGGGAATTTGCCCATCACAGAGCATGCGGGCAGGTGGCGGTAGAACCTAGACTTTCACAGGGCCCTTTTGTTCTCCCTCACAGCACCCTGTCTGTGCATGCCCAGCCTGGGTTACTGAATGGCGTCCACCCTGGGCTCAGGGCTCAGCCTGCCCCGCCGCCTGCTGCCTCCCATCCCCCTCTCAAAGTTCCCATGAGGGTCAGAACACAAGACCACACTGGCCCAGCTGGGACGTCCACAACTGCTAGCTCCCCCAGGTGCCGGCTGGAACAGGGGCCACACCATTCCTGGGGTGCCTAGCTCCAGAAAGACCATGGGATGGCTGTGGAAAGGGTGGGGAGGGGACTAGGCAGCACCCTGGAGGAGAGAGGTAGGGAGGGGCTATGTGCCAGGCTGCAAGGTGGCAGAAGGTGGTAGTCCTCGGGTCTGCAGGCAGGAGCAACGGAAGTTAGGGTAGAAACTACTGTAGGAGGGTGGCAGGCCCGTGTTGAAAACTGAGCCTTGGGGACATGGGACAGAGGACTAGGAGGTAGGGAGGGAAGAAGCAGATAGACAGGAAGGAGCCAGGCCAGGTGGCGTGCCACAAAGATGAGATGCTGACAGCGCCCAGTCCCATGGGAGTGGGTGTGAGGAGGGAGAACACCCCACCTGTCAAGAATGGGGTAGGAGCGGGGCTGCAGCAACCTACAGCAATCAGCCCAAAGCCTGGCCTGAAGGTAGGACAGGGCGCCTGGCTCCTCTGCCAACATAGAACCCACCTGTGAATGTGCCCTGCCAGGCAGGCTTCTAGGAGCACAGGCTATAGGAGGCAGCCCCCAGAGCAGGGCTACAGCCCCCCAAGGCCAGGCAAGGATACGATACCCTCTGCTAAGCTGCCCCTCACCTGAACCCTGAGTAAGTCACCAGCCCGTCCCACCACTGCCCTGGGGACAGCAGCCACAGGGGACCCAAGTGAGCAATCCATCCAGCCCACCCAATTTCCCATAGGGGAAGAAGAAGCAGGAAAGTGACCCAACCACAGACTGGATGGAGCAGCCAAGGGTCCACCCTGGGTCCCCATCCTGGGCACTCACAGCCCAAAGGCTGCAGGCAGGAAGGACATAGAGGAAGGAGCAGAGTAATGGTGCCCTGCCTTGTACAGTGCTCAAGAGGCTGGTGGCCTCAGGCCCATCCCTGCTCAGCAGGTGCACAGCTCTCACTGGGTAGGGCAGCTGGTGCACACATAGGCCAGACATCACAGCCTGCAGAATGGCCATGCCAGGTTTCCTCCATCTGGACCCCCAACCCTCAGGCTGGCACAGATACCAGGGCAGGCTGCCAGGCCAGGGCCTGCTCCTCTATCTCAGCTTCACCTCCCACTACTCCTGCTCCTGCTGATCCTTGAGCCCCACCTTGTCTGTTTTCATTCCAACCCAGCTATAAGTGATCCCTACAGCTTTGTTCACGGCAGGAGGCAGGATGACCAGGCTCTTGGTGGCAGCTCTCAAGTCCCAGGAGAAGTCAGCCTACTGGGGGTGGGGGGAGCCCGAGTAGGGGTAAGGTTCTGGAGACCGGAACTCAGCTCCTTCCGTATAAGCTCTCTGATCTCATAAGCCCCACTCTCCTCCTCTATGTAAGGAGCACTGCCACCCTTTCAGATTCTGGGGCAACGATGGAGAGGGGCAGCCAAGGTCAGGGTCAGGAAACAGGGAAGGAGAAGGAGACAAGAGGGCAGGAGGGAGTGGAGGGATGACTAGGAAGGGGATGGGCCGTGGGGAGCTCATCATGGACGCCCAGCAAGGCAGATGGAGCCAACAGGAGGCCAATGCCCCTGCCCAAGTTCAGGGTGATGGTACAGGGAGGATGGAGCAGGGAGCAAGAGGAAGAAAAAAACCAAAAACCAAAACAGAGGGGAGAGCAGGTGTCCTTACAGGGAGCGCAAGGCACAATCACTACACTGTCTCCCTGCAAAACACAGGCTGGTTGGTGGGGAGAGAAGTGGCTGGGACCCCAGACACCAGTGGGCTCAGAGGTTTGCCACAGGCGCCAGGGGAGTAACAAGGAAAGGCACACCTGCCTCTGCGGCAGCTGACGAGTCATTTAAAACTGGCCTTGGAATTTGCCCCCGGGACAAGCACAAGTCCAGAAACAATGAGGAAGAATCTGAGGAATGGTTTCCCTGTGCCCGGAGGGTTCCAGGTTGCTGGTCTGGGCTGGCCAGGAAGTATGTGGTTCACCTGCTTTCTGGTTGGAGCCTCTAGCTGGGAGGCACTGGGTCTCTCTTCTCTGCCCAAGTCTCCTCCTGAACAGGGCTGGCACACACCTAAGTGCCATCCACACCTGTACACGGCCAGGGGCTGTCAACTCCAGGCCCATGTGCCTTGGGGGGAACTGGGAGCTGCCTGAGGGTGGGGTAGCTTGAAGGAGGGGTTTGGCCACATTGATACCACCGGTCACCTATCTCTTCTCTAAGCCCCTCTAACCCCAGCCACCTGCACAAGCCAGACCATGGCAGAATCAACAGGCCCAGACTGTTTCTTCCAGCTGGACCCACAGGGGTTCTGTCCTGCCCATCTAATTCCAGCCAGACCCGTAAAAACCAGCAGGAGGCTCACACTTCCAGCCCCTGCCCCAGGTACACAGTGAGTCAACACCCTCAGGCCCCAGGACATCACGGCTCCCACAGGGCTTGGTCCTGGCACAGCCACACAGCCCAGTTCTCTGGTCCCCACAGAAGCCCTCAGCTGTCAAGCCAGGTGCCCTGGGAACAAGGCTCCCACACCTTCTACTCCACTCACTACTGCTGGCACCAACCCCCAGCACTGACCTTCTTTCTCGAGGAGCCAGCCTTGAGGAGACAGGACTTCTGCAGGGCCAGGTAGCCACCAATCACCTCAATCTCGTGTACAGTAGGGTAGCGCTTCTTCAACGTGATCGTCAAGGCATTCTGGTGCCCCAAGAGGCTACTGGCCTCCTCTTCTTCACCCTGCTGTGGTTGGGGCTCCCCTTTGGCCTGACTGTAGTGTAGCTCCTTCAGGGCTCCTGGCTTCCTCTTGGGCACCACTGTGAAGGTGTTACTGCCTCTGTGCTGGAGCTCCGAGATGTGCCCTGGCCGGGCAGGGTGCAGGTGGTACTGGGGAGGTACACCAGCCCCTGAGCAGGGCGGTTTGGCTTCTTGGGGGGCCTCTTCCTCCAAGTCAACTTCATCAATGAAGGTGACAGGCAGTCCTGGCAACCCAGGCTCCCGGACATTCTTGGCCAAGCCGGGAACCCCCAAGCGCTCAGCAGGCTCAGCCTCAGCAGGGGCTGGGAGAAAGAGGGGTGCGGAGGAGGGCCTCTGCCACTTATCTGCGGGGTCTGTGAGGGCAGTGGCGGTGGCTGGTCGGGGGCAGCCACCGTCAACAGCTGACTGCACTTCGACCCCGAAGGGGCTCCTTCCCAGAGCAGATGCACCATCCTCTCCGGGAGCCAGCTGGGCTCCAAGCTCCTGGCTCTCAGAGGCCGGGCTCGCTGCGCCCTTTGGCAGCTCCATAGACTGCCTCCCTTCGGGAGGGGCCTCAGGAACCTTCCACTTGGGGATGAACATGAAGGAGTTGCGGGAATTTACACGGAGCGAGGCCAGGGCACGTGCCTGGAGGTCCCCCAAGGGGATGGTGTCCAGGTCTGGTTTGGGGGCCGGCCTAATGTCGAAGGAGTTCTTGGCGCTGGTGGCGGAGGAGACCCACTGGCGCTGGCTTGGAGTGGCACTGGCAGGGCTGGGCACGCGGGCTGGGAAGGCAGGGGACGTGGCTGGAGTGGCACTTGGGGTTCCGGGGCTGGGGGAAGGGTGGAGGGGAGGCTCCCCAGACTCCAC
>NW_022900948.1:49175560-49179467 GCF_012274545.1 Fukomys damarensis
GGAGGTCTCGGACCTGTCGATTGGAAGAACTCGCCTGGGTCCCGCCCTCCTACGGCCTCATTGGGCCACGCCCAGCACAGGCCGGTTCCCATTGGGGAAGGGCTCCGACACGCCTCCAGCCCTCGAGCCGCTCCGGAGCCCTCTGCGGGCCCGGGACTGGCCTGGATCCCGGCTGACCCCTGGGCCCCTTTCGCTCAGGTGACCTTGGCGGAACGAGGACTTCGTATACCAGCGTCCAGCCTCCTTGTTCCCACCGTGCAGGGTGCGGCGCGGGCGCAGGCCACACTGGACTCCCACCTGAGTCCTCGAATTGTCTTCGGGCGGCGGAGGAACATGGCCCCCTGCAGAAAGTAGAAAAGCTGCTTCTTGGGGCCGAGATATTTAGCTCAGTGGTGCCGCCACCTGCCTCGCAAGCGAAAGGTCCCGAGTTCGGTCCCGGGTACGAAAAAAAGAGAGAGAAAAGCTGCTTCTGAGCCCCGCCCTGAGTAGTTTCTCTGAAACCGGGTTTTAGTTCGTTCTCGGACCTGTGGGTAAGTCTCTGGTGCACACCGAGCCCCCAACATCTGCCCGTATAGGACCAACTGCAAGGAGATAAGGAGGCAGGGGCTTGGACTGAATTCAGCCAAGGAGAAGCCTGGGTCCCAGGGAGCCAGGCCACGTGGGCCAGATTTTCTACCGGTTTTCAGGCCACTGAGACTCTTGAACTCCACCCACCCCAAGGCTGGGTAGGGAATGCCACTGACCCAGAAAGCACAGCGTCCTGGCCAACAGGTCTCAAGAGCCCAGGGTTTCTTACTCTGAGGAGGGCTGCACGGTGCCCACATTTTTTCCAGCCCCGGGAGAGTAGAGATTGCTTAGATCCAGGAGAACAGGAAATTGGGGACATAGACACAGGCATCCTCATCTTTCTTTCACTTACCCTGCAGCCTGCTCATTACCCAAACTACTCTCACACCACATGCCTTCCAGAGGCTCTACTTAAGGGCACCTGTGTCTCTGGAAAGACCCAGCAGGTTTTGGCCTGGAGGTGCCCTTCTTGGCATCTGGGTCCCAGGGCAGTGTGTAATTACCCCTACCTTAATTCTGCCTGACCCCTGCTAACTCATTAAACTGGAGAAAATGAACTGGATCCGCCTTCCAGAAGCCTTTCTCTAGTAACTCTAAAGGAGACTTTGTATGCGCATCACTTCTACACCAACCAGAGCGCCGAATTCCAAATTACCAAAACAAAATTTTTCTTTGGTGGGGGGGAGTGAGACAGGATCTCATTATGTGGTTTAGACTGTCCTTCAACTCACTGTGTAGCCTAGGCTGGCCTCAAATTCACAGCAATCCTCCTGCCTCAGCCTCCCAAGTGCTGGGATTACAGGCATGAGCCACCATGCCTGGGCAACAAAACAAAATCTAAACATAACATTATAAAGAAAACCACATCGTTGGCTAGGCTGCTAGAGAAGAGGGCTGTACACTTGCTCTATAGAGGGGTAAACCATAAATGTTTGAGCCCCGTGTTTCTTAACGGACAATTTTGTCCCCTATGGGACTTGGTGATGTTTAAATAAATTTGGTCGTCAAAAGTGAGGGGTGGTACTGGTACCCAGAGACTGCAAACCATCTTACATCTTCAGGACAGTCTCCTTCACCCACAATGAGAGATGATTCTGCAGAGATTGAGAAGCTTTGTACTCTGCAGGGTACATTCCCTCAGTCATATCTTCATGTTGTTACTTTTTGTTTTCTTTTTTTTAATAGCTCCTTTGGAAGACAGTCTGGCACAGGTATTGTGGGTTTGCTTACTCATTGATTGTACTTAAGATTGAATACACATGTATTGTGGGTTTGCTTACTCATTGATTGTACTTAAGATTGAATACAGGGCCTTCACACTGAGCTATGTACCCAAGCCTTTTAATTTCTTCAATTTGGAGACAGGATCTTGCTAAGTTGCCCAGGTTAGGCTCAAATTCACAGTCCTCCTGCTTCAGCTTCCCAAGTAGCTGGGATTGCAGGTATGTCACTGTATCCAGCCAGTCTTTGTCTTTAAACTTACAAAAAATGTAAAAACTTAGCTGAGTGCCATGGCACATGCCTGTAACCCCAGCTACACAAGAGGCTGAGGCAGGAAGTTTGCAAGTTTGAGGCCAGTGTGAGTAACTTAGCAAGATTTAATCTCAAAAAATAAAAAATAAAAAGGGCTGGGGATGTAGCTCACTAGTAGAGTATCCTTCGGTTCAATCCCCAGTAGTGGGGGAACAAAATATAAAAACCACCCTCAGCTCAAGGGCCATGCAAAAACTGGTTTTAGGCCATTGTTTCCTTGCTCCAAAGCATACCACTGAGGTGCACCAATGACCACATCCTGGCAAGAAGCCCAAAGCTCTGGTGTCATAGGTGCCACTCTACAAGTCCTCAACCTGGGTGGGGGCAAGATACCCATCTCCTAAAGCAGGAAACAGGGATTTTTCCCAAAGGAGTCTTCCACCATTCACTGTGCTCTAGCAACACTCTGTGGTCTATCTACATCGGTGCTCTAACCAGTTACTCCACACAGGAGGAAACATGCATCTCAGCATTTGTCTCATTCAAGTTGTAGAAGGAACCACTTTTCATTTCAGAAAAACATTCTCATTTTATTTTTGTGTTAGCCAATGTTATCATTTGGCACCTGACACATCAAACCAAAGACCTCAGGCCAACAAACTTGGGCCACTCACAAGTTCCCATCTGCAGGTCTCCTTGTCCACCATGATCCCTTTGGTCCCTTAAGGGAGGCCTGAATCTGTCTCAGGATGCGCTAATGGTGCTGGCCACAAGGTGGTGGAAAAGCTAACGAAACTGCAACCTGCTACAACAGAATGCCAAAGAGTGCCTTGACACCAAGCAGCGCTTTAAGTTCTTTACTCAGGTGGCAGATATCCAGACAGGGCAACAGTCAGGTTCTTACTTAACATTTTCTGTCTCTGCCTGGCAGGAATGAAGAAAGGGCTATTCTCTCCCCTGATACAGGGAAGAGATACAAAGTTTCTTATATTTTCAGAGCTCAACAGGATGCATGCTAAGGATGCATCCGAATGGAGGTCGCTGCTGCTAGGTGGACAAAATCCCCAAATGGAGCTTTACTACTTTTGGAAAGGAGTACATTCCCAGGAACCACAGAAAATGCTCAAAGCCAAGTTGGGCCCTCGATTTATATGCAGTTTCCAACTGACCGGGGCCCTTCTCAGGATTTCAGTTCAGGATTAGCTACTCAAAGCATGGATAACAGGAAATGCATTTCAGGAATCAAGGTTGTTCTCTTTAGCCCTGATGAGGAAAAATCTCAGAAGTGGCTGGCATAGAGAAAACTGGATACTCAGCCTGGCACAAGCAGGCGCTGCCTTCAGGTCAAGACCGCCGGTGTGGCTCAAGTAGGGCCTCAGGTCCAGGACCAGCACTCCAGCGCTCTCTAGTCCCTGATTCAGGCTAGTTGACGCGACAGGCACGGATCATAAGCAGCTGCAGGAGAATGAAGACCGGAGACGTGATCAGGCCAAACCAGAGCTCTCGAGTCTGCTCCACCAGCTTCTGGCACAGCAACATCTCAAAGACGAACTTGAGGCTAAGGACCGTGAGAACCCAGAAGAGGCGCAGCACAGCCAGCCGCTTCTCCCCATCTTGGAAGAGGCGCACGGACACGATGGTGGTGAAGTAGGTGCTGAGCCCATCAGCGGCGAAGAAGGGCACAAACACGTTCCACCAGGAAAGGCCAGGGACCAGGCCGTCTACGCGCAGTGCCAGCAGCACGGAGAACACCAGGAGGGCCAGCAGGTGCACGAAGATTTCAAAGGTGGCGAAGCCCAGCCACTGCACCAGCTCCCGCAGAGAGAAGAGCATCGCGCCGGTGTGGCGCGGGCCAGGGCCCGGTCGA
>NW_022900948.1:49179621-49191579 GCF_012274545.1 Fukomys damarensis
CGGCTCCGGCCCGGGACCCAGTACTGGCTGCCGGGGGAAGCCTGCAGCACCCGGACGCCATGCCCCGCCGGCGCGGGTTGGATACGTAACTTCCGATCGGCATCGGAAGCGGAAGGGCTCTAGTCGAGTACTTCCGGTCGAAATCGGAAAGCGGAAGGTGGCGCGGGTCTGGGACTTTGGTTGACTGCCAGTCGTGATGCCAAGCGTTCAGCTCCTGGTTCTCTTCGGCAGCCAGACAGGCACTGCCCAAGATGTGGCGGAGAGGCTGGGCCGCGAGGCTCGGCGCCGGCGGCTGGATTGCCGCGTGCAAGAGCTGGATTCGTACGCCGTGGTGAGGCTCGACGGCCGGGCGGGAGACCCTGGGCCCGATGGCGTCGGGCGGTCGGAGCCGATGCAGGGGAAGAGGAGGCTTGGCTTCAGGTTGGGGCCTCCGCGAGATGGTTTCTCTGAGTGAAGGGGAGGACATGTCGGGGGCCTGTTCCTTACGGCCAGAGCTCTTACACTTGTGTCTTTTCGTTGAGGCGAATCTGATTAGGGAGCCCCTGGTGATATTTGTTTGTGCGACTACAGGCCAAGGAGACCCTCCTGACAACATGAAGGTAAGGCTGGCTTGGTGTAGCTCCCTCCACCCTAACCCCATTTTCACCGCTTAGAAATTCCAAGAAGCACTTTAAGTCGTTTCCCCTGGAGACACTTTAGAGATTGTTTGGAGCGGATACTTTTGAGTGGAGCTGGGGGCTCTCGTTGTCCTTGCTAATAAATTCTTAATAGCCACTAAATAGCCTTGTTCTCCATTGTAGCACTTTGTGTTTTTCCAAACAGATGTCGGATTCTGGCCTGGGTCTTGGGTGTATCTCCAGGCTCTGTAGCCTTCAAGGAACATTCTTTAATGTTTGATCATCTTGGATGAACTTGTATTCCTGGCACCATCTAGTGCTGGGGATCCATCTGTGAATCTAGTAGCCACATTTCTAGCTCTCACAACCTCACAGTAGATTTGTTGTGTTTTGTTTTGTACCAAGGATTGAACTCAGGACCTTGCACTTGTGAGGCAGGCAGCGGAATTACTGAGCTACATCTTTGGCCCCAAGCTCATAGTAGAAACAGCGGGTTTCATGGGCAGTTAAGAGTACCAGGAAATGCCTGCTTCTGGGGAACATGCAGGATGTTGTGGGATCCTGGGGCCTCACACGGAGCTTTCTGTCAGGAACATAGGCTGAGTCCCAAGGATGAATGGGAGCTGGACAGGGAAGATGGAGCTGGTGCAGAGGAGAAAGATGGCCAGGCAAATGTGAAGAGTGAAAAGCAGTTAAGGATGGCCAAGCTAAGGACAGGAGAGGAAAGGAAGCTAGTCAGGAAGCCAGGCCAGATTCAGAGTCTGAGCAGCCACAGGAAGGCAGACAGGTGGGCTGGAAGTGAAGTGCTGTGAAGACTGGGGGGGTAACAGAGTAATGCTCACATTCTAGCAGCAACAACAGCTCTCTTCAGGGAGTGAGATGATGCCAGAGATTCATAGCCCAGGAGAGAGGTGCTAGTGGTCTGAGCCAGAGCAGTGGCAGAAAGTGCAAAGTGGACACATTCTAGAAAGGTTAAGGAGGTAGAATCTGCAGGGCTTGTAATTGAAGGGGTCTGGAAGATGAGGAAGAGGTAGAATTTCAGTTGAGATTTGGCCTTTGGAACCAGAATGGGTGCTACCCATGGAGAGAGGTATGCCCAGTGCTGGGAGATTGAGTAAGTCTGGAGCTCTAGGGGGGTCCTTGGACCAAAATCCAGCTCTAGGGGTGAGAAAAACCCCTATGCCAAGACCGCCGCCTACATCAAAGCAGAGGGCAGGGCTGTGGCCAGGCAGTGGGGAGGGCATGTACCTTCTTCAAGGTCAAGTTCAGGGAGGTAGGTGTTTCACAAAGGGCTGCAGCCATCAAAGCTGTGTGGAAGTTAAATAAGATGAGGCCTGGGAGGCATCCCTGGGATGGTTGATTTAGAGTAGTTTCTTGGCTTGTGGGGAGAGAAGCCGAGTTACTGGGGATCAGAGAGTTAGTAGGGAGGTCCTCTGAGAATGTCTGGCTATTTAAACATTCTGGCTGTGAAAGAGCTAAGGAATTCGAAAGAAAGAGTTTTATAGGATGGGAGAGACTCGGCATGTTCAGTGTTGGTGGGGGATGGAGAGAGAAGAATGAGGAGGGGTGTAACAGAGCAAGGTGCTGTGGGGAGCCCTGGTCAGGCCTGAGGGGCAGAATGGGGGATAGGATGGAAGCAGGAAGTGAGTGATGGGATGGAAAGGTGCTGGCTTAGGAGAGGAGAGGAGTTGAGACTGTGCTGGGTTGTCAGGGCAGCCAGTGACACCCAGGTATGACAGTCCCTGAGGTATGACGAGACACAAGTGGACAGAATGGCGGAGGGAAGAGTGGTGGGAATGGGCAGCCCTCAGAGGAAACGAGTGATGCTACCACCCTCCCTGACCACAGAAGGAGCTGGGCCCCTTTGGCGGCTGCAGGTCCTGCACCACAGAGGCTAAGGAGCAGCTCCCCAGTGACCATCTGCTTGCTGGGCGGGAAGCCTTAGCCTCTCTGCTGTGTTCTTCTTTGGGAAGCAGCAGGATCACAATGAAAGGCCTGACGGTCCCTGCCATCCTGGTAGTTAAGCCCACTGGGCACCAGGCACATGTTCGGCACTTCCATCAGCCTCGAGTACAGGTGGATTATGTGTAACTACCACACAGAGCAGAATCTTCACTAAGAGGCATAGGCAGAGAAAGCAACAGGAATAGGCTGGATGCAGCACCCACAGGAAAAGGCCAGCACGACAGAGCAGGACTGGGCTGGCAGCACAGAAGAGGGTTTTAGAAAAATTAGAGGATGCAGCAGGGAAATTGTCCCAAGGGATGTAACAAAGAGCAAGGTGGAAAACAAGAAAAGAGATCAGAGCTCAAAGATCAGCTAAGCATGATGGTACAACCTGTAATCCCAGCATCTGGGAGGCTAAGGCAGGAGCATTGCAAGTTTCAGCCTCATCTGAGTGATTTAGCGAGACTCTGTCTCAAAAAT
This sequence comes from Fukomys damarensis, assembly GCF_012274545.1. Lineage (NCBI taxonomy): Eukaryota > Metazoa > Chordata > Mammalia > Rodentia > Bathyergidae > Fukomys > Fukomys damarensis. The sequence continues at coordinate 49,182,666 of NW_022900948.1, forward strand.
TGTTTTTTAAATGGAGGTTTAGCTCAATGCAAAGGCCCTGTGTTCAGTCTGTAGTACTGCCAAAAGAAAAACTTCATGTCAGGAGTCTCAAAATAAAAAGATAGGAAATTACCAAGAAAAGTAGCAAAATGTCCCAGAATTGAAGGCTGAGATTCCAGCCTGGGACATGACCACATGCCTGAGAGACGCATGCTTGAGAGTGAACAGGGCAACGGCTGAGGCATGCTCTGCGTGTCTAGTTGTTGTAGACAAAGAGCATGCCCAGGCAGCTGCTGTGGGATACCATGGCAGCACACAGATGGTGCTGGCTTCTTAGCAGCAGCCACCAAGCTGGAAGAGTCCAAAGCAGCCTTGGCCCCAAGGGCCACAGTTCTCCTCCATGGCGTTGCCCACAGGCCTACTCAGCGCCTCCCACAGGCTGGGCATAGGCCTCTCCCTGAGCCCTTGGGCTTCAGGAAGCAAGGCCCTAGGAAGCAGGTATTTGTTTGAAACCTCCCAGCAAGGTGCCAGGATGGCATGGGCCAGTGGGCAGAGCTGGGCCCTGACACAGAGTGCTGACAGGACATCGCCCATCGTGTGGGGTCTGAGGACTCTCCTGCTGCCTCTGTCCTTGTCCACATAAAGCAAGGTGGGTGAGGCAAAGCCAGACCTCCTCATAGCCCACACCAGGCTGCAGTAGGGAGGCAACTTGATGCCTCTCCTTGTGTGTGGGCCTCAGTGCTGCCAAGGAAGACATGGAAGGGGGATTGCTCCCAGCTGGGATCATCTGGCTCCAGGGATGGCATGGGATGCATCCCAGGTGCTCTGAGGCTTGGGTGTTGGGATCTGGAGCAGCAGGAGGATGGACCCAAGGGTTCCTGAGGAAAAGGGGGCAGAACAAGAAGGGAGACAGGCTGAGGTAGAGGGTCCTGGTGGTGGCGCAGACCCCACTGGGGCCCTTCCCTGAGCTACACCTGGGGCCCAGGCCAAGCCCTGACAGGACTGTGGAGATGCTGACCCTCGGGCCTGGCTGGAAGCAGAGGGCTGAGTAGCAGGTATGCAGACAGGTTGGCTTCCCAACCTCTTTGGAGCAATGGCTTTTTCCTTTATAATTTTATACATTTTCCCAAGTTTTTTGTTGTGTACTAGAATAAAAACCAGTTCTGTTGTTTTGGTAACACAAGCTCTTAAGGAGCAAAAGGGCCTCTTCATGCCCTGGGAAGGAGGCCTCACTTGCCATGTGCAGGCCTGGCACTTAGCACCCGCCTCCTTGCCCCAAGACTTCCCTACATCCCCATACAATGGGCTGGCCTAGAGCCAGGGGCCCTGACACCGGCTTCCTCTGGCCAGAACTTCTGGAGGTTTATATTCCGGAAGAACCTGCCGGCCACCTCCCTCTGTCAGCTGGACTTTGCTGTCCTGGGCCTCGGGGACTCCTCCTATGCCAAGTGAGTAGGGGTGGTGGATGTGGGGCCCAGCATGCTGGCTGCACAGGGATGGTTCTGGAGGTCTGTGCCCCTCCAGGCTTCGGGCATGAACGCTGGTGAGGGGAGGGCAGCCGAGGAGCAGAGCTGGGCTCACACCAGCCAGGGACACGTCCTACCCAGTTCTGTTCCCTGCCAGGGATAAAACAGACACCACGAGGTGTTTATGCCATACGCAGAGGGCTGAGATGGGCAGCTCACTCCAAGGCCACGTCTCGCCTGGCCTGGAGTCGCCACTGGGTTTACTGTTTCAGCATTTTCACAACACACAGCCACGTCTCTGAGGATTGTCACTTTGTATCACTACCTCATAGATCAGGGGTTTATGTTCAGGGTGGGGACCGCATCTTAGGAGGCTCAGGCTTTGAGTCTGTCTGTCCAAGGGGCCCGGGGTTGGCCGGTACCACCTGCCTGACTGCGTACTCTGCACGAGATGAAGAGCTCAGAACACAGGAGAGGAAGCAGCTTCTCATCATGTTCTGCTGGAGCTCTTGTTCCTGCGCTGTGCACATACCAGTGCAGCCCCAGGGTGTGAGAGGTTGGAGCACCAGTTTTGCTCTATAAACAGAAGGGAAACATGCCCAGGGAGGTATCTGACCCCCTCCTCACTTGAAGCCTCAGCCGAGGAGTGACCAAGCCCTGGCCAGGGTCAGGACTGGCTGGAGGGTCAGGACTGTCCCCCTTACCAGCTGCTTCCTAGTGATCTGGGCACTGGTGCACCTGGGCTGCAGTGCAGGCTCAGCGCAGTTTCTCCATCTGCAGATTTAACTTTGTGGCCAAGAAGCTGCACCGCCGGCTGCTGCAACTTGGGGGCAGTGCCCTCCTGCCCGCATGCCTGGGTGATGACCAGCATGATCTGGGGTGAGTATGGTCCGTGGGTCTCCCATCATGGCGGTGGTGGACAGGTGAGTCACCTGCCCATGTCCAACAGCTGTGCTTTCTCCCAGGCCAGATGCTGCCATTGACTCCTGGCTGAGGGACCTGTGGGAGAAGGTGCTGGGCCTGTACCCAGTGCCTCTGGACCTCGCCGAGATCCCCCCTGGAGTCCCGTGAGTGAGGGCCTCAAGTCAGCCCTGGGGAGGCCACGGACATACCCTGGCAGGGACCTTACCCTGGTCTTTTCAAGTGGGCTAGTGGCTCAGGAGGGAGCCTATAGCCTGCTGCCAGGCCGCCAGGCCTAATGCCCGTGTCCCCTACCCCCACCCCGCAGCTTGCCCTCCACGTTCGCCATCCAGCTCTTCCAGAATATGCCCAGCACAGTTGCCCAGGAGCCGTTTGTGTCAAGTCTGGATCCTCATCAGCCCCCATCAGAGTCACAGCCATTCCTAGCACCCATGGTCACAAACCAGAGGGTCACAAGTCCCTCACACTTCCAGGATGTTCGGCTGATCGAGTTTGACATCACTGGCTCTGGCATCAGGTGGGAGCCGGCCTAAGACCCCACGCAAGCAGGGTGCCCAGTACTTGGGGATCAAGGTGGACAGTGATCCTGGGGCTCAGAGAGGTCTGCAGCAGCTCAGCGGCCTTGTCCGCAGACCCCACCACTTTCCCTGGAGCCCCCACCTCCTCCCTTACTGCACCAGTCACCTGCCCCTAGGCTGCCATCCCTCCCACGTTGTCCCACACAGCTTCTCTGCCGGCGATGTGGTACTGATTCAGCCGTCCAACTCAGCCGCCCACGTCCAGCAGTTCTGCCGGGTGCTGGGCCTGGACCCCAACCAGTGGTTCACACTGCACCCACGGGAGCCAGGTGAGCGGGGAGCCAGCTGCCCACCTACCACCCCACAGAGGCCCCAGCCCATGACACCTCCACTCCTGCTCCAGGTGTGCCCTGCCCACCAGGGCTGCCCCAGCCCTGTTCCGTGTGGCACCTTGTGACCCAGTATCTGGACATTGCCAGCGTGCCCCGCCGCTCTTTTTTTGAGCTTCTGGCCTGTCTGTCCGCACACGAGCTGGAGCGGGAGAAGCTGCTGGAGCTCAGCTCGGCCACAGGTCAGGAGGCGCTGTGTGAATATTGTAGCCGGCCTCGAAGGACCATCCTGGAGGTCAGGGCCAACCCGGAGGCCAGAGAGTGGCAGGGTTGTGGGTACTGAGTCACAGGCCAGGAACCTGTGCTGAGGGTCTCTGCCCAGGTGCTGTGTGACTTCCCACACTCAGCGGGTGCCATCCCCCCGGACTACTTGCTGGACCTCATCCCACGGATCCGGCCAAGAGCCTTCTCCATTGCCTCGTCTCTGCTGGTGAGGGCAGCCCCCGGGCTCGGCAGGCAGGGCTGCCTCCAAGCAGAATGGCGTGGCAGCTACGGTGCCCACTGTTCCCCCAGGCTCATCCCAACAGGGTGCAGATCCTCATGGCTGTGGTGCAGTACCAGACTCGCCTCAAGGAGCCCCGCCGTGGCCTCTGCTCCTCCTGGCTGGCCTCCCTGGACCCTGGGCAAGGTGACTCCTCCTAGGAGGGTGAGGGGACTGCAGCCCAGCCCTCCCATTCTGCCCCATGCTCATGGCCAGTGCCCTTGTCCTGTGCCATTGAGCCCCTTCATGCCACCTCCCTCCTGTGGCAGGACCCATCCGGGTGCCCCTGTGGGTACGGCCAGGCAGTCTGGCCTTCCCAGAGTCCCCAGACATACCTGTGATCATGGTGGGGCCTGGCACCGGCGTGGCCCCCTTCCGAGCAGCCATCCAGGAGCGTGTGGCTCAGGGTCAGACTGGTGAGTGTGGGGACCCCAGGCTGAGTCATGGCTGGGGCTGGCACCATGGGACCCCACAGATCTGTGTCCAGCTTGAGGCCACCCTGTACTCCCCAGGAAACTTCCTGTTTTTTGGCTGCCGCTGGCGGGGTCAGGATTTCTACTGGGAGGCTGAATGGCAGGAACTGGAGAAGAGAGGTTGCCTGACTCTCATCACAGCCTTTTCCCGGGAGCAGGTGGGTGTGATCTGGAGCAGGGAGGGGGAGGAGGAGAGCAGCAGACTCAGCCCCACTGCTTGCAGGAACAGAAGGTGTATGTGCAGCACCGGCTCCAGGAGCTGGGGCCCCTCGTCTGGGAGCTGCTGGACCGTCGTGGCGCTTACTTCTACCTGGCAGGGTGAGCCCAGGCTCAGGGCTGGGAGCTATGGGTGCCCCACCTTGCGAGGTCCCAGCTGCACTGAGCATCTCTGGTTGCCCATGTAGCAATGCCAAGTACATGCCGGCAGATGTCACGGAGGCCCTGACGTCCATCTTCCAGGAGCACGGTGGGCTCTCCAGCCCTGATGCAACCACTTACCTTGGCATCCTCCAGCGTACGCTGCGCTTCCAGATGGAGACCTGGGCCTGAGAGGCCACCTGCCAGCCCACAGCCAATCTGACAGCTGTCCTGGGGTCCAGGGGAGTCCCCGGGGAAGCTCGTAGTAGAGGAGCCAGCAACAGCTCATACCCTGGTCCTTACCACACTGAAGGACCAGGGTCCTATGCCATCAGCCCTGACTACAGCCTGACCTACCACCCCGCCCTGTCTATGCCCTGCCCCACCATCCTGTCCTGTGTCCCCCACTTGGGAACAGGGCACTGTTCATCTTTCTGCCTGGGTGCTCCCAGCCATTCCATGGCACCCTGGGGGACCATGCTGCTCCCAGTTGCCCTGCAGTACCCACAGCGCTCAGGGTTGGGCCAGAGGCTACCAGAGCCTCCACAGCCTCCTAAGCATCGTGAAGAGCCCAGGCCAGGCCCTTTCTCTCCGAGTCCCAGAAGCCTTGGTAGTAAATGTGGCCTCTGGGCAGCTGTTCCCATGCGTGTTGTCTTTCTGCTCCATGTTACAGGTGGTGGGTGGGTCCTGCGTGTTCTCCATGGCCCCTCCAGTGGTGTGGGCACCCACATGTGTGGCACTGCACAGCTACCTTGTCCATCACCTCGCACTTGGGTGTCCAGTATAACATGAACTCGGGGTCCTGGAGACACCCAGCCAAGCCTGCCCTGCCTCGGACGCTGCAGTTCCCTGGCAGGCCAGTGATGTGAGGAATGCTAGGCCCGCCCAGGCCTACCCAGGAAGGGGTGGGAAGGGGCGTGGCGTGGTCCCCGCCCCCAGGCTACCTCTGCCTGGGCCCCAGATCTGGGAAGGGCAACCTTGACAGAGTAGGTGGGCCGGCAAGCCAGTCCTGGCCAGGAAGGAAAGAGCGAAGAGCGTTTGTGTAGTCAGTCAGTCCGTCGTTGACACGGGGATTGGATGTGGCTGAGGCTCAACACCAACAGATCCTGACCAGAAAGGGTTCTGTGTGGGCCCAGGAGCTGCCTGGAGCAAGCACCCAGCCAGGTTCTAGAGAAGTTCCTGTTGGGCCAGGGAGCCCAGAAGTGTAGCTGGAGGTCAGTACTCGGGAGCAGTGGGGTGGCATCCAAACCCTGCCCAGCTGCTGAGGGCCACACTGACCTCCACACCTCCCCCACCGCCAACCCACAGGCTGGAGCCCCTACCCACCCATCCTGACTCCCGCTCTAGGGACCCCACCTTGGGCCCCTCGGACTTCAGTTCTAGGCCTTCCAGTCCTCTGTGGGCCTCTCTGGGTCCTGAGTGTCTGGACTTGCTGTGCCAACCTCCAGCAGATGGGGGAGGCCTGGGGCCCCCCCAGTGTGCCAGTACTCTGGGCAGTGAGCCCCTGCTTGGGGCCACAGCCTCAGCTAGCACCTGGGTTCTGCCAGAGCTGGGGGAGCCGGTGGAGGACCACAGGCAGGAGGAGGAGTGTCCTATCTGCACAGAGCCCTATGGGCCCAGTGAGCACCGCCTGACTCTACTGAACTGCGGCCATGGCCTGTGTTCAGGCTGCCTGCACCAGCTGCTGGGCACAACCTCCAGTGCAGACCTGGGTCGCGTATGCTGCCCTCTGTGCCGCCAGAAGACACCCATGCTGGAGTGGGAGATCTGCCGGCTGCAGGAGGAGCTGCTTCAGGCTGATGGGCCCCAGCGCCCGCCACCCCCTGTACCCCCCACACCCGCTGGCCGTAGGCCTGGGCCCTGGGGCTCCCTCGAGCACCGCTACCAGCCACGCTTCCTGGTGGGGCCTATGGGCAGCCGGGGCTGCCTGCCCTTCCTGCCCTGCCCACCCCGTCTGGGCACCTGGCTGTGGGCACTGCGGGAACGTGGGCCCTGCGCCCGCCGCCTGGTGCTGCTGAGCCTGCTGGCGCTTGAGCTGCTGGGGCTGCTGCTCATCTTCACACCGCTCATGCTGCTGGGGATGCTCTTCATGCTCCTGGACCGCGCCAGCCGCTGAGCCCAGCTAGATGACCAGGCTCGAAAGCTCAACTTCAGACAGTCCTGGCCTTCCCGAGCCCCAGACACCAGAAGCCTGGCCTGGCCAGAGAGCCCACTCCATCCTGCAGTCCGGACATAATCTGGGCCCAAGGACACTATGCAAGGACAGCTGCTAGAGGAGGGCAGCAGGAAGGACCTCGAGCCAGGCCCTGCCCTGGCCATGGCAGACTCTGGGTCACAGCACCCCCTCCTGAGGCCCATCCAAGGAGGACAACATGAGAGGCAGGACATGTGGAAGTGAGTCTGTTGCCAGGGGAAGGACAGGGGCCACAGGAGCTGACCTAAAATCTAGATCAGAGCCAGCGTGTCCTTGAAGGTCACTGCGGCCAGGGGAAGGGCCTGTGCAGCACATGGCTGGCCCAGGGAAGCCAGGGGCTTAGAGGTACTGGCTCCCAACACAGCTTGAAGCTCTCACCTGCAGGATGCCACAGCCATGGGTAAATGGTGATGTGATTAAGGTGCGGTGCTGAGCATGTGCCTAGCACAGAAATTGGCTCTCAATAAACAGGAGCTCCTGGCACCATGGACATGCAGCCTGGCTGTCCTCCCAGTTAACTATTCTCCGTCATCAAGGCAGACCCCCACACCCCAGTGCAAAGGGACCTTCCCCAAATCCTGCTGCCCCTGACAGGAAGCTCCTGGTCCTAGTGGCCCTCGCCGGGAGACCCATGCAGGGCCAAGGGCACAAGGAGAAAAAAACCCTGAGTCTTCCCCCACACCACGGCCAGTGCAGAGTGCAGGTCTTGTCCTTACACGGCTAGGCTTGCTCCACGTGTTGGCCACTCGACTAGCCTGTGGGCACACATTGGCAGCACACACACTCGGGGCCAGACCCAGTCCTCCTGAGCAGCATGCCCTAGCCTGGCCCCTAACACACAGGGATGAGCCTCCCTCTGGCAGTTCCAGGCTGGATACAGTCCAGGCTGCAGCCATGGGTACCTACCCTGGGCCCATGGGAGCAAGCCTCAGTCCAGGGAACAGGTGCAAACTTTGGCAAAGAGTTTTAATGGCAGAGTTGGCTGCAGTGACAATGCCACACAGGGTAGGGCCACAAGCCGTGGTGGGCAAGGGAAGGTCAGCGGGTGACAGGGTAGGGCTGGGTCCCTGAAGAAGCAGCAAGTGAGGACTGGAGGCCAGCAGCGGGCAGGTGGGTGCTACATGATGGAGCAGGCAGACAGCGGGTTCCGCACATGGCAGGTGCACGCAGCCCCACAGTACTGCCTGAAGGTCTGGTAGCAGCTGCCCTCAGGCTCTCCCCCCCACTGGCCACCAGATGGAGCGGTCAATGCCTCGGGTGGCAGGCGGCTCAAGATGGACGTGTTGACAGCCAGCGCGGCCAGGCCGTAGTCGGTGAAGAGCACAGTCTCACGGCGGCAGGTGGGGCAGGAGATGAACTTGTACTTGGGGCAGGACTCATACAGGATCTGCAGGCACTGCTCACACACTGAGTGCAGGCATGACAGCACCCGGGGCCGCCGCTGCGTGACATTGTAGGTGTGCCCGCAGGTGGGGCACTCCAGGGGCTCCCCAGCTGCTGCTGCTGCTGCCCCTGATGACGATGAGGACGATGAGGAGGAGCTGGCTGAGGCTGCTGGACTGGGCCGGATCACATACTGATTCACAATCACCTCGTCCGCTGGCACCACTCTGGGGAAGCCCAGTTCCGAGCTGCCTTTGCCAGGTCGCCGTGGCAGGGGTGGGGTGTGGGGTGCCCCTTCCAAGGCAGGCATTTCCCCCCCACAGGCCTGGTTGACAATGATCTCTGTGTCGGAGGGCCAGGCACGCTTAGGTGCCAGAGTAGGGGTGGGCCGAGGTGCAGGTGGGAAGCAAGGGGTGGCGGCTGGAAGCTCAGGGAACTTTTCAGGGTGCACGATCTTCATGGCCTCCATCTTGAGGATGACATGTGGGCCCTTCAGGCAGGACATGAGGAGGCCCGGCCAGCCGCTGCCCACCTCGGGCCCAGGGTCAGCTGGCATCCGGCTGACTCCAGTCACACCAGATGTTCCGGTGGGCGGGGACGTTGGGTGGGGGCGAGGGGGCAGACAGGGAACAGCATCTTGGTCCTGCCAGGCCTGATGGAGACCCCGGCCGCCCCGTGGACTCCTGGGGGCGGCCGGCGAGACCTGGGGGGGCTGAGTGCCCCCCAGTGGCCACAGCGGCCTCTCTGGTCCAG
>NW_022900948.1:49192673-49207006 GCF_012274545.1 Fukomys damarensis
CCCCCGCAGCGTCCAGTCCTCCGCCCCCCAGCTCGTTGATCCTGGATTCTGATCAGCACCCGCATCCAATTCTGGAAGGGAAACCCTTTCTCCTCACATTTCGAGATCTCACAATGCCCACGTGGGAGGGGGCACCTGCGGGGGGGGTCCCCTTTCGTCTATTTTGCGCGTGCCCAGAAGCAGGGTCTCCGCTGTCACCCAGGGGCGCCGTGGGTGCCTGGGTCAACTTCTCCCCGCTGTGCCCAGGACCAGCCAGCTCAGAGGGATGGGCACGGGCGATCATGGGGTACCAGGGCATGGGTGGAGACTAAAGACCCCGAGAAGGTGGAAGGGGACAGAAGGGTGGAGCGCGGCACGGGGAAGGCTGGTGTGTCTCGCCGGCCACGTGCTGGGTGGAGGGCCGCCCGCCGACCACAGTCACCTGCCCGGCAGGGCGGCTGGCATTCCGTCGGGAAAGCACGTGTGCCCCGTCACGTCAGGCCATGTGCTTATCTGACCCACTCGTGGGGAGCCCCATTCCTTTCTGCTTCCTCCTCCTGGCCTCTCTGACCAGCTACACCCCTGCCTGTGGGAGCCCTCAGACAAGCTAGTGACTGCGGTCTGGGGGCCTCCAGAGTACCTTCCCCTACCCTGCCAGGCCACCGTGCCATGTGGCCACCCCTGTGCCTGCACCGAGCCCGGCACGGATTTGGATAGTCCCTCTGTCCTCCACACCGTGTTCCTGGGGAGCAAGACAGGGCCCCCTGGGTGGCACCGTGGGACCCGGGGGGCATCTGGCAGGTGTGAAGCATGTGCCCGTGAGCAGGCTCGAAGGCGTGGCGGGCACGATGGGGATGACCAGGGTGAGGGCGACCAGAGGAGGTCCCGAGCCCACCCGAGGGCCTCGGCTCACTAACCCTAACCCCAACCTTGAGCTGTCCGGAGCACACCACGGGAGGTACAGGTCCATAGGCCCCGCCCCTTGCTAAGGCCCCGCCCCAGGGAGAAGCCCAGTCAGGCCATTCAGAACCAGGTGTCTGTAGCCAAGAATCTGGGCGACCGAACCGGATCTTTGGGAAAACCCTGAAGCTCAGCGCGGAGGCTTCTGGGGAATAAAGTTTTCATCCAGCGCTGCGGCCCCTCTCGCGCATGCGCCGGGCTTCGCCTCGCAGCGAGGGGCGGGGTTTGCCAGGCTAAGTGGATGCTTGCTTAAGCGCCTACGCAAGGAGCCTTGTTGGCCCGCCTCCGAAATCCCGGGTCTGCAGACCCACTTTTCCTCAGAGGCTGGGACTTGGGGTCGAGTGTCCGGGTCGGTCTACCCAGCTCCACGCAGGCCACCCGGGTCACCGTGGGGTGCGGCCACGTCCAATTTGGTCCTGCCTTCCTCCTGCTTCCCGGGGAGCGAGGACTGTGCATGCGGAGCCCAGGCCGATGCTGCTTTGCCGGTCACGGTCACACTGGGGAACCCACGGGCACCAGGCCGGGCCCGGTACTTGCTCCCTCTGTCACTCCATGGCGACCCCGCGAGGGTGCCAGGCCAAGGATGGGGCGCAGGGCCCGGAGCGTTGCCCCTGCCCCACCTCCCCTGGAAAGGACGCTTGAGACAGAAGCCCACCAGGCCAATTCTGGGATCAGAGATGTACTCACAAAGGTGTACCAATCATTTTTTATTATTTAGGAAAGTGCCCATCACCCTGGCCTCTGAGATGAAGCGGGGACAGGGAGGAGCTCTGCCCTGCTCTGCCCTGCGAGGGCCTTGTGCAGTGTTGGGGTGAGCAGGACCTGTGGAATCCGGGGCTTGGTCCCACTTCCTTCCTGGGGCCATGACCCAGGTCCTCCTCCCTGAGCCACAGCCTGGGTTCGTGGTCACTGAGTCACCTAGCTCGGCAGCACCCCTCACAGCCCAGACTGTGGCTGCCACCCACCTGAGGAGAGGGAGGGCCAGGTGCTGTGTGCCCCATAGCTGGGGCCACCTGATCTCAGGAACCCCAGCCTCGAGTCCCGCCCCAGGGCCACACCCTTCCCTAGGAGGGAAAAGGTGGCTGCTCGCTCCGCACACAGACACTGGGAGGACCGGGAGCACACAGACACTGGGAGGACCGGGAGGACAGACGCCTCCACTGCCGCTGCTGGTAAGTCCTGGCCTAGGAACAGGCCTGCTTGACCCCCGCGCTCCCTGACCACACAGCTGCAGCTTCCAGCTCCCTGTCTCCATTCCCAGATCTGTCCTAGGGCAGTGTCTGGACACTGGGGATGGCAGCTGGACACCCTGGCTCCGGCTCACACCTGAGCTCACCCCTGGCACATGGCTTTGCACACACAGTGCCTTCTTGTCACTTGGGCACCAGGGCCTCTGCAAGGCGGGCTCCTTCTGGGTAGGTGATCTCGGGCTGAAGACTCAGACAGCTGTCCCCAGCCCAGTGAGTGTCTGTGTGTCCCCACCCTGCAGCCTGGCCATGGACCCCCACGAGATGGTTGTCAAGAACCCATACACCCACATCAGCATCCCCCGGGCTCATTTGCGGCCAGACGTGGGGCAGCAGTTAGAGGAGGCCCCCTCGTCCTCATCCTCGGAGACTCAGCCTCTGCCCACAGCAACCTGCACCCTAGAGCCAGCTCGAGTCCTGCAGCCCACTGAGGCTGAAGTGCCCAAGGGGGCCAAGGGGGCTAAGGGGGCTGCGTCCAGCCAGAGCCAACAGTCCTGGGAGCAGCCCTGCAATCCCTACAGCAGTGGGCAGCGCCCGGCAGGACTGACCTATGCCGGCCGGCCACCCATGGGACGAGGTGATGACATCGCCCACCACTGCTGCTGCTGCCCCTGCTGCTCCTGCTGCCATTGCCCACCATTCTGCCGCTGTCACCGTTGCTGCTGTGTCATCCTCTAGCCCACCCACTGGACATTAGAGACAGCCATTGTCAACAACGGACTTCGACCACTTCCTGCCCTGGACAGGGACTCTGCCCACCTGGCGAGCCATTGGCTCAGCAGAACTTTTTGGAACAGTTACGGGCACTGGCCATGCAGGCAGCAATGGGGACACCCTTGACCACTGGCTGCAAGGCCCAGGCAATAAAGCAGGGTGAGCTTTGTGCCAATGATTCCTTCCTTTTGGCTGGCCTTCCACCTGGCGAGCCATTGGCTCAGCAGAACTTTTTGGAACAGTTACGGGCACTGGCCATGCAGGCAGCAATGGGGACACCCTTGACCACTGGCTGCAAGGCCCAGGCAATAAAGCAGGGTGAGCTTTGTGCCAATGATTCCTTCCTTTTGGCTGGCCTGCTGTGGGAGGGCATCGTGGGCCAGACGACTTCATCTGCCCTCAGGTACACGTGTTTGTGCGCGCACACACACACACACACACACACACACACACACTCACACACAGTCCCCAGCTTTGTGGAACTTCTCAGGGACTGGGAAGCCACTGCCTATGACACCTCCACTCAGCCTGCCCTGCAGCTGTCAGGTCTGCCTAGAGGCTGATCGAGGCTGAGATCCTGCTCACCACCAGGGCCAGGCCTGCACTCCCTGGGTGGAGGTCGGAGTGGACGGGTCAATCCCCATGACACATGGCAAGGGATGCCACACTTCATTCCTAGGGAGTCCCTTGAGAGGCCGACACCAAGCTGGCAGAATGGTACGGGTGGGGCTGGTACCGCAGGTTTCAGGGAGTGGAGCAGGACGGCCCAGGGCAAGAGCCCAGCCCACTGTGACTCACTGCCCAGTCTTGGTCAGGCACTTTTTCTGCTGCTTCCCCCTGGGCTGGGCTTCCTGGAGGAGGTCCTGGACTGGGCCTCAAAGGGGCAGGTGCCTGCATACCTGAGTGTGTCTGAGTGCACTCAGTGGGGCAGGCGTGGGGATGCCCGGGCGGGGAGTGTGCAGAGTTCTGCTGTTTCCAGGGTAGGGCAGGCTCCAGACGGCACACAGCACTGAGTGGAGGTGGAAGCAGAGCTGGCCTCACAGGCTGGACAAGTCCTCCTGTGGCTAGCTGTCCCCTGATGCATCGCCCAGGTCACATGGCAGGGAAGGGCGGTGTGTGATATTTGGAGGTCCTGGGGTGTGGGACAGACAAGTCACTGCGGGACTCCCAGCTGGCTCTGGAGGCCGCCCTGCCCAGCCTGGACGTGAACCTGTCTGACCAGTCCAGGCAGGCTGACTGTGGGGGGCGGGGGGGCATGCCTGCTCATGGCCACTGTGCCCTAGGCTTTCGTTGGGGCTGTGGTGGGGTCCTGAGGGCCCGGCCAGCTGGCCTCATTCCCCAAGTTCACCCTGCCCATGGCCCAGAGCATTGGGCACACTGGCCGTGTGTCCCAGAATCATAGCTCCCTCTCTGGCCAGGAGGCTGAAGATGCCAATTGGATTGGCCTGGGGGGGGCTGGATGCCACGCATGGTACATGAGTGCCACCTTGGGGCTGGGAAGGGAACACTTCAGCCGAAGCCCAGAGACAAAGCTGAGACCCGGGGCAGAGAGGCAGGTCGGGGCTCTGCCCCAGTGTGGTCAGACAGGCTTCCTGGAGGAGGTGATGTGCCCTGCGGCTGCAGGGCGGACACTGCCAGCAAGGCAGTGGGGTGGAGAAGACACAAGGGTGAGGGAGGGGGCCATTTATTTTTCTTTGAAGTAGTGGAAACTGAATCCAGGGCCTGGCACATGCAAGGCAAGTGCTCCACTACTGAACAATACCTTAGTTTTTGGGAGGAGAGGGTCTCATGTAGTTCAGACTGGCCTTGAACTCACTATGTACTCATGCTGACCCCAAACTTGCAGTGTTTCTTCTGCCTCACCCTCCCCAGTACTGGGATTACAGGTGTGGTCCACCATGTCCCACTCAGACCTGGGTTTTTGTTTTTATTTTGTTTTCCAGACCTGTTGCTTGAGGCAGGGTCTCTTAGATTGCCTAAGCAGGGCTTGAATTTGAGATCTTCCTGCTTCAGCCTCCTGAGTAGCTAGGATGACAAGCATGGGCCGCCATGCCAGACAGGGAAGTCTGGGAGGTAGGAAGGCCAGGTCTGGGGGTTTGGTGGAGAGAGCCTAGGCAGCAGCAAGTGCAGGGGGAGGGGTCACCTTATCTCCTGTGAGTGGTGTCAGATCCAGTTGCACCGCTTTGTGGCTGAAAGGGGAGCCCACTCTGCAGCCCAACCGCCACTTGCCTCCTGCTGCCTGGCTTCTGTGGGTAGTAATTTGAGCCCAAGGAGGGAGCCCTGGGTGTCCAGGTCCCTAACCCCCTTTCTGGCCACCTCCTGGCTGGGCACAGCTGGCCAGAGGAGTGGATGCAGGTTAGTGTGGCTGCGGCTCGGGCTGGCTGGGTGGGAGGGGCAGCACCTGGTAGGTAGAAGGCTGTGGGTGGCAGTGGGTCACAGCCGGCTGGGCAGGACGCCTCCGGCTGCCCTCCAAGGTGTGTGACTGCCTAGGAGCCCTGTGGCCTGGCTTGAGTTCTCTGGACCAGCACTCTGCCTGTGTCGCATGGTGCAGCAGCAGGCAGCATGGGCCGTGACCTCAGCCACTGTCCCTGACCTCCTCCCTGCCCAGGATGCTGCAGCCTGATGATCCTGGTGCCCCGGAGGAGGGTGCGGCTCCCACAGCCCGGCAAAATGACTGCATCGTCTGCTACTCAGCCTACGACCTCACTGGGCACCTGCCACGCCGCCTTTACTGCGGCCACACCTTCTGCCAGGCGTGCATGCGGCGGCTGGATGCCCTGGCACACGAACAGCACTGGATCCCCTGCCCGCAGTGCCGCCAGAGCACACCCACACCTCGTGGAGGAGTGGCCATGCTGGACCTGGACCTGGCCACCTTCCTTGCCATCAAGGCTGAGCTGGAGCCAGCGAGGGCTCGGCCCCAGCGCCCTGCACCCCTTAAGGTTGAAGCTGCAGTCTCTGAGCAGCCAGCTGCCATCTGCCCTACCCTGAGCCCCCAGCCCCACTTCCCCAGGCCCCGACACCGCTGCTACTGCTGCTGCTGCTGTGGCTGGAGTAGTTTATGCTGGGCGCCCCCCAGCAGCCCCGAGGTCTGAGCCCTGACCACCCTTGCAGGGGGACAGCTGCCTGGAGCTTGCCTGCCAGAAACCACGGGCCACACACAGTCCACCCAGAGCCACTGGACGGCTCACCATCTGGGTGCAGCCCCAGGTGGCCCCTTGAGGCCAACCCCACCATGGAAACCCACAGGCCATGGCTTGAAGGGCGGCACCTTCACTGGCGGGAGACTATGCAGGAGACTGGTGACTTCAATGATCCTAGTGGCCTGTCGCGCACCTGCTGGGCACCTTGCTGTCAGACTGAGCTGAAAGGCAGGCCTGGGCTCAGCTCAGATGCATCTGCTGGAGGCTGATCCCAGGACTTGGGCACAGGCCAAAGGGCAGGGCCAGGCCGCAGCTGATCCCGTGTGGGGGAGCCCTCAGGGCAGGGGCCCCTCTCTGGGGAAGAGGGGTGAGCCAGGAGCAGGGCAGGGCCATCCCTGACCTCCGTCCCTGACCTCCACACAAACTGTAAATTTCATCCACTCAACAATACTAACTCCCTCCCATCACGTGTCTGGCCCTGATCCAGGAGGGTCCCCCACTAGGGCAGGCATTAAGGACAGCATCGTGGGGGCCAGCTCCCAGCCTCGAGAGGGAATAGGCTGGCCTGAGGTTACACAGCTCAGCTGAGCTATCCAAGCTTCCTTGGAGCCCCAACACAGATCCTCAGAGGGGTGCCAGAGGCTAAGGCTCTTGCCCCCCAAAATTGGGGCTGTAGCACCCCACCCCTGCAGGAAGGAGCCATTTTCTGGGAACCCCTGGGAGCTCCCCCTGCAGGGGGGTGGGCAGGATAGGGTAGGGAGAGAATTTGCTGAGTGGACACCAGGCCTCCTCCCCCTGGGGGCAAAGTCCCCCATGTCCCTGAAGATGAGCCCAGCCCTCCCCAAACCTCTCTGCTGCAGCCAGGGATGCCACGTGCAAGGGCTTCCCTCCAGCGTCTGCAGGGACAGGGAGAACCTGATGATCTGCACAGCTCAGCCTCAGGCCCCTCCTGCTGGATATGGGCATCCAGTATCCAGCCTGCCATGTCCTGGCCTGTCTTGGAGTCCTGGGCACTCCAAGAGGGCTGCTGGCCAGGGCTCAGAGCTCCTACCCCTGGGTGACAAGGCCCGGGGGCTCTGGTACCAGGCGGGGTCTCCCCTTGGGGGCCTCAGCACCTGGGTAAACATTAATGGGGCTTGGGACATAGCAGGTCACGTGGGCACCCAGGGAATCTTTGACCTGCGGCTGCTCCTGCTGCCTTCTCCCTACGGGTACCCCTCATCACCCACGCAGGTAGGAGCTCCCAGAAACAGGCTAGGGCCCATGGACAGTAAGGACAGGATGGGACCCCAGGGGCAAGTGACACCAGCCTGGGGCAGGGAAGACAGAAGGTCTGCATAGACCCCCAAGCCGAACCTAGGGGCCAAGCAGGAGGTCAGGTTAGAGGCTGGAAGGGAAGCTCCAGAGGCAGTGGTCTTGGAGCAGAGCTGCAGGGAAAGGAGCCACTTGGTGGCCTGGTGTGCCTGAGCCCCTCGAGCCTCTTGCCCTGCTCCTCACCTGGCACCATTTGTGTCCAATGCCCACATCTATGCCCAGGTCATCCACAGCATCCCCCGTGACACCTCATAGGAGAGGCCTCAGGGCTTCCCAGCTCCTGGGCACCCCCCGCTTGCATCCCAGAAACCTGTGCCCTGTGCCATCTCCAGACCAGGGAGCCAGGGCCCCCTTGACTCTGCCCCCTAAAAGTTGGCCTGGGCTTGCCTGACACCATGAGGTCATTACAGCCGCCTGCCATGGACAGAGGGAAGGCAAGTCACTGGGCCTGAAGGGGCAGCGAGGGACGGAGCAGGCCGGTGTCCCACATTCAGCCTGCTCAGCAGCGTAGGGCAGTCGGGGGAGCCAGCTGCTTCTAACCCAGCCTCCCCCTAGCACATCTTGCCTGGTCCTGGGTCTGCCCCTGCCAGAAATCTATGCCGAATTCCCTTGCTGGTGGCCAGGTCCCCCACCCCACTCTGGCTACGATCGACCTGGTGGACAGGAGTCTGAGAGATGCAGGTACAAGGAGCCCCAGGCCCCCACCTCCAATGGCATGCCCCAGACAGGAGAAGGACCTGTGTCCCTCATGCTCCGGGCCTCCCTCACCTGTGCCCCCCTCCTGGCAGGGGGTTCTAGAAACAGCCCTATTGACCTGACCCCTGCGGACACCTGCAGTTCCGTCCTAGTCTTGGAGGAGGGCAGCATGGACCCCTGGGCCCTCCCTCAGCTGAAGAACACGAGCCCGCTGAAAGGTAGGCCCTGGATCAGGGTAAGGGTTAGGGTTAGGGTTGGGCAAAAGTACAGGGCAGAGCTCACCCAAACAGGCCCCAGGGCAACCCACCCAGCAGCCAGCACCTGGGATGCCCGTGGCCCTCTGCTCATCTGTGCTCCATCCTGAGACGCAGGGCCACGCCGCCCTCCTGCCTCTTCTTCCCTGCTGGTGGTCACACTGTAGCGAATGGGCGGAGGACAAAGGCAACCTAGGTCCTGCCCTGGGGACAGAGGACAAGAAAATGGTTCCCTCCCCAGTGGCACAGAAGGGGATTCCTGAACTCTGCCATGGGGCGGTGAGGAGGGGTGGAGGGTGATGGGTAGGTGGAAGGTGGGGGCTGGCCAAAGACAGCCCTGCCCCACGTCCACAGAGTTCAGCATGGCTGGCAGGATGTGCAGGATGGTCATCGGCTTTCTCAAGGTCTGTGGGCTCCTGGGCAGCCTCTACTTCTTCATCTGCTCCCTGGATGTCCTCAGTTCTGGCTTCCAACTGCTGGGCAGTGAGTGGCTGGAAGGGTGGAGGGCGGGGAAGCACGGCCAGCCCACTGCAGCCTCAGGTCTCCTCTGTGCTGGGTGCAGGCAGAATGGCCGGAGATGTCTTTAAGGGCAACGCGGCGCTGTCCAACCCTGTGGCGGGACTGGTCATTGGTGTGCTGGTCACAGTGCTTGTGCAGAGCTCCAGCACATCTTCCTCCATTGTGGTCAGCATGGTGGCCTCCAAGCGTGAGTCCCCTCCCCTCCACAGGCGGTGGTGGGCAAGCAGGCTGGGCGGGCAACAGCTGAGGCAGCATCTCCACAGTGCTGACCGTCCAGGCTTCTGTCCCCATCATCATGGGCGTCAATGTGGGCACGTCCATCACCAGTACGCTGGTCTCCATGGCACAGTCAGGGGACCGGGACGAGTTCCGCCGGTGAGTGTGTCTGGGGGATCAGGATGGAAGGTGGCAGCGGTCACGGCCAAGGCCACCGCACAGCCTGCCCTGTGTGGCTGCAGGGCCTTCAGTGGCTCAGCTGTGCATGGTATCTTCAACTGGCTCACGGTGCTGGTCCTGCTGCCACTGGAGAGCGTTGCGGCCCTGCTGCAGAGGCTCAGTGCACTGGCCCTGGGTGTTGCCCACCTGCAGCCTGGGACACGGGCCCCGGACATTCTCAAGGCACTGACAAAGCCACTCACACACCTCATCGTGCAGGTGAAGCCCAGAAGGGGAGGTAGAGGCCCTGTCCTGGCCAGGAAAAGAGGGTGGAGTGGACACAAGGCCTCCCTGTGCCTGTGGACCCTGGGGCCCCTGCTGAGTCCTGGCCCCTCTGCCCACCAGCTGGACAGTGACCTGATAGCCGGCGGTGCCACTGGCAACACCACCACCACCAGCCTCATTAAGCATTGGTGTGGCTGCAGCAGGGAGCTGGTGAGGTGCCTCTGACCCCAGCCTTGATCTCTGACCTGCCAAGATGCCCCGCCCACTCCGACTGCCACCGCGCCATGCTGAGTCCTCCCTGCCCCTACCAGAGCCAGGGCCACAGCAGTGCCACTGGAGCCCTCAGCCCCTGCACCGGGAGAAACAGCTCAGCCCTCGGAGACAGGCTGCCCTGTGAGCCCTGTGTGCCCGCCCAGCCCACCTCCTGCCCCTGCATTGGCTGCCTCATGCCCAACCTGCTCACCACCCTGCCCCGCCCCACCCTGCCTTCCGCCAGGCCGCCACCTATTTGTGGGCTCGGTGCTCTCAGATCCAGCCATAGGCTGCATCCTGCTCGCCGGCTCCCTGCTGGTGTTGAGTGCCTGCCTGGTCCTCATCGTCAAGCTACTCAACTCTGTGCTGCGAGGCCACGTTGCCCAGGCTGTGAGGACCGTCATCAATGCAGGTGCAAATGGACCTGGGGCCTGGGGCTGAGGGCAGGGCGGGGACGCCCCCGTGACCCAGTGCTCGTCCCCAGATTTCCCTTTCCCCTTCGGCTGGCTCAGCGGCTGCCTGGCCATCTTCGTGGGAGCTGGCATGACCTTCCTGCTCCAGAGCAGCAGTGTCTTCACGGCAGCCGTCGTGCCCCTCATGGGTGAGCCCAGGCTGGCAGTGGGCCTGCAGGGGGCCGGGGCTCTGCCGGGGCCCTGTGCTGACTCCTGCTGCCTAGGTGTTGGGGTGATCAGCCTGGACCGGGCATACCCCCTGCTCCTGGGCTCCAACATTGGCACCACTACCACGGCCCTGCTGGCTGCCCTGGCCAGCCCCTCGGACATGCTGCTCTTTGCCGTCCAGGTACTGCCCAGGTCCCCCTCCTGCTCCTTCCTGGCCAGGGCCTCCTCAACTCCAGCCACAGGCCTTCAGACCCAGCTCCCCGACCAGGCCCCGCCTCTCCCCAGACCTCACCCTTCCCAGGGCTGTCTTCTCAGAGTGGCCGGGACCACACCTGTGCCTGCTGCCCCTTTGTCTCTCCATGCTCACCCACGCTCCAACCTGGCCCATGTGGGGGCTGTCACAAGTGCTGTTTTCCGTGTGCGAGGTGCCTCTCTAACCCCCACGAACCAGCTGCTTTAAACCAACAGTGGCCACCTGGGCAATGCCCCCTTGCCCAGCCCCCATCCAGAGGCCCCACCACCTATCATGATCACTCAGGCCGTGCCCAGTTGTGATTCGGCTTCCGAGATGCCCCCATCATCCAGTGCCCCCCTCTGGACCCCACTTCTGGGCCCACAGCACTGCTCATTCTCTCTAAAGCACCCCATGCTGGCTAGAGCCTCCTTCTGCCCAGGTAGGCACACAGGCTCGGCTCTGAAACCGGGATTGTGCTGGGCTGCTGCTCCCAGCGCAGGGCCCTCCCAGTGCAGGGCCCTACCCCACACCTTCTGGAAGCCCCAGCCTTGCCCACTCCTGGAGGGGCCCTGTAGCTCTGAACCTCCTCCCCCAGCCTTTAGGGATGCAGTTACCAACAGGAGGTGCTGGCCCAGGCTTCCAGCTCTCAGGTGTGTGCTCTAGGGTGGGTGGTGGGCACTTGCCCACACCTGGCCGGAACCTGCCCTCCCAGGGTTCCATCTCTGCTGTGAGCGGGATGAATGGGACAAACTTTGGACATAAGCCCTTTATGCCGTGGTCAGGGGCAGAGAGCCCAGGTGATCCCCATCCCGTGACCCAGTCACCTGACCCTTGCCTTCCCTCCCTGCACCCCAGGTCGCCCTCATCCACTTCTTCTTCAACCTCGCTGGCATTCTGCTGTGGTACATGGTGCCCATCCTGCGGCTGCCCATCCCACTGGCCAAGCACTTTGGGGACCTGACTGCCCGCTACCGCTGGGTGGCCGTTGTCTACCTGCTGCTTACCTTCCTGCTGCTGCCCCTGGCAGTCTTCGGGCTCTCTCTGGCAGGGGGCACAGTGCTGGCCACCACCGGAGCACCCCTGGTGGGGCTGGTGCTCCTCCTCATCCTAGTTAACATCCTGCAGCGGTGCCGACCATCCTGGCTGCCCCGCAGCCTGCGCTCCTGGGCCTGGCTGCCCCTCTCTCTTCGATCTCTGGAGCCCTGGGACCGCCTGGTGACCCAATGCTGCTCGGGCAGGGCCTGTACCCACTCCCAGACAGCCTCCAAAGAGGCTCACTGCTATGAAACCCCTGAGGTCCTGGCCTTCCAGCAATTTTGAAGGGTGGGTGTCCACGTACCATTCCAGACCCATTGGGCTGAGACTGGTGCCGGTGGACAGCTGGTCCGCCAGGTGGCCCTGCCAGGGCAAAGACTTCTGAGGCACTGCACCCTTTCGCAAATAAATGAGGCTGTTGCCCAAGAGTTGTGGTCTCTCCTTAGACAGGGCTTCTAGGGAGCTGGAGGCACAGGGCAATGTTGCCCCTAGCGGACACTCAGGGGCCAGGGCCAGGTGCCCTTCCTCTATGAAGCCCTGGGGACAGTCCGCCTGCAGGGGGAGGCCTCTAACAGGAGCTGGCCCATGAGGTGGAGGGGGGAGCCCTTTCCACCCCGCTGCAGGTGGAGGCACCGCCCCCCCCCAGCGCCGGGCCCTGCTTGGAGGGGCTTGCAGGGGCGGGGCAGGGTCCTGCAGCCCCTAAGGTGCCCCGCCCTGGCCTGCCCCACAGAACCTCGCCACCCGGGAGCTGTGTCTCTCTGGCGCCAGGGGGCGCTCTTAGTCCCCCAGGGTTTAGTCTTAGCCCTCCCCAGGAGCGGTTTCCGCCCACTAGGCCCAGGGCTTCACACTGCAGAGTGCCCAATCCTGCGCAGGAGACCAGGTGGTTCTGGCACAGGACTGCTCATCTGCAGCATGGGTAACCGGACACTGGGGACACCCAGAGCTTTCTGCTACCTCCAACCCCGCTCCCTCCTGCAACCAGGGAAAGCTCGCCTCACTCCAGAACTCAGGCACTCAGTTAGGGACAGATCTGGTTGTCTCCTACATCCTCTGCCACCACCCCAACCCCTAGGCCTCCATGGACTGGGTTTCACCCTCTGAAGGCGGTGACCCTTGCTCTGGGAGCCAAGGGGCACAGGTGGGCCTGTTACCCAGCAGATTCTGCAGGCTGGCCTTGGTCCTCCTCCATAGGAGTAGGAATTCCAAGTGGCTCCTGCAGAGCCAGCATCAATGCATGGTGTCCTTTGGGGACAGAGCCTGGCTGCTCCCTGGGGAGACCTGCTGTGAAGGCAGAGAGGCCTTCTGGAGGGGGGAAAACACTGGACACCTCTCCTTCTGGGACAACGAAGGCCTCCTACAAAGGCTTGCAACAGGGTCCTCTGAGGCCACACTGCCTGTCTGCCTACTGCCCCTGCCTGGCAGTAACACACCCTCCCACTGGGACCATGGCCACCAGTAAACAGAGCCTGCCTTGTGGAGGCCTCAACAGCTGCAGGCTGGAGAGCCAGGGCAGGTGCCCAGCGCTCCCATGGCCCTTCCTGCTTGCCTCCCTGCCCTCCTGGCCCAGTCTGGTGTTCATCCTGCCTGGGCCCTCCTGCCCTATACTGTCCTCTCTCCTCCAGGATGGATATGAGGGCCTCTTCCACCAGCTCTGTGCAGCCACCGTCTTTTCCCCAGCCACCATCCTCCTCATGAGGGCAACATGAGGGGCCAGGCAGACAGTCTGGCACCAGGGAGAGCTCTGGCTCACACCTGGGCCAGTGATGTAAACTGTGTTGTGTAAACTGTAAAATGGGAGTGCCACGCTGGTCAGGAAAGCAGGGGCCTTTTCCAGTGGGGGTGTGCCCTGAGGAGTGGCTTTGAAGGTACAGGGACCCTGGACCCAAACACCTCAAAGAGCAGCTGTGGCAGGATTTTTGCACAGTGGGAAAAGCGCTGGACTCCTCCCTGATTGCTGAGGGAGCTGTCAAGGGCCTCCTCACCTCCTGCTTAGGCAGATAAGCTACTGGGCAGGAACGGAGCCAGCTCCAGGACAGCAAGAGGACCCTGTGTACCCCCACCTGCCGATATGGACTCCAGCCCTGTGTTAGCAGAGTCGCAGGAGTCAGGTACCACTTCTTGGGCCAGTCTGTGGAAAGGGGACAGAGACTCCAGGCCTGCATGGACTGCCTGGCTCTATGACCTGCTGGCTCATCTTCCTGGCAACAGCCCTACCCCACCCCGCTGTAGCTAGACCACTCTGGTGGGGACGTGAGCGTGGACTGTAAACCTTTGCCTACACTTGAGGCTGCATGTCCTGGCAAGCGTTCAGGAGACGGTGGTTCTGGACCCTGCGGTATTGTGTATTTTGTGGTAGGGGAGTGGGTGCTCTTTCTCTAAAGAAAAAAAAATATGTGAGCAGGTGTTGCCTCGGACAGTCTAGTGCAACCAGAATGCCAGCCTCAGCAGGGGGGGACCCCCACGGTGCGATTTACTTCTTTTAAAAACACTTGAAGGTGAAATGTAAAGGTACTGTTTTCGAAGCCGATAAAAGGGCCAACTGCATGTACTCCTTCACGTGGTTGTTTTCCCTCTCGAGGACAAAGCGCGTTGTGGCCAAACACGCCAGTCACTCGTCTCCACGCAGCCCTGGCTCCAGGACGTGGCTCCAAGGCGACCGGCGCCCAGCCAGAGCCGTCTCCACAACACGGCGCGCGGGCAGGCGC
>NW_022900948.1:49207179-49207958 GCF_012274545.1 Fukomys damarensis
AGGCGGGGACCCAAGCGGAGGGGTAAGCGCCACCGCAGCACTTGATTCGTTTCCTTCTTGGCGTTCCTGGCCCGCACCCGCCTCGCCTGAGTCCTCTGGGGTCCCTAGTGCGGCGCGAGCCCGCTGGCTCGTGTGTGTCCGCGCCGCCCTGCCGGCCCCACTAATGTGTAGCTCCGCCACAGTTGCTCGGTATAATACCGCGGCCGGGGCTGTACGGTCTGCCCAGGCGAGCGACCCAGACCACATCCTTGGCCAGAAACCCGCGCCTCCCTAGCCCGTGCGTGCCTCCCGCGGCACCGCGACGGTTACCAGGACGCCAAACCCGCACAGCCAATAGCACCAGCCTACCGGCGTACTCCCGGGAGACAGCCAATGGGAGAGTAAATCAATCATTTGAAACGTCCAATGAGCAAAGCACGGGTGCGCGGCGGCGGGAATATGATAGGAAGATCCTCAGCCGTGGCTGGCCAATAAGAAGCAGATGTCGTTAGAAAGGCGGGCCTTAGACGTCTCGATTGACGGAAAGTCAAATCAATAGGATGAGAATATTCATCGGCCTCGTTCTGGAAATCCAATCCGAGGCCAGCGGAGGCGGGAGCAGATGATATATAAGGTCTAGCGGCGCGTCGGTTGTGGCACTGTACGCGCTTGCTTCTCTGCACCTGTATCGGTACTGTAACGCTTTTGCTGCTGCCGACGCCGCAGTCGTCGCCATGAGGGAGATAGTGCATCTGCAGGCCGGACAGTGCGGCAACCAGATCGGCGCCAAGGTGAGTCGT
>NW_022900948.1:49208136-49218741 GCF_012274545.1 Fukomys damarensis
CCGCCCCTGGGCGCACCGGCCGCCGCGGTGACTCAGCCGGAGCCTGCCCGCGTCCTCTGCAGTTCTGGGAGGTGATCAGCGATGAGCATGGCATTGATCCTACTGGCACGTACCACGGAGACAGCGATCTGCAGCTGGAGCGCATTAACGTGTACTACAACGAGGCCACCGGTGAGAACTCTTGCCCCACCCCCGCGCGCAGGCCCCTTGTGCGGCCCGCGGGCTTCCCCTCACCGACACCGCTCCTCCTCAGGTGGCAAGTATGTGCCCCGCGCCGTGCTGGTGGATCTGGAGCCCGGCACCATGGACTCTGTGCGCTCGGGGCCCTTCGGGCAGATCTTCAGGCCTGACAACTTCGTCTTCGGTGAGTGCGGGCGGGGGCTGGGCCGCCCAGGGATCAAGGGGCTGTTCCGACCCAAGGTCATTGCTTCTGGACGCAGTGGCTGGGAGCCCACGGGACTTTTTCCTGCCCTCTGAGTCATTCAATCCCTTTGCCTAAAGCGGCTTTAGGAGGAGGGCCCAGCTGTTTGCCTGCAGGCCAGAAGAGGTAGATGTAATCTCCCCCAGTCCAGGTGGAAGCCTGGTTCACTTCTGTGCTCGGGAATCGGCAGGGTCTTGTTGAGCTGTCTTATGTTCGTCACTCTGAGGGCCCATTTGCCCTACTTGTGGGATTGCGCAGGTGTTGGTCACTTTCTGGCTTAAGTGTGACTGGCTGTGGTCTCTCGCAGGTCAAAGTGGTGCTGGGAACAACTGGGCCAAGGGCCACTACACGGAAGGTGCAGAGCTGGTGGACTCCGTGCTGGATGTCGTGAGAAAGGAGGCCGAGAGCTGTGACTGCCTACAGGGTTTCCAGCTGACCCACTCCCTGGGTGGGGGGACTGGGTCTGGGATGGGCACGCTGCTCATCAGCAAGATCCGGGAGGAATACCCGGACCGCATCATGAACACGTTCAGTGTGGTGCCCTCACCCAAAGTGTCGGACACAGTGGTTGAGCCTTACAATGCTACCCTCTCAGTCCACCAGCTTGTAGAAAACACAGACGAGACCTATTGCATTGATAACGAAGCCCTGTATGACATCTGCTTCAGAACCCTAAAGCTCACCACACCCACCTATGGTGACCTGAACCACCTGGTGTCTGCCACCATGAGTGGGGTCACTACCTGCCTGCGCTTCCCTGGCCAGCTCAATGCTGACCTTCGGAAGCTGGCTGTGAACATGGTTCCCTTCCCCCGCCTGCACTTCTTCATGCCTGGCTTTGCCCCCTTGACCAGCCGGGGCAGCCAGCAGTACCGCGCCTTGACGGTGCCTGAGCTCACCCAGCAGATGTTTGATGCCAAGAACATGATGGCTGCCTGCGACCCCCGCCACGGCCGCTACCTGACAGTAGCTGCAGTGTTCAGGGGCCGCATGTCCATGAAGGAGGTGGATGAACAGATGCTTAACGTTCAGAACAAGAACAGCAGCTATTTTGTCGAATGGATCCCCAACAACGTGAAGACGGCTGTCTGTGACATCCCACCCCGGGGGCTAAAAATGTCGGCCACTTTCATTGGCAACAGCACAGCCATCCAGGAGCTGTTCAAGCGCATCTCGGAGCAGTTCACGGCCATGTTCCGGCGCAAGGCCTTCCTGCACTGGTACACGGGCGAGGGCATGGATGAGATGGAGTTCACTGAGGCCGAGAGCAACATGAACGACCTGGTGTCCGAGTACCAGCAGTACCAGGACGCCACGGCCGAGGAGGAGGGCGAGTTTGAGGAGGAGGCTGAGGAGGAGGTGTCTTAGAGCTGTCTGTTAGCTGCAAAAGTGTGGAAGCGGTGTGAACTCTTTATTCACCCACAGTCTGTTCCGATAGCCCTTTCTCACCGTGTGCACTGCTGTCCTTGTACTGACATCACCTGCTGTACAGACACCACCATTAAAACATTTTCATAGTGTGTCGTTTCGCCTTTCGAGTTCTTTCTGACAGGCCTTGCGAGTGCTGTTGCCAAATGTCATTGCATAGTTGTCTTGCATGGCTGCAAGGGAGCAAGTCTTCAGCTGAGCTGGGCTTCCCACACGCCTGGGGCAAGCGTGCAGACGACCAAGGGGCTTCTCAGGAGCTTGAGGCACCCCTGAGGAACCTCTTCCTGAAGGTGACAGACCAGATGGCCTCTGCCTGGGAATTCACTGCAGGCACTGCTGGGCCCCTTAGGGAGTGGGACTGGAGGAGCTGGGCAAAACAGTGGGTCTGGGGACAGTGCCCTGTAGTGAGGGTGGGTAAGGGTAGGCCCCAGCCACCTTGCCCTCCCTGTGGCAACCTTTTTGTCAGAGGAACCTTTCTGGGGGAGCCATACTTACAGGGGACGAACCCCATGTAGAAGGGGATCAGGCCCTGGCCTCTGTAGATGGTGGTGTAGGGCCAGTGTGTCCTGGGCAGCCTCTGCCCCAGAGGATAGATAGGGTTTCTGGACAGAAACTTGAAGGGGGGGCCAGGTGCTGATGAGAGCTGCCCTGCCCCTGCCCTCCCTAGTAACCCATAAAAGGGCTGGGGCTGGCTTTCCCCAGGAAAAGGGGCTAAATTCACAGGTAGCTGAAGGTTTAGGGCAAGGAGCCAGGCCTTGCTAGGTTATGGACCACCCTTGGGGCCAGACGCCCCCCCCGCAGGCCTCTGGAAAGATGCCAGGGGGAAGTGGAGACCTACTGTGTGCATTTTGCTTCAGAAACCTAAAGCTGGTGTGTGGGCACCTGCTGGGGGCCTGGGCGCAGGCCCAGGACGGTGCTCTCCTACCTGGTTCTTGTCAAACTCGTCCATAGCCTGTGTGACTCCATCGCAGTAATTCATCCCCATCACCCAGGTGAACTGGGGGATAAAGCCAGCATAGCCTGGGGAGGTGTGGGGTCAGTGTCCCCCTAGGTCCCCTGGGCAAACCCACCTGCTCCCAGATGTGCCAGAAAGCCTGTCTAGCTTCTTTCCTAATGGTGGTGATACCTTGAGACCACAAGGGAGCAGCTGGGTAGTGGAGAAGCTGGCTGGGGACACCAGGTCTGTTGACAAAGTGGGAATGGGCTGGGGGCAGCCTTGTTCCTCTCACCCTTTGTTTTGCCTGGGCCCCTGGAATCCTATGGGGGACACACCTGAGATGGCTTTTCTTTGGATCAGGTTGGGGTGGTCCAGCTGGGGCAGTCGCTGGAACCTATCCATGTCCAGTGTTTCCAGCTGGTGGGTTGGGGGAGGGTACTCGTCCCTTCTGCGGTGGTACAGCTGCCAGGGGAGGGGTGGGTCAGTGCCCAGCTCCCACCTGGATAGGGTGAAGCCCAGGACAGTGTGTCTCCAGTTACCTGGTGCTGCTTGGAGGCCCCGTGGACAGGGTTGGCATTCTTCCAGGCCTCTTCACCATATGCCAGTCTCAGGCCCGGGTGTCCCATGTCGCTAGAGACCCCCTTTCTGCCTGGTGGGCACGGTGGGTAGGGGGGATAGGGCATAAAGCCAGCGGGCAGCACAACCTGTCTGGACGTGTTCTCTGCTCCCAGTGGCCCCTGGGCGTCCACCTCCTGCAGTGGCAGCTTGCCCAGGATCTCAAAGTTCCTGTAGGGCTTCAGACCTGCACAGACAGGTGGCGGATAACCACGTGGGCAGCAGGGCGGCAGCAGAAGGTGGGGCGGGGAAGGGGCAGCTCACCAGTGTAGTGAGGGATGTGGGGCTCAGTCAGGTCCCGGCAAGGAACCCAGGGCGGCTTGGACTGGCTGAAGTCCTCAATGAACTTGGGCTTGGACATGGGAGACAGCACAGAGCAGGGGCTCTTTTGCACGCTGGGATCTGTGAGCAGCTGTGCTGTGGTTCGCCCATAGGTGTTCCCCACCTGGTAGCGCAGCTGCGGGTAAAAGCCAGCATAGCTGCGGGGGGAGGAGAGGAAGGCAAGGGGAGCACAGCACTAAGCAGGGCTCTGTGGGCAGAACGACAGCCCAGCTTGCCAGCCACTTAGCTGCTGTGACGCACGGCAGGGCCCCTGACCTCTGCTTACCTGTGAAATGGAGGCAGTGGAAGCCACAGTCTTCCCAGCTCTTAGGGAAGGTAGCACCTCCTCCCACAAACATGCGCCTGGCCCAGAGGAGAGCTGCACTGCAATCACCACCCTGTGCCCGACTGTCCCCCACCCACCACTGTCCCCGCTTACTCCAGGGAGCTCTGCCCCATGAAAGCAGGCACATGGCCTGACAAGTCCCGGGCAAGAGGCCCACGCCTAGGGAGGGCCAGTGGGAAAGCATGCTGTGGAGTTTGGCCCAGATCTTTGCCACCCCAGGAGGCCACAGCCATATGTATAGACCAGGATTTGAGGGCTGGGAAGAACAGGTCCCTGGTGGGCAGGTAGCCAGTGGTTTCACCATGCTGAGGTCAGGGAGGCTGTGTGGTCACTCAAGGAGGGTGAATTATCTTTTTGGAGATAGGTGGTCTTCAACTCCTGGACTCTAGTGATCCTCCTGCCTCATCCTCCTGAGTAGCTGTAACTACAGGTTTGCACCACTGTGCCTGGCCGAATTTTTTTTTTTGTTTCCTGTCCCTCCCTCCCTCCTCTCTTTTGTGGTACCAGGCAGCAAACCCAGGTCCTTGCATGTACTAGGCAAGTATTTTACCACTGAACTATTCCCCCCCATACTCCTTGACTTCTTTTTCCAGTATTTGGGGTTGATCCTCAGGCCTTTTTATTTGCTTTTTACATTTTATTTAAAAAAAAATTGGTACCATTGAACGAACTCAGGACCTTGCACTTGTGAGGCAGGCACAGCGCCACTGAGCTAAATCCCCAGCCCTTATTTTTTGAGACAGATTCTCATGAAGTCACTAAATTGCCCAAGCTGGACTCAAACTTGCAGTCCTGGTTCAGCCTCCCAGAATGCTGGGATTGTATGTGTGCACCACCATGCCTGGGCCCAAACTGTCTTCTTTTTAAAATTCACCTGGAGGGCCGGGGATTTAGCTCAGTGATTCTGCTGCCTGCCTTGTAAGTGCAAGGACCAAGTTCGATCCCTGGTACCAAAAACTAACAAACAAACAAACAAAAACACCTGGACTAGGGGTGCAGCTCAGTGGTAGAAGTTTGCCTAGTGTGTGCCAGCTCCTGGGTTCTATTCCCAGCACCAAGGGAAAGGAAAAGCTCACCAAGGCCACCATAGGCCTATTAGCTGAGAAGGCCAAGGGTCCATGTCAGTGTCAGCACCCCAACTTCCCCTCGTTAAAAGGAGACCCGGTCCTTACATGCTGTCTGTCTTGTGTCCCACAGAGCGCTTTTCTCTTCCTAGTGAGGCAGCCTCCCTGAGCTTCTCTAATTTGGGAAGCTCTGTAGGTGTCTGGCATTTGCTCTGCCAGCCTCTGCCAGCTGTTCATCTGCCCCATTTTCTGCTTCTGGTATGGCATTTGAGCTGGGGTGGAACAGGGTTGAGAGGCCTGGGCCTCTGCAGAGCCTAGTTTTCCGGGTGGAACAGAGTGAGAGGCCTGGGCCTCTGCAGAGCCTAGTTTTCCTATCCCAGAGTGTTTTAGCCCTCAGGGACCTCAGTCCCCACTCTCTCATGATGCTGATCTTCAGCTTCCTCAGCTTTGGCCCTCGGGCTCCTGGGGTCCAGGTTAGGACCCACCCTTCATCCACCACCCCCGGGAGGGCTCTTAGCTCTTACCCAGGGATATAGTGAGGTTCTGGCGTGAAGAGGGTGTGTTTTGGAGTAGCTGTCATTGTGCCTTAGCTGTGCCCTTAATGGCTGGGCTCCCTCTCCCTAAGAGAAGTCCTCCTCCCTGGCAACCATTGTGAAGGGGCCTGGCCCCTGTTAAGCCTGTGATGCCTCACAGGTGTAACCATGAGGACCAGTCAGGCCAGGTGGGACTGGAAGGGAGCCCCACCCACCTCAGAGCTCCAAAAACGGACAGGGAGAGGCTTAGATTCTTGCTACCCAGAAGGCCCAGGCCCTATGTAGGAAGTAGCTGCACCCCAGGGAGAGAATGTTGGCCTCCTACCCGCTTCCATGATGAGGCCTGGGGTTCCTTGGCTGGGCAGCTGTGTAGTCTTACTTGAAGCGGGGCAGAGGTGTGATTTGAATATACCGTGAAGTGGCTACATACAAAACATTTATCATAGTAAAAGACACATTGACATTAACTCCTGAACCCCCAACCATTGAACATACATAGTCTATTGCTGTACCACCCTGAATGCACCCGATTTCATCTGATCTTGGAAGATAAGCAGGGTCTGGTCTAGGTAGTATTTGGAAGGTAGAACATACAGCCCATCTTTCTTGCCACCAGCCGCCATTTTTTTTTTTTTTTTTTTTTTTGGAGAATAGGTCTCACTATAAGTAGTTCAGACTGACTTTGAACTCAGGGTGATCCTCCTGCTTCAGCCTCCCGAGTGCTGGGATTACAGGCATGTGTGCCATCATGCCTAGCTGTGCTTGGCTTCTTGCCACTTTGTTTTTCGAGATTGTGGGGACGTATCTTGATTTTTGTTTTTCTTTTTGTTTTTGTTTTTTTGACAGGGTCTTGCTATGTAGTTCAGGCTGGCTTTGAACTCACTTTGTAGACCAAGCTGGACTTGAACTCCTGATGATCCTCCTGTCTCAGCCTCCCAAGTGCTGGGATGACAGGTGTGAGCCACCTACCCTGGCTTCTTGTCACTTTCTGTAGTAGTTCTGATAGTCACTTTTCCTGAGGGGCTTTACAAGGTGTGTGAAATAATTCAATGAATGCTGCTGATGAATGCCATCCAGTGGAAATGCAGGTTCAAGAAAGGATGACAATGTGTCCTCACCCATCATATTCCCTGGATCTGGCACCATGCACCTTCTGGCTCTTTTCTAAAGTCAAACTAACCATGAAAGATTCATATTTTTAGGAGGCTGAGGCAGGTGGATTGCCACAAGTTTGAGGCCTGACTAGGCTACATACTGGGTTCAAAGCCAGCCTGAACTACATAGCATGACCCTATCTCAAAAAAAAAGGGGGGCCAGGGATTTAGCTCAGTGGTGCTACCGCCTGCCTCGAAAGCACAATGTCCCGAGTTTGATTCCCCACACCAAAAGCAGAATTCACATGTTTTATCAATTCAGGGCATCGAGGGAGCTATGATAGGACACCTAAGGACATCCTCAAAAGAGGGTTCCAGAACCGCTGTAGAACATAGCAAGGATGACGGGATAAGTGCGTTCAAAGTGTAAAGGGAATTAATGATGTGCCTTATTGTAATAAAAAAATTTTTTGTATTGGGGATCGAACTTGGGTCCTTGCACTTGTGAGGCAGGCAGCGGAACCCACTGAGCTAAATCCTGGTCCCTTATTGTAATAATTTTTAAAAATGTAAACATTCACTGTATTTTTCAATCAGACCTCGTAGCTCCCATTTTAAATCCTTTTCAAAACTTTCTAACCACAAAAATGAAAATATCATAAAGAAACACATCAATAGGTTCCACTGTGCTTTTTTTTTTTGGTACCAGGGATCAAACTCAGGACCTTGCACTTGCAAAGCAGATGGCAAAACCACTCAGCTAAATCCCCAGCCCTTTTTTAAAAAAAAAAAAATTTTTTTTTGAGACAGGGTCTCACTTTGTCATTCAGGCTGGATTTGAACTCATTATGTAGCCCAGGTTGGCCTTGAACTAATGGCAATCCTTCTGCCTCAGCTTCCTGAGTGCTAGGATTACCTGTGTGTACCACCACATGTGGCTCTTACATTTTTTTAAAAAAAGCAGCTAGGCCGGGAATTTAGCTCAGTGGTGCCACACCTGCCTTGCAAACGCAAGGTGTGGAGTTTGATCCCTGGTACAAAAAAAAAAGTACAAACCAGAAAAAAAAGTTTGCCACGGATACTGGCATAAAACATTTTCATAAAATAACATGAAAAATGGGCCTCTTGTATGAAAATGTAAAGCATAATATGAACATTCTAAGAAAAAAGAACCAGCCACTAAATGCATGAAGGTAAGGTTGAAAGTGGGCCAAATAAATACTGATCAAATGCCAATAACGGCTGGAGCTGCCTTTGGTATTCTCAGCACAGTGTTCTCAAGGGGACCAGGCCCACCACCTTCACCTGGGAACTGTCCTCAGGGTCCCTGGCCAGAGACCTGTGCAATCACCACAGCGGTGATTGTCATGGGGAACTGGACCAGGACAAGGACTTCCTTAGAAAATTGCACAGTGCTTACATTTGTAGCTGCTGCTAGTTGGGTTCTTAAAGTGATATAGGACGTGTGACACAGAGATGATCTATGGACCTCTAAATAATATAAAGAAGATATTACAACTCCCAACCTGCTCAATGTCTGATATGCCGAGTTCGTGTTCTCTAAAATCAAAGAATGAATTCTAGGAACAGTGGAGGTTAAGAGTAGGAAGAATTTATTGACACAAAGATAGCTTCTAAGAGAGACAGAAGGGGGCCCAGAAAGTAGGTTGCCCATGACCTCCACTTCTCAAGGGTGTTTTACAGAACAAAACCACCAGTGAGAAAGGTATAAGGAGGGACAAAACTCAGGTTCACTAATAAGATCACAAGTATAGTTGCTTAGGTAACATTGATTCGGTGGGAAATCACAAGGTGGGTACAATGCAGGACAAAACTATGGTCAACCAATAAGATTACAATTATAGTCTCTTATGTAATATTGATTAATGGGGACCAAATGGAGACGCAAGTCAGGTAGCAAGCGTGCACAGACTGAACAAGGACTTTTCCATGAAGGAATGGGCTAGGGAGGTTTTAGTTCCTCACCCAAGGTGATCCACGCCTTTTTAAAATATCAGGATTAGGATTTAGCTCAGTGGTGCCACTGCCTGCCTCCTGCCTTGCAAGCGCAAGGTCCTGAGTTTGATCCCCAGTACCGAAGGCGGGGGAGGGGGAAGAATATCAATCATTGATGTTCATCCCTAGGAGAAGTATGTAGGTGTAGTTAATTTTCTTTGTCTCGAAGCCAGGCCTTCTATGAATGCACCCCCCACCACAGTTGTAGTGTGTTCTTACTTTCTGCTCTGATTTCTTCCCGAGCCTAGCCTTGTCTGTTTTTTTAATTTAATTTTTTTTCCAATACTGGGGATCGAACTCAGGACCTTGTGCTTACCAGGCAGGTGCAGTGCCACTGAGGTACACCCCCAGCCATAATGTTTTAAACTAGCTGTCTACGATAAAAGGATCTTGAGGAACATGGGAGGGCCCTGGGACCTTGGCAGTGTGGGAGCCCTCTCCAAATCAAATGCATTTTTGTCCCTCTGTGCCCAGCAGCACTGGTGTTGGCGGAGAGGATCTGGGGAGAAAGAGACCTAGTCAGGGTGACAGAGCGCTGGGGCCAAGGTCAGGGCTGGGCCGGGCTGGGCCAGTTGGTGCTGGAGGCTGCTGTTGGAGAGCCTGGTGCCCGGATGGGCTCTTGCTCCCTCCAGCTCATTACTCCTTTGCAGCTCAGCTGGGCAGCCCAGTTCATCTGTGACACCTGCAGCCCTTCTGGCCTCTGTTGCCCTACACAGAGGAGAGGTCCTCAGGCCCCACCTTGGTGGGGTAGGTGTCAGGTCCAGAGCCAGGGCTGCCCTGCTCTGCTTTGCTTATGCCTGCGTTTCCTGCTGGGTAGCAGCTCCCGTTCTTCCAGCCTTCCTGGGTCCCCCACCACCTGACCCCCCCACCCCAGAGCATCCTGAACGACCTGGAAAATACTCAGGGGTACTGCTCTCCTCTCCACCCTCCCTCCTTTAGCAGGGGCCACAGATCTCCCAGGCCCAGGTAGCATGGACTCCTAACCCTAAGAAACCCTAAGTACAGGAGAAAGGGTTGGGCCAAGAATCCCTGGACAACTTAGGGGTCCTGTTGACCCAGCTGACCCACCCAGCAGGCTGGGGTCCTGGGGGCAGCCCCTGTGGAGCTGGACAATGCTCCTTCCTCCCTAGGGTGCTCTTGGCAAGGAAAGGGGGTTGTGATGCGCATGAGGTCACAGAGC
This sequence comes from Fukomys damarensis, assembly GCF_012274545.1. Lineage (NCBI taxonomy): Eukaryota > Metazoa > Chordata > Mammalia > Rodentia > Bathyergidae > Fukomys > Fukomys damarensis. Next base: position 49,218,092 of record NW_022900948.1, read on the forward strand.
CCCAAGGTGCCCTCAGGGAGAGAGCCCAACTCTGGGTATGAACTTCGACCAGAAGGCTGTGAAATTCCTGGCCAATTTTTACATCAATGGAGGCAAATACTGGACGCACGGCCCCCTGAGACAAAAAAGGTAACTTTAGGAGGCATGGGTTAGTGGCTGCAGCCTGGTACAGGTGGCAGGTAGCTAAGGGACGCCCTGGTCTGTTTGTAGGCCCGAGGCTGCCCTGCTGTCCTGGGGTGCAGATGAGATGAGGCCCGTGAGCAGGAAGAGGGCCCCAGTGGGTCGGAAGTCAGACGTGGGGTCCCCTGGGGCGTGCCCGCCCGCCTGCACCCGGACTCTGCGGGGGCTGCGTGAGTGAGGGTGCTGGCTGCATCCCCAGCAGGTGTGGGAGGGGGATGGGGGCAGCCTGGGGGTGCCAGACCCAGAGTGCGCTCCTCCCACCCCAGTGCTGGAGCAGCGTCCTCCGCTCCAGGCCGACCCGGACGTTCCGGGCCCAGCCGAGTACACGCCCAGAGCCTTCGTGCGGGAAAGCTCCCCGCATCCTCATTACAGCACCGGTTGCAGGTACCCGGGCCCAGGTACGTCCCTGCCTCTCCCAGAGGGGGGGGCCCCCGGGAGCCCTCACTGACTCCCTCGAGCCCATAGACGGC
>NW_022900948.1:49219522-49221164 GCF_012274545.1 Fukomys damarensis
CAGGTGTGGGCCGGGCCGCGCCCGTGGGCTCCCAGACCTTCTCTCTGCAGCTTGCACTCCTGCTCCGGCCGCCTACTACGTGGAGGACTGCTACGACTCGCGCTTCCCCTCTGTTCCTGGGGTGGTCATCCAGGGCGTGCGCAGGCCCAAGCGCCACGACACGGGCCCTTTCTGCGCGCTCTAGGGCCCGCTGAGCTTGGCGGGTCCTGTCTGTCATATGGAGGATCCCTGGCTTTCCTGGGGGTCTCCCAGGCCTCCTCATGATTGTGGTGCCCCAGGCTGGACCCTGACCCACTCTCTGGCTGGGGACCCTGCTGTGGACTGTGGGCAAGGAAAGCCCACCCTAGAGCCCCCACCTGCCCACCCCTTGCTCTACTGAGATGCAGTTGGTTCTTATGAATTTGAACTTGGTTTGTGCTTAGCTGCTGTGCCCTCCCCAGGGGGCTGTCCTGAAGATGTGGCCTGCTGTTTCCTTGTCGTTTCTAGTTTTCCCTATCTGGAGGTTTCCACTTGGCTGATCCTGCGGGGAGTACTCTCCTCTATAGGCACTGGTATGGCAGCCTGGGGTTGACCTAGAGATTCCAGGCCTGGGACAGGATGGGCTGTGGAAGGCACCCCTTCCTCGCCATGCTACCCCAAGAGAATTGGACCAGCTGCCCATCTACCTGAGGGTCAGGCTGCTTGCTGAGCCCAGGACCTAATGTTTGGGGTGGGGACTGCTGTCTTGAGGGTCAGGGCAGAATCAGCCTGCCCAACCACCAGGGAGGTGGCTCATCAAGGCCCAGAGGACCAACTCATCAAGGCTGGACCACATTTCCTGGGGCCTTGACCTGAACATCCAGCTTGGGTCCTCAGAACACTGGCCAAGGCTGTGCAGGCCAAGTGGGCTGGGGGACTCCCTGGGCTTTCATGTGTCAGGCCCCCTGCACTTTCTGGAGCAGCAGCGTGGTTGTGGGTTCCCTCATCACTATTGCCCTGTTCTACCTAGGGGACCACTCTGCAGGCACCTCATCCGTAGGCTCAGCCCTGCCAAGGTTCTGCCCCAGTTGCTGCCAGGTGCCAGCACCTGTGACCTCCATGCGCGACTGGGGAATAGGGGCAGTAGGACCTTCTACACTCTGCTGATCAGCTCGTCTGGTAGCAGCTGTGATAGACCTCAGGGAGCCCTGGCTCTGGGCATTTGGCCCAGATGAAACAGGAGTCCTGGTTATTGCTGTACTACCAGGTACCCTGAAGATCCAAAACTGGGCTGAGGGGGAGCACTTCCTGGAAGTGGTTTTGGGGAGGAACTCTCAAGGGTGTGGGAGAGTTTGCTGGGCAGCAGGGAAGGAATTTCTAGCAGAGCAAACCCCAGTAGCAAAGGAACAAGAAAAGGGGGAGGTGTGGTGGTTCCTGTGGCTGAGCCTGAGGACACAGGAGGCTCAGGGCCTACACTCTTGGCAACAGGACCCAGCTTCTCAAACTGCAGAGGACAGGGTGCCTGGAGCTTGGACCTCAAGAAGGGCTACACTGGTTAGTCCAATGGGTAGATCCTAACATCTCCATAAGGAGGACAGTGGCTGTGTACCCAAAGGCCAGCTTTGCTGGGTGCCCTGGTATATCTGGAGTCTGGAGGCACTTTTTTTTTTTTTTTTTTTTTTTT
>NW_022900948.1:49221190-49221883 GCF_012274545.1 Fukomys damarensis
TGCGGGGTGCCCGGGGTTATCTGGGGTTTGGGGGCTTTTTTTTTTTTTTTTTTTTTTTTTTCCCCTGAAGCAGGGTCTCATTCTAGCTCAGGTTGGCCTTGAACTCTTGGCGATCCTCCTACCTCAGTCTCCGGAGTGCTGGGATTACAGGCATGCATCACCATGTCCTGCTGGAGGCACATTTAGACTTGTTTGTGGCAAGCCTAGCATGTGAGCCTTGTCTTGGTTCACCTGGAGGAAGTCAAGTTCCAGAAAGCGTCAAGGTCATGCACTGTGTCCCACACCTATGCCTCGCACCTGGTGGGACCCAGGTGCAGGGAGTTTGTCCGGTGGTGACAAGCCACATCGTGGTGCAAAAATATTCCCAATGTCCGGTGGCTGCCGTGAGGTCAGCAGTAGGGTTTGTGATTACACAAATAAAGAAAATTCACTTGGGTAAAATGTCAGTTCAGAAATCCCTATCGTGGTGTGGACCGTGCACACCGCGAGATTTAACCAGGCAGAAAGCGGTGGAACTGCCGGAGTGGGCGGGGCCGTGCCTACAGCCTGAGCGTCACTGGAGTGCCGCCCTTCGCATGGTGTAACTCCGCCAGCTCCGGGTAGCGCGCCGCAGTCCGGAACCAGTGCGCGGCGGCGGCGGCATTTCCGGGGGGGGTGGGTTGGCGGGAGGCCGTAAGGGGCGGAAGTGGGCGG
>NW_022900948.1:49221960-49231502 GCF_012274545.1 Fukomys damarensis
GGGGAGCGGAGCGGCGATGGTACGCAGAGCCAGGCGGCGGCTGGGGCCTCGGCCTTGTTCGCGGGGCTGCAGGACCTGGGTGTGGCCAACGGTGAGGACCTGAAGGAGACCCTTACCAACTGCACCGAGCCGCTTAAGGCCATCGAGCAATTCCAGGTGGGTCCCGGACGGCGTGTCTCTGCCCCTGCGGGGAGGTGCCCACTGCGGGAACACTTCTGGTGTTCGAGGCTTCTGCCAGCGCGGCTGGGGAATCCACATCCGTGGCCTTGGTGCCCCGCTGTGTACTCAGGACATCCGGGCGTACTCGGGGCACCTGTGGCTGAGGTTTTTCTCAACATGACCCATCCGCACTGGCCCTCTGCTTCCTCAGACAGAGAATGGCGTGCTGCTGCCCTCCCTGCAGTCGGCTCTGCCCTTCTTGGACCTGCACGGGACTCCACGGCTGGAGTTCCACCAGTCGGTGTTTGATGAGCTGAGGGACAAGCTGCTGGAGCGGGTGTCAGCCATCGCCTCGGAGGGAAAGGCGGAGGAGAGGTCAGTCTCAGCCTGCAAGTGGTGAGGGGAGCTGTGCAGCCACTTCTCAGCCTCCAGTTGCCTGGGCAGCGTTTAAGGTTGTAGTGGTGACCCAGGACTGCGTGAGACCCCTCCCTCCCAGGGTGTCCTGAACGTTGAGATCCATCCCTTCAGTTGCACAAGTTTTTTCAGGTATAAGAAGCTGGAAGACTTGCTGGAGAAGAGCTTTTCCCTGGTCAAGATGCCCTCCCTGCAGCCCGTGGTGATGTGCGTCATGAAACATCTGCCAAAGGTGCGAGTCCTGGGGCTTACCCTCCTGGGATGCCAGGACCTGTGGCCTGCTGCAGTTTGGCCAGCCTGCCTGCTTGCCTGTCCAGTTGCTTTTGGTTGGTCGAAGTGAACCTGCACTGGTCCAGGCAGCTGCTGAGCTTGGGGGAGACTGGGTGAGCTGCCTGCCTGAGTGCTATACCCTGGGGACCTCTGTGCCGCCCCCCCCCCCCCCCCGCAGCCTCACGGAGACAAGCCTGCACTCACGTTGGAGCATGGGGCTTATTCTGGAAGAGCCATGGGTCTTGAGCATGTCTGCCCGCACTCACTGGGGCCTGGTGCTGTGCTGTGCACCTGTGGGTGGGCGGGGCTCTCGGCCTGTCCCGAGGGAGGCCAAGGAGGCTATGGTGCTTTCTGTGTAGGTTCCTGAGAAGAAGCTGAAGCTGGTCATGGCTGACAAGGAGCTGTACCGAGCCTGTGCAGTAGAGGTGAAGCGGCAGATCTGGCAGGACAACCAGGCGCTCTTTGGAGATGAGGTGTCTCCATTGCTGAAGCAGTACATACTGGAGAAGGAAAATGCACTCTTCAGCACGGAGCTCTCTGTCCTGCACAACTTCTTCAGTCCTTCCCCCAAGACCAGACGCCAGGGTGAGGTGAGGGGCTGCGGGAGCTCAAGCAGAGCTCTTCGGGGCTGTGTGGCCAGCCCCTTCCCTGGCTGCCCCTTCTTCCCCAGTGAGGGTGGGAGTTGTTCTGGAGTGTGGGCTACTGCTTATAGCTGTAGAGCTTGGTTGCCTCTAAGTTTGTGTGTATTTTGCATGTTAGTGTAAGGGTAAAGTCTGTGGACAGGACTTTAATTTAAAAGGACAGCTGTACACCATTTCAAAGAGCGAACTGGTACATAAGCTTTCCGATCTAAGTAGTTTGTTAAGGTGGTGTGGTTGAGTATTTCATATTTCACACTTTAGAACAGAGTGAATAGAAGTTTTCACTTATTACTAATGCCACTAAACCTCTAATAAGTTACTTTTTATTGAGATTTCCTAATTAGCCATCTGTCTGTCTTTTTGTTATGTTTGAGACAGGGTCTTGCTGTATAGTTTGTGCTAGTCTTTTTGGCAGTACTGGGGATTGAACTCAGGATCTTGTACTTGCAAGGCAGGCGTGGCACCACTGAGCTAAATCCCTCGCCCCATGTGCTAGTCTTGAACTGAGGGTGTAGCCCAGGCTGGCCATGAACTTGCGGCAATCCCTCTGCTTCAGCCTCTCGAGTGCTGGGATGATAGGTCTGTGCCACCACACCTGACCTATGAGTATCAGTTAGTAAAGCGAACAAGTAAGCTATGTATATCATTCAAAGTTTATTATCCCCATCGAGGGAAAAAAGGATAGAGGAGCTGTGTATGGTGGTGCATATCTGGAATCCCAGCTATTCAGCTAGCTGAGGCAGGAATATTGGAAGTTTAAATCTAACCTGGCAATTTATTTGTTTGTTTATTTGGTACTGGGGATTGAACTCGGGACTTTGCGCTTGTGAAGCAGGTGGTGGAACCACTGAGCTAAATCCCTGTCCCTAACCTGGTCAATTTAGTGGGAACTTATCTTAATGTAAAATATACAAAAAAGGTCCAAAGGCCTTGGATTTAATCCCCATATTGGGGTGGTAGATAATACCTTTTCTTTAATCTAATGTAATGTGATTGGTAATCGGTGTGAATGATTGTTATTGAGCTGTATTGTTTTTATCTGAGAGTCACTAATTTTGCATTGTGGTGAGTCTTCCATGCTTATAGCACGTGTTGTTGCCACATAGCCAACACCAAGTAGCCACATGTTGCTGGTTTTTCTGAGGCTCTGGGCCAGGTGGAGTGGCCCCTGCTGGGATTGGGCGGGTATGGCACACACCCTGCCTGTCCCTTCCCTGTGCTGTTTATTCTGGTTTCAGCCCTCTGGCCCCATCTTGTCCATCTTGCAGACTAAGCCCTTGCCCCTCTGAGCTGTGAGGTCCCAGTGTCCCCAGCCTTTCTCTATCTCTCCTTTTCCTGGTGAGCTGATTCTGGATTTGAGAGACTTGCTTGGTCTGCCTTGTCCTAGGGTGAGCTTTCTCTGAAAAGTAGTTGTTTTGTTTTTGTTGTTGTTGTTTTTATTGTACCAGGGATTGAACTTGGGTCCTTGTGCTTGCAAGGCAGGCAGTGGAACCACTGAGCTAAATCCCCAGCACTGAAAAGTAGTATTTTAACACAAACAGCAAAATATACAGAGCAGAAAATCACCTCCCTCCAGCTCTCCTCCAGGCCAGGAAGTGGGGGCCACTCTGTCCCCCCCCTCAGCTGCACCCATACTCTGCAGGTTGCTGGCTTGCCCCACAGGCTGTCTCCAGGCCTCACTCCCGGGTGGATCTGTCTTTTGGTCACATCACATTGTTGGCATGGCCAGAGGGCGGTGTCCGTGGTGTCCTGTGCTGTGGACATCTTGCCCTTCCAGGATGGACAGGCCACCACATTTCTTTGTGCTGCTCGTCTGGACAGTGATGGTGCGGCATGCAGTTTTCCTGAGGTTCCTGGTTGTTATTCTGGGACCTGTGTCCTGGCTTTCTCCGCTATCCCAGCTCTGGAACTCCATTACCCTTCACAGGCTTCCTTCCCTGATGTGCCAGGCCACCCCACATCTGTTCTTTGCCCGTGTCTTGTGTTAATTGTATGTTTTGTGTCCCCCAGCTTGCTTTCCTCCTTTAAAACAAATTTCTTTTTGAGGCCTCAGGATCGAACATTCAGGCACGCTAGGCAAGTGTTCTCCCACTCAGCGACATCTCCAGCCCCTCTTCCTCTAGCTTACTTTTTCTTGTTTTGTTAGGGAACATCCTTTTTTTGTTGTTGTTTTTCTGGTTTTTTTGCGGGGCTTTGGGATGGAACCCTGGGTCTCAGGTGTGCTGGGCAACTAACTGCTCTACCACTGAGTGACACCGCAGTCCCTCAGAAACACTGAAGAAAGTTTTCAGAGTTCAGATGCACCTGCTGTTTATTTCGCTTAGACGTTAGCCGACTGGTCTACTTGCACTTGAAGTTCCAAGTGTTGAAGTCTTTTTTCACTTTTCTCTGGTGTGCATTGCTGAAGATGGCTCTGAAGAGCCTCCGATTCCCCGTGCTTTGTCCACAGCCTGATTTTCGGAGTCTGGAAGCTTTGCAGTCTGTTGGTGCTCCATGATACTGCAGTGCTGTGGCAGTGAGTGCCAAGCTAACACCTGCTCATGGTCCCAAAGTGTGAGGCAGCTGGGTGGGTCCTGGGTTCTGTCCTTGATGAGCTATGATCAGGAGCCCTGGACAGCCTCCTCCCTTTGGTTCATGTGTACAGGGGCAGGGCTATGGTCCCGCTTGCCCACCATCCTCGTTGGAAGTGCCTAGTTCCCATGTAGGTGGCTAGGAGCCCTGTGAGCTCTGGACACAGTTTAGCTGAGATGGGGCCTGCAGACCTCAGTGGCAGGTACTGTCAGGGATCCTGAGAATGTCTGCAGGGCCAGGGGCTTTGTAGCCCTTGCTGACCTTACCGCTGGTGGAGTGCAGCTTGGTGCCTTGGGCTTTCTGTGATACCCATCACCCTGGGCTTGCCCTAAGTGTCCCTCAAACCAGGGGCTGAGGCCAGTTAGCTGTGGTGTTTTGGCCAGAGAAGCTGTGGCCCTCTGGTAGGAGCCTATGAGCCACCCGGACTCTGGCCTGAGTCCTATGTCAGGTGGTACCGTGTCCCTGTGCTGCCCTGCAGTGAAGGTAGGGGAACCCTGGACAGCAGTGCTTATTCTCTGGATGGGGGGCTTTGCTGGTACTCTGTGGCCAACAACGGGGACACAAGGGGACAACGGGGACAGAAGCCTGTGGGGAAGCTCTCTGGAGGGAGGGCAGTGCTGGTTCTGGGCCCAGACCTGTGCCACTGCTGTGTGGGTTGGGTTGGGCTCCTTGCACTGTGTCCTCTAGGTGGTACAGAAGCTGACACAGATGGTGGGGAAGAACGTGAAGCTGTATGACATGGTGTTGCAGTTCCTGCGCACGCTTTTCCTGCGGACCAGGAACGTGCACTACTGCACGCTGAGGGCCGAGCTGCTTATGTCCTTGCATGACCTTGATGTGGGCGACATCTGCACCGTGGATCCCTGCCACAAGGTGTGCATGCTGAGCCTCGCTCTCAAGTTCTGCTGTCGTGCAGCTGCTGACCTTGCTGGGAGCTCTGAGCACTGGCCCTCCCTCCTGCCCCAGCTGGTGCAGGCCTTGTGGCTGCCCTGGACCATCCTAGCTTCCTTGACCTCAGCTGTTGGTGAGCACAAGGGTGCCCAGAGAAGGGGATGGCACCAGTTCAAGTCTCCCCACACCGTCCTGCTCCAAGCCTTGCTGCTGGGTAGGCTGCAGTGCCCACACATGAGCCACAAGGAAATGGGTCCTCTCCTGGTGCTGCAGTGACCTTGCAGCTTTTGCCCCAGAAAGGATACCCCTGCTTCCTGCAGGCCCCACACGCCAGTGAAGGATCAGAGGTGTCTTCTGTCCGAACTATATCCTCTGGACCCATGGCACTGGGTTTTCTTGTGTCAGTATGTGGTGGGCAAGTGACAAGGCAGATAGTGGTCCCAGCCTGTCTCAGTCTGGAGGTCCCCTGGTCCAGCATGGGCCCCAGAATACTGCCCTGTTTCTGCCCTCTCTGGGGCCACCAGTTCTTGGGCATGGCCAGGGCTGGGGTTCTGGGGTGTAGCCTGCGTCTGTGTTCATCTCTGCCCCTGCCACCACCACCACTAGCCTGTGGCTGTCAGGGCCCCTCAGTGCTGTCTGGGTGGAGTGAGCTGAGAGGGCTGTCGTTTGGTGCCACTCTGGCTGTCCCTGCTCTGACTTTGCCTTCCCCCACAGTTTACGTGGTGCCTGGATGCCTGCATCCGAGAGCGGTTTGTGGACAGCAAGAGAGCCCGGGAGCTGCAGGGATTTCTGGATGGCGTGAAGAAGGGGCAGGAGCAGGTCCTGGGGTGAGGGTCAGCCTAGCCCTTGGCCCTCATTCCAGGGTGTCCCCAGCTGAGACACCATTGCTTGGGATGAGTCTGGTAGCAGAGAGACCCCATCTCTGTGGAGTGTGGGGACACTGCTCCTTGGCTGCTTTGAGCTGAGGAGTGGTGTGGGGCCCCATCCTGGCTCCTAGTATCCTCGGACTGGTGCGTGAACACAGTGCTTGGGGTACAGCCCCGCCATGGTCCTGAGCTAGCATTGTCAGAATCTGGGCCAGGTTTTCAGAACCAAAGCCTACCAGTATGTACACTTCACTTCCTAACTCTGGTTTGAAAGATCTTTGGGTCAGTTAAGGAAAAATTGTGAGCCTTAAGCTTTTCAGTGGTGGACATCTGGAGTCCAATCTGCTTGCTCCCTCCTATTGAGGAAGCCAGTCCTCAAGGCCTGGCAGCCTAGTGCTTAGCTGTTCCTTCAGCTGGCTGTGTGGAATACAGTGACAGGGTGGGACAGCCAGGCTCCCCAGCTAATGCCGAGAGCCATTCCTTCCAGGGACCTGTCTATGATCCTTTGTGACCCCTTTGCCATTAACACATTGTCGCTGAGCACCATCAGGCACCTACAGGAGCTGGTCAGCCAGGAAACATTGCCCAGGGTGAGTGCAGGTGTGGCCCAGGGCACATGGGGGCTGTGATTGAGGTCCTGGGGCCCTGGCATCTGGCCCAGGGGCAGTGGATTCCCAGCGGCATGGTGAGCAGGGTCAGCAGTGGCCTAGCCCTGGTGTGCTGTTGAGGTCTCTGTTTCCCTACAGGACAGCCCTGACCTCCTCCTGCTGCTCAGGCTGCTGGCTCTGGGTCAGGGGGCATGGGACCTGATCGACAGCCAGGTCTTCAAGGAGCCAAAGATGGTACAAATCTGAATCGAGACCACTCTGTACTCTGCTCCTTGGGGGAGGGGCAAGGCAGGCCCCTCTGGTCCCACAGTGTCACTGGAGGCTTCCTTTTGGGAAACGCCCACCTGGGTGTTTGGGGTGTCTCAGAAGATGGGCTGGCCATGTGATTGTGCCAGGTGGGGGTTCAGGGGTTCAGGGACACAGTGCTGGGTGGGGTTCCAGGAGGCCAGGAGAGGGTCTGGAAGATTTGCAGGGGATGGCCCTGTTGGGGTAGGCACAGGCTCAGAGGTCTTCCTCCTCAGGAAGTAGAGCTCATCACCAAGTTCCTGCCGATGCTCATGTCCTTTGTGGTGGACGACTACACATTCAATGTGGACCAGAAGCTTCCGTCTGAGGAGAAAGCACCAGTCACGTACCCCAACACGCTTCCTGAAAGTTTTACCAAGTAGGGCTTAGAATCCATGGTGTGAGGGCATGGGTTGGCACAGCGGGGTGGCTGCTGGGCAGGGTTCACTGCAGCTTGTGTCCTGTCCCGGCCAGGTTCTTGCAGGAGCAGCGTATGGCCTGTGAGGTCGGGCTGTACTATGTCCTGCACATCACGAAGCAGAGGAACAAGAATGCACTGCTGCGTCTGCTGCCCGGGCTGGGTGAGTGCCGTCGTGCTGTGCACCTAGGTGCCTGGCCTGGCCTCCAACTGTGCAGCGGGAGGCCCTGGTGTGCGGGTTGTAAAGGGGAGCATCTGCACAGCTGCTGCTCTGTCTCGTGTGTGGCTCACACAGGGTCTGGCACCGACTGGTGAAGGGATGGGCTCTCTGGGTGCATGGAGGACTGAAAGCGCTGCAGGGTGATGACAGTGAGCCAGGAAGAAGTGGAGGGGCCCCACAGGTCCCGCTGGGAGAGGTGGCTTCGGAGCATCTGTGTCTGCAGAGACAGGCCCTGGCTTCTACTCACTCGAGCCTTCTGGGGTTGTGCATATTTCATGCTAAGTGTGTTGAATCCCTTCTGCAGCTTTCTGTGTGCAGGAAGCCTTCTGTGGGTATTAATTTGTATGTGGCCACCCTCCAACTGTGTTCTCAGCTGGGTTTGGTTTTCCCTGGCTGCTGGATTGAGCTGCTACACACTCCGGCCTCTGCTGTTGCAGGTTTCTGTTGGGCTATGGCAACTAGGAGCCTCCCAGCTCCTGCCAGCTCGACAGAATCAGGTCCACATGCTCTCCAACTTTGGGGGTGTCAGGATATTTAAGGGCCTGGGCCTATTTGTATTTTGGTCAGAAATGACATTGATCTGCCTTGCTCTTCATTCTGGAGCTTCGTATCGGCAGGCATCTGTCCCCAAATGAGTGGCATGTGTCACTGCAGTCCTGTTCAGGAAGGGCTTGTTTTTAAAGTGTTTGATTGGATTCTAGGAAGAATGGACGTGGATTTTGTGGGATTTTCTTTTATTTACTCTTGTAAGTCCTGACTTACAAAAATGAGTTCCATTCTGGGGGAATGTTCGTAAGTCAGATATGTTCCTAAGTAAGACTGACAAAGTGAGTCTTAAACACCTTGACACAAATACACAATGTATTCCGCCACCTGCTTCACAAGTGCAAGGTCCCGAGTTAGATCCCCGGTATCAAACAACCAATGTAAAGCATTTTAAAAAAGGCAAACACACACATAGATAAACTATGTACTATCGCATTGTACAGTAAGCACACAGCAGCACAACTGTGGCACTGTCCAGCAGAGGTATGAGCTCTTTCTGTGATTTGTTCACATCTACGAATGTTCATAATTTGAGGCCTTTTTGTATTTGTAAAAGTTCGTAACTCCAATGTTTGTAAGTCAGGCCTCACTATAGTTATTTTTATTTTGAGTTTTGCTTGATTTCTGATCATAGCACTCTGAGCAGATGAAAAGCTAAGAGCACACCATGGTGAAGCCTTGTGTGTCACTGGTCCAGGTCTGTGTGGCTCAGGACCTTGATATTGCCACACGTGTCCCCCAAACAGTTCAGTATGCACCCTGCAAAGGAAGGGGCTTCCTAGCACCTACCTCGGAGTGTGGTCGCTCAGCTGGCTGTGGTTCCTGCAGATCAGGCACTGGGCCAGCTGTGTGTCTGTGGTGGCTTCAGCATCACCATGGAGATGGCATGCCAGGACTCGGGAGCTACCTTCCCTCTGCAGCTTCCTGCTGCTGAACTCTCAGTCTGGGGTGCTTTGGAGTCAGCTGCGGGAATTGGGTTCATAGCAGCTGAGACTCAGATAGTTGGCAGTAGCTCCGTGGGAGGCCAGGGGCCCCTGAAATGTCTAGCTATCCCATGGGTCAGATGGCATCAGCAGGGTCTGCCCTGAGGGTACTCTCGAGTGGCACTGTGTCCATTGTCCCTTGTGAGGGGTGTGACTAAGGTGTCATCCATCACCTTCCCTTCCTGCAAGTGATGCAGGTGCCACAGGAGGCTCCCAGTGTTTCTAGCAGACCTGCCTTGGCAGCTGTGGCTTCCCCACCTGTCTGCAGTCCTTTGTCCTTGTTCCTGAGAACTGTCTGCATGGTGTTTGGAGAACTCTGTGCTGTGCCTGGTACATTCCTCCATTTCACTGGTGTCCGTGGCGTGTCTGGCCTGGCAGCTACTGGACTCTGGTCTGGCAGGGGCATCATCTCTGCCTGTACCCCAGCTCTGGCCCTCCTGCTTTGCCAAGCCTCCTGTGGGTCCCCTGGGGCCAGGTGCTGGGAGGGTGGTGGCCTGACTGACTGCTGCATGGTTGCAGTGGAGACCTTTGGCGACCTGGCCTTCAGTGACATCTTCCTCCACCTCCTCACTGGGAGCCTGGCCCTGCTGGCTGATGAGTTTGCCCTGGAAGATTTCTGCAGCAGCCTCTTTGAAGGTTTCTTTCTTACCGCCTCACCCAGGTGGGCCAC
>NW_022900948.1:49233204-49245906 GCF_012274545.1 Fukomys damarensis
CCCCCCCCCCGCAGCCTCACGGAGACAAGCCTGCACTCACGTTGGAGCATGGGGCTTATTCTGGAAGAGCCATGGGTCTTGAGCATGTCTGCCCGCACTCACTGGGGCCTGGTGCTGTGCTGTGCACCTGTGGGTGGGCGGGGCTCTCGGCCTGTCCCGAGGGAGGCCAAGGAGGCTATGGTGCTTTCTGTGTAGGTTCCTGAGAAGAAGCTGAAGCTGGTCATGGCTGACAAGGAGCTGTACCGAGCCTGTGCAGTAGAGGTGAAGCGGCAGATCTGGCAGGACAACCAGGCGCTCTTTGGAGATGAGGTGTCTCCATTGCTGAAGCAGTACATACTGGAGAAGGAAAATGCACTCTTCAGCACGGAGCTCTCTGTCCTGCACAACTTCTTCAGTCCTTCCCCCAAGACCAGACGCCAGGGTGAGGTGAGGGGCTGCGGGAGCTCAAGCAGAGCTCTTCGGGGCTGTGTGGCCAGCCCCTTCCCTGGCTGCCCCTTCTTCCCCAGTGAGGGTGGGAGTTGTTCTGGAGTGTGGGCTACTGCTTATAGCTGTAGAGCTTGGTTGCCTCTAAGTTTGTGTGTATTTTGCATGTTAGTGTAAGGGTAAAGTCTGTGGACAGGACTTTAATTTAAAAGGACAGCTGTACACCATTTCAAAGAGCGAACTGGTACATAAGCTTTCCGATCTAAGTAGTTTGTTAAGGTGGTGTGGTTGAGTATTTCATATTTCACACTTTAGAACAGAGTGAATAGAAGTTTTCACTTATTACTAATGCCACTAAACCTCTAATAAGTTACTTTTTATTGAGATTTCCTAATTAGCCATCTGTCTGTCTTTTTGTTATGTTTGAGACAGGGTCTTGCTGTATAGTTTGTGCTAGTCTTTTTGGCAGTACTGGGGATTGAACTCAGGATCTTGTACTTGCAAGGCAGGCGTGGCACCACTGAGCTAAATCCCTCGCCCCATGTGCTAGTCTTGAACTGAGGGTGTAGCCCAGGCTGGCCATGAACTTGCGGCAATCCCTCTGCTTCAGCCTCTCGAGTGCTGGGATGATAGGTCTGTGCCACCACACCTGACCTATGAGTATCAGTTAGTAAAGCGAACAAGTAAGCTATGTATATCATTCAAAGTTTATTATCCCCATCGAGGGAAAAAAGGATAGAGGAGCTGTGTATGGTGGTGCATATCTGGAATCCCAGCTATTCAGCTAGCTGAGGCAGGAATATTGGAAGTTTAAATCTAACCTGGCAATTTATTTGTTTGTTTATTTGGTACTGGGGATTGAACTCGGGACTTTGCGCTTGTGAAGCAGGTGGTGGAACCACTGAGCTAAATCCCTGTCCCTAACCTGGTCAATTTAGTGGGAACTTATCTTAATGTAAAATATACAAAAAAGGTCCAAAGGCCTTGGATTTAATCCCCATATTGGGGTGGTAGATAATACCTTTTCTTTAATCTAATGTAATGTGATTGGTAATCGGTGTGAATGATTGTTATTGAGCTGTATTGTTTTTATCTGAGAGTCACTAATTTTGCATTGTGGTGAGTCTTCCATGCTTATAGCACGTGTTGTTGCCACATAGCCAACACCAAGTAGCCACATGTTGCTGGTTTTTCTGAGGCTCTGTATTGTTTTTATCTGAGAGTCACTAATTTTGCATTGTGGTGAGTCTTCCATGCTTATAGCACGAGTTGTTGCCACATAGCCAACACCAAGTAGCCACATGTTGCTGGTTTTTCTGAGGCTCTGGGTGGGCCAGGTGGAGTGGCCCCTGCTGGGATTGGGCGGGTATGGCACACACCCTGCCTGTCCCTTCCCTGTGCTGTTTATTCTGGTTTCAGCCCTCTGGCCCCATCTTGTCCATCTTGCAGACTAAGCCCTTGCCCCTCTGAGCTGTGAGGTCCCAGTGTCCCCAGCCTTTCTCTATCTCTCCTTTTCCTGGTGAGCTGATTCTGGATTTGAGAGACTTGCTTGGTCTGCCTTGTCCTAGGGTGAGCTTTCTCTGAAAAGTAGTTGTTTTGTTTTTGTTGTTGTTGTTTTTATTGTACCAGGGATTGAACTTAGTTTTGTTTTGTTTTTGTTGTTGTTGTTTTTATTGTACCAGGGATTGAACTTGGGTCCTTGTGCTTGCAAGGCAGGCAGTGGAACCACTGAGCTAAATCCCCAGCACTGAAAAGTAGTATTTTAACACAAACAGCAAAATATACAGAGCAGAAAATCACCTCCCTCCAGCTCTCCTCCAGGCCAGGAAGTGGGGGCCACTCTGTCCCCCCCCTCAGCTGCACCCATACTCTGCAGGTTGCTGGCTTGCCCCACAGGCTGTCTCCAGGCCTCACTCCCGGGTGGATCTGTCTTTTGGTCACATCACATTGTTGGCATGGCCAGAGGGCGGTGTCCGTGGTGTCCTGTGCTGTGGACATCTTGCCCTTCCAGGATGGACAGGCCACCACATTTCTTTGTGCTGCTCGTCTGGACAGTGATGGTGCGGCATGCAGTTTTCCTGAGGTTCCTGGTTGTTATTCTGGGACCTGTGTCCTGGCTTTCTCCGCTATCCCAGCTCTGGAACTCCATTACCCTTCACAGGCTTCCTTCCCTGATGTGCCAGGCCACCCCACATCTGTTCTTTGCCCGTGTCTTGTGTTAATTGTATGTTTTGTGTCCCCCAGCTTGCTTTCCTCCTTTAAAACAAATTTCTTTTTGAGGCCTCAGGATCGAACATTCAGGCACGCTAGGCAAGTGTTCTCCCACTCAGCGACATCTCCAGCCCCTCTTCCTCTAGCTTACTTTTTCTTGTTTTGTTAGGGAACATCCTTTTTTTGTTGTTGTTTTTCTGGTTTTTTTGCGGGGCTTTGGGATGGAACCCTGGGTCTCAGGTGTGCTGGGCAACTAACTGCTCTACCACTGAGTGACACCGCAGTCCCTCAGAAACACTGAAGAAAGTTTTCAGAGTTCAGATGCACC
The DNA here is from genome assembly GCF_012274545.1 of Fukomys damarensis. Classification (NCBI taxonomy): domain Eukaryota; kingdom Metazoa; phylum Chordata; class Mammalia; order Rodentia; family Bathyergidae; genus Fukomys; species Fukomys damarensis. The sequence goes on from NW_022900948.1 coordinate 49,236,167, forward strand.
TGCTGTTTATTTCGCTTAGACGTTAGCCGACTGGTCTACTTGCACTTGAAGTTCCAAGTGTTGAAGTCTTTTTTCACTTTTCTCTGGTGTGCATTGCTGAAGATGGCTCTGAAGAGCCTCCGATTCCCCGTGCTTTGTCCACAGCCTGATTTTCGGAGTCTGGAAGCTTTGCAGTCTGTTGGTGCTCCATGATACTGCAGTGCTGTGGCAGTGAGTGCCAAGCTAACACCTGCTCATGGTCCCAAAGTGTGAGGCAGCTGGGTGGGTCCTGGGTTCTGTCCTTGATGAGCTATGATCAGGAGCCCTGGACAGCCTCCTCCCTTTGGTTCATGTGTACAGGGGCAGGGCTATGGTCCCGCTTGCCCACCATCCTCGTTGGAAGTGCCTAGTTCCCATGTAGGTGGCTAGGAGCCCTGTGAGCTCTGGACACAGTTTAGCTGAGATGGGGCCTGCAGACCTCAGTGGCAGGTACTGTCAGGGATCCTGAGAATGTCTGCAGGGCCAGGGGCTTTGTAGCCCTTGCTGACCTTACCGCTGGTGGAGTGCAGCTTGGTGCCTTGGGCTTTCTGTGATACCCATCACCCTGGGCTTGCCCTAAGTGTCCCTCAAACCAGGGGCTGAGGCCAGTTAGCTGTGGTGTTTTGGCCAGAGAAGCTGTGGCCCTCTGGTAGGAGCCTATGAGCCACCCGGACTCTGGCCTGAGTCCTATGTCAGGTGGTACCGTGTCCCTGTGCTGCCCTGCAGTGAAGGTAGGGGAACCCTGGACAGCAGTGCTTATTCTCTGGATGGGGGGCTTTGCTGGTACTCTGTGGCCAACAACGGGGACACAAGGGGACAACGGGGACAGAAGCCTGTGGGGAAGCTCTCTGGAGGGAGGGCAGTGCTGGTTCTGGGCCCAGACCTGTGCCACTGCTGTGTGGGTTGGGTTGGGCTCCTTGCACTGTGTCCTCTAGGTGGTACAGAAGCTGACACAGATGGTGGGGAAGAACGTGAAGCTGTATGACATGGTGTTGCAGTTCCTGCGCACGCTTTTCCTGCGGACCAGGAACGTGCACTACTGCACGCTGAGGGCCGAGCTGCTTATGTCCTTGCATGACCTTGATGTGGGCGACATCTGCACCGTGGATCCCTGCCACAAGGTGTGCATGCTGAGCCTCGCTCTCAAGTTCTGCTGTCGTGCAGCTGCTGACCTTGCTGGGAGCTCTGAGCACTGGCCCTCCCTCCTGCCCCAGCTGGTGCAGGCCTTGTGGCTGCCCTGGACCATCCTAGCTTCCTTGACCTCAGCTGTTGGTGAGCACAAGGGTGCCCAGAGAAGGGGATGGCACCAGTTCAAGTCTCCCCACACCGTCCTGCTCCAAGCCTTGCTGCTGGGTAGGCTGCAGTGCCCACACATGAGCCACAAGGAAATGGGTCCTCTCCTGGTGCTGCAGTGACCTTGCAGCTTTTGCCCCAGAAAGGATACCCCTGCTTCCTGCAGGCCCCACACGCCAGTGAAGGATCAGAGGTGTCTTCTGTCCGAACTATATCCTCTGGACCCATGGCACTGGGTTTTCTTGTGTCAGTATGTGGTGGGCAAGTGACAAGGCAGATAGTGGTCCCAGCCTGTCTCAGTCTGGAGGTCCCCTGGTCCAGCATGGGCCCCAGAATACTGCCCTGTTTCTGCCCTCTCTGGGGCCACCAGTTCTTGGGCATGGCCAGGGCTGGGGTTCTGGGGTGTAGCCTGCGTCTGTGTTCATCTCTGCCCCTGCCACCACCACCACTAGCCTGTGGCTGTCAGGGCCCCTCAGTGCTGTCTGGGTGGAGTGAGCTGAGAGGGCTGTCGTTTGGTGCCACTCTGGCTGTCCCTGCTCTGACTTTGCCTTCCCCCACAGTTTACGTGGTGCCTGGATGCCTGCATCCGAGAGCGGTTTGTGGACAGCAAGAGAGCCCGGGAGCTGCAGGGATTTCTGGATGGCGTGAAGAAGGGGCAGGAGCAGGTCCTGGGGTGAGGGTCAGCCTAGCCCTTGGCCCTCATTCCAGGGTGTCCCCAGCTGAGACACCATTGCTTGGGATGAGTCTGGTAGCAGAGAGACCCCATCTCTGTGGAGTGTGGGGACACTGCTCCTTGGCTGCTTTGAGCTGAGGAGTGGTGTGGGGCCCCATCCTGGCTCCTAGTATCCTCGGACTGGTGCGTGAACACAGTGCTTGGGGTACAGCCCCGCCATGGTCCTGAGCTAGCATTGTCAGAATCTGGGCCAGGTTTTCAGAACCAAAGCCTACCAGTATGTACACTTCACTTCCTAACTCTGGTTTGAAAGATCTTTGGGTCAGTTAAGGAAAAATTGTGAGCCTTAAGCTTTTCAGTGGTGGACATCTGGAGTCCAATCTGCTTGCTCCCTCCTATTGAGGAAGCCAGTCCTCAAGGCCTGGCAGCCTAGTGCTTAGCTGTTCCTTCAGCTGGCTGTGTGGAATACAGTGACAGGGTGGGACAGCCAGGCTCCCCAGCTAATGCCGAGAGCCATTCCTTCCAGGGACCTGTCTATGATCCTTTGTGACCCCTTTGCCATTAACACATTGTCGCTGAGCACCATCAGGCACCTACAGGAGCTGGTCAGCCAGGAAACATTGCCCAGGGTGAGTGCAGGTGTGGCCCAGGGCACATGGGGGCTGTGATTGAGGTCCTGGGGCCCTGGCATCTGGCCCAGGGGCAGTGGATTCCCAGCGGCATGGTGAGCAGGGTCAGCAGTGGCCTAGCCCTGGTGTGCTGTTGAGGTCTCTGTTTCCCTACAGGACAGCCCTGACCTCCTCCTGCTGCTCAGGCTGCTGGCTCTGGGTCAGGGGGCATGGGACCTGATCGACAGCCAGGTCTTCAAGGAGCCAAAGATGGTACAAATCTGAATCGAGACCACTCTGTACTCTGCTCCTTGGGGGAGGGGCAAGGCAGGCCCCTCTGGTCCCACAGTGTCACTGGAGGCTTCCTTTTGGGAAACGCCCACCTGGGTGTTTGGGGTGTCTCAGAAGATGGGCTGGCCATGTGATTGTGCCAGGTGGGGGTTCAGGGGTTCAGGGACACAGTGCTGGGTGGGGTTCCAGGAGGCCAGGAGAGGGTCTGGAAGATTTGCAGGGGATGGCCCTGTTGGGGTAGGCACAGGCTCAGAGGTCTTCCTCCTCAGGAAGTAGAGCTCATCACCAAGTTCCTGCCGATGCTCATGTCCTTTGTGGTGGACGACTACACATTCAATGTGGACCAGAAGCTTCCGTCTGAGGAGAAAGCACCAGTCACGTACCCCAACACGCTTCCTGAAAGTTTTACCAAGTAGGGCTTAGAATCCATGGTGTGAGGGCATGGGTTGGCACAGCGGGGTGGCTGCTGGGCAGGGTTCACTGCAGCTTGTGTCCTGTCCCGGCCAGGTTCTTGCAGGAGCAGCGTATGGCCTGTGAGGTCGGGCTGTACTATGTCCTGCACATCACGAAGCAGAGGAACAAGAATGCACTGCTGCGTCTGCTGCCCGGGCTGGGTGAGTGCCGTCGTGCTGTGCACCTAGGTGCCTGGCCTGGCCTCCAACTGTGCAGCGGGAGGCCCTGGTGTGCGGGTTGTAAAGGGGAGCATCTGCACAGCTGCTGCTCTGTCTCGTGTGTGGCTCACACAGGGTCTGGCACCGACTGGTGAAGGGATGGGCTCTCTGGGTGCATGGAGGACTGAAAGCGCTGCAGGGTGATGACAGTGAGCCAGGAAGAAGTGGAGGGGCCCCACAGGTCCCGCTGGGAGAGGTGGCTTCGGAGCATCTGTGTCTGCAGAGACAGGCCCTGGCTTCTACTCACTCGAGCCTTCTGGGGTTGTGCATATTTCATGCTAAGTGTGTTGAATCCCTTCTGCAGCTTTCTGTGTGCAGGAAGCCTTCTGTGGGTATTAATTTGTATGTGGCCACCCTCCAACTGTGTTCTCAGCTGGGTTTGGTTTTCCCTGGCTGCTGGATTGAGCTGCTACACACTCCGGCCTCTGCTGTTGCAGGTTTCTGTTGGGCTATGGCAACTAGGAGCCTCCCAGCTCCTGCCAGCTCGACAGAATCAGGTCCACATGCTCTCCAACTTTGGGGGTGTCAGGATATTTAAGGGCCTGGGCCTATTTGTATTTTGGTCAGAAATGACATTGATCTGCCTTGCTCTTCATTCTGGAGCTTCGTATCGGCAGGCATCTGTCCCCAAATGAGTGGCATGTGTCACTGCAGTCCTGTTCAGGAAGGGCTTGTTTTTAAAGTGTTTGATTGGATTCTAGGAAGAATGGACGTGGATTTTGTGGGATTTTCTTTTATTTACTCTTGTAAGTCCTGACTTACAAAAATGAGTTCCATTCTGGGGGAATGTTCGTAAGTCAGATATGTTCCTAAGTAAGACTGACAAAGTGAGTCTTAAACACCTTGACACAAATACACAATGTATTCCGCCACCTGCTTCACAAGTGCAAGGTCCCGAGTTAGATCCCCGGTATCAAACAACCAATGTAAAGCATTTTAAAAAAGGCAAACACACACATAGATAAACTATGTACTATCGCATTGTACAGTAAGCACACAGCAGCACAACTGTGGCACTGTCCAGCAGAGGTATGAGCTCTTTCTGTGATTTGTTCACATCTACGAATGTTCATAATTTGAGGCCTTTTTGTATTTGTAAAAGTTCGTAACTCCAATGTTTGTAAGTCAGGCCTCACTATAGTTATTTTTATTTTGAGTTTTGCTTGATTTCTGATCATAGCACTCTGAGCAGATGAAAAGCTAAGAGCACACCATGGTGAAGCCTTGTGTGTCACTGGTCCAGGTCTGTGTGGCTCAGGACCTTGATATTGCCACACGTGTCCCCCAAACAGTTCAGTATGCACCCTGCAAAGGAAGGGGCTTCCTAGCACCTACCTCGGAGTGTGGTCGCTCAGCTGGCTGTGGTTCCTGCAGATCAGGCACTGGGCCAGCTGTGTGTCTGTGGTGGCTTCAGCATCACCATGGAGATGGCATGCCAGGACTCGGGAGCTACCTTCCCTCTGCAGCTTCCTGCTGCTGAACTCTCAGTCTGGGGTGCTTTGGAGTCAGCTGCGGGAATTGGGTTCATAGCAGCTGAGACTCAGATAGTTGGCAGTAGCTCCGTGGGAGGCCAGGGGCCCCTGAAATGTCTAGCTATCCCATGGGTCAGATGGCATCAGCAGGGTCTGCCCTGAGGGTACTCTCGAGTGGCACTGTGTCCATTGTCCCTTGTGAGGGGTGTGACTAAGGTGTCATCCATCACCTTCCCTTCCTGCAAGTGATGCAGGTGCCACAGGAGGCTCCCAGTGTTTCTAGCAGACCTGCCTTGGCAGCTGTGGCTTCCCCACCTGTCTGCAGTCCTTTGTCCTTGTTCCTGAGAACTGTCTGCATGGTGTTTGGAGAACTCTGTGCTGTGCCTGGTACATTCCTCCATTTCACTGGTGTCCGTGGCGTGTCTGGCCTGGCAGCTACTGGACTCTGGTCTGGCAGGGGCATCATCTCTGCCTGTACCCCAGCTCTGGCCCTCCTGCTTTGCCAAGCCTCCTGTGGGTCCCCTGGGGCCAGGTGCTGGGAGGGTGGTGGCCTGACTGACTGCTGCATGGTTGCAGTGGAGACCTTTGGCGACCTGGCCTTCAGTGACATCTTCCTCCACCTCCTCACTGGGAGCCTGGCCCTGCTGGCTGATGAGTTTGCCCTGGAAGATTTCTGCAGCAGCCTCTTTGAAGGTTTCTTTCTTACCGCCTCACCCAGGTGGGCCACAAGTGCTGGCTGGCCCAACCCTCGTGGCCTCTCAGCCTGGGGGCTGCCTGGCCAAGCTGGGGAGGTATTTGAGGGGCCCTGGCCCTGTCTGCAGGGGCGGTGGGAGGGGCCTGGGGGAAGGGAAGCAGGGTCTTTTCCCCAGCCCCAGTCTAATTTGGCCTTTTCCAGGAAGGAGAATGTGCACCGGCATGTGCTGCGGCTGCTGCTCCACCTGCATGCTCGGGTGGCCCCATCCAAGCTGGAGGCCCTGCAGAAGGCTCTGGAGCCCACAGGCCAGGTTGGTGCCCACCCATCCCCGGTGCCACCTGTGTGCACCCTGCTGTGCTGGCCTCAGTGACATGCTTATTGCCCACCATGACCCCTGTGGGCAGTGTCTTGCTGGTACCTGGCTCTCCTGTGTAACCCGGGGCGCCTGGCTCTGCCCACAGAGCGGCGAGGCTGTGAAGGAGCTCTATTCCCAGCTCGGAGAGAAGCTGGAGCAGCTGGACCATCGGAAGCCCAGCCCTGCTCAAGCTGCTGAGACGCCCACACTGGAGCTGCCCCTGCCCAGCATGCCTGCCGCGGCCGGGCTCTAGGCGGGGGCTGGTGGTCGTGGCTTCTGCCCGCCATGGCACCCACTCACCGTCCTGGGGCCTAGCCCTGTGCTGTAGGTACTGCGAGGGTTTTCATAGCAGGAAGGCCGTGCTGCAGGTTTTCACAGCCGTGGCAGGGATGGGCGGAGAGGGTGAGGAAGGGGAAAGCAGGGCTCTGACTGGCCCCACTCTGTGGCCCAGGCTGAGGGTGGGTGCCTTGCTGGTCAGAGCAGGGGTTGCTGGCCAGTGTCTGCGGGGCTGGAGATGCCACTGGGCAGCAACCTTGGGGTGCACTGTCCCCATATCTATGGCCCCTCAGGCAGCACCTCCCCTGGAGCACCCTGCCTCAGTTTACTCACTAACTGCTGCTTGCCCAGCTGCACCGTGACCCTGGGCGAGCCAATGAAAACACACAAGGAAGTCTCCATGGATGTGAATAAAGACATCTTGGTAAATCCAGTGGATGTCTGTGCTGGCCGGGGGCTGGGGTTGCCAGCAGCAGCGTCGGGTTCTCTCCCTGGCTGATCATCTTCCCACCTCCGTGGTCCTGGGCAGCTGTGGACAGGCCAGGCCAGCTCTTTGGTCTTTGGGGCCTGGCGGAGCAGCCTCCCTCCCTGATGGGGATGCAGGGCCCTGGGCACACATGAACAGCCATCTGAGTCATCCCTGGGCCAGGCCGGCTTGCTGGGGTGGCAGGGCCCCTGGCTGAGGTGGGGAGCAGTGAGTCTGAGGCACCTCGGCTTCTCAGGGTGAACAGCTGTTCTGCCAGGTGGAGCGTGTCACAGGCAGATGGGGTCAGAGTACCCTGGCAGCCAGTGATACCCAGTCAGCTGAGTCAGGAAGAGGGGTTTACCTGGGCTCATGTTCCACAGGCCCAGGGTCCAGGGCCACATCTGTTGATGGCCATGTGAGGACTTCAGTGAAAAGTGGGTCATGGGGTGGGCTAGGGTGTCAGTGATTCAGGGCCCGGGAGCCCCAGACAGACGTTTGAGGAGGAGGGTAGGCTGGTGGTGTAGATGGGGCCCCTCTGCTGTGACATTTGCCCAGGTCACTCGTGTGGCAGAAGAGGCAGAGCTGGGCTCCAGGGAGGACGGCAAAGGCAACACTGGCGAGGTCGTGGTCAGTGTGGAGGGCCTACCTTATGGCCCCGGCATAGACAGCCGCTTGCTCAGGGTCCTGCCAGGGCACTTGCAGGGGATTGTGGCAAGAGCTGGAGTTAGGGAGACCCAGGGCCCCCCCAGTCTGTCCTGCCTTGACCCCCTGCAAGGGGTGTTGCTGCAGGAGGTTGTCTAGGTCCGAGAACAGGGCTCGGAGTTCCTCCTCCAGTCCAAATTGTCACATTTTTGTTGACATGGGGGCAGAATTGGGTGGCTGGGCCCTACAGTGAGGAGGTGCCCCATCCCGGAGTGGGCGCAGTACGGGCCAGCTGCTTCTCAAGAGGCTGTGGTCAAGCCCTCGGCGTCCCAGGGCCCATCCTGGGATGAGGAAGGGGCTCACTGCAGCAGGCCGACGGGCCACCGCTGCAGGGCCGTGGGTGAAAGAGCCTGGAGCCGTCTCTGCCTGCAGCTCAGCCCCAGTGCACATGCCCCATGGTAGAACCTTCCCTTCTGCCCACCTACCCGGAGGCTGCTGCCACACCCCCATGGGACTCCCCTCCCCTAGTGGATTTCCTCAGTACCCAAGGGGTCCACCTCAGGCCACGCCTCTGCCCCTTCCTAACCACCCCCACCAGGTCACCTGAGGGCATTCTCTCCAGTCTGTCACTTCTGCAGGTCTGCCGCCCCTCCTCAGGGTCATCCATGGCACTTGAACCCACATATCCAGTCCTGGGGCCCACAGTCCTCCCTCCAGCCCCCCTTGTTCCACACGCACCAGTCCTGGCCCTGACCTCCCTCACCCACCAGGTGTTCTGGGGAGGGGGTCCCTGCAGCCAGGGTCAAGACACTGCCCTGACCATGCCGTGGCAAGAAGCAGCAAACATCCACAGGCCATACTCTGGAAGATGGTGAGGCTGCAACAGGGCCTGGTGGAAATGGCTCCCCCTCTAGAGGGATGCCCAAGGCCACAAGCAGGCAGGTGGACCAGGTCCAAGCCTCTGTCCCCCACCACCGTGTGCCCAAGTTCCTCCAAAATTCGCCCAGTTGCCACAGAGACCCTGTGCTATGTGTGTGCAACAGGGGATGGTAAGAGTGAGCTCTATCCCTGGTTAGGTTCTAGAACTTGTGTGTCCTGGCATTTTTTTTTTTCTTTCTTTCTTTTTTGAGACAGGGTCTCACTCTGTAGCCGAAACTAGCCTTGAACTCCAGGCAATCCTCCTGCCTCAGCCTCCCAGTGCTGGGATTATAAATCTGCACCAGCATGCCCAGCAGTGTGTTTTGTATTGAAGGGAAGTCCAGGGTGGTGGGGAGAGGGTGGGGGCTTGTTTGTGTGGAGGGGAAGAGAAAGAGAGGAAGGCCAGGCTGGGGCTATAGCACCCAGCTGAACAGAGGAACCTTGCCCCCCCCCCAGTGGGCCATGCAAGGGGGGAGAAAGCCACCGTGCCCTGAAGAGCGCAGGGGAGTGGGGAAGGAGCTGTGAGTTCCTTCACCTCACCAGGCGATCTGTTGGAGCTGCAGGGCTGAGGAGGGGGCGGCCAGGTGGAGGGGACCCTGGTCGCCAGGAGGCTTATCTCCTGGCTCCGCGTCCGTCCAGCCCAAGTCCCGCCCGGCTGCACCCCTGACTCACTTCCTCCGCGGGAAGCGGAAACCTACTCAGAGCTTCCTCCGCTGCGGACTCTCCCTGGGGACACGCAGGTGTCGCTGCCCCCTGGGCCTGCGCTGGCCGCTGGCCCCTGACCCACCCACCGCACCCCAGAGCCCAGCATTTCCTGCTTCCTGCGTCGTCGCAGGCTCACAGCTGTGCAGGGGACCGGATCTGGGAAGCGCGCGGCTGCAGGTAGGGGGCTCCATCCCTCCTCCCGGCTCTTCCTTCTGCCCCTCTCTTTACCTCCCACTCCTGGCCGCCGTCAGTGTGTGCGCGGGAGGACCCCAGTTTCAGGCGTGGGGCTAGGAGGCCTGGCCGAGCCGGGGGCGCATGATCAGAACCTCGAAGCCTTCCATCCCCCAGTGTACAGGGCTTCTCCGAGCCGCTGGCCGTCTGGGATCGCTCTCCAACCCGCGTCCCCTGAGACGCAGGGACCCGACGTCCGGCAGCCCAGTCGGACTCTAGACCCGGCAGGCCCGCTTAATTGCTTCCCTGCGCCCCGGCGCCGGTCGGCCTGACCCTTGACTCCTCCTCCAGGAAGCCTGCGGCTGCCGATAGTTGCACCCCCTCCCCCGCCACTTCCTCCGGGCCGAGGCCTCTCTGGCGCACCCGTGGGATTTGCATGGCGCGGCCGCTGCTTCCTGGTCCGCGTGGTGCGGCGGGGGCGGGCCGC
>NW_022900948.1:49247213-49260741 GCF_012274545.1 Fukomys damarensis
CCGCGGCAGAGGATGAGCTGCGCGCGCGTCTCCACGCCCTCCTGGAGGGCGAGCACCCGCTGTGGCGCTCTGCCGCCGTCGTGCCTTTTTTGCTGCTGGACAAGCGGGACGTGGTCAGCTGTTTCCGGGACGAGATGGCTGGGGAGGGCTTCTTTCCTGAGCAGGCCCGAGCCGAGCACCTGGCTGCGCAGCTCAGCTACTACCAGGTTGCGGGTCGCGAGTTCGCGGTCACAGGCTGCAAGCAGGTGGTGGCCACGGTGAACCTCTTGTAGCGCAGGTGGTGACGCTGGGATGGGGGCTGTGACCCGCGGCCAGGGCTGGGTCACCTGAGGAGTGAGGGAGTGGGTGGGGGTGGCTCAGCTCCAAAGGTCCACTTTTGCCTCCGCCCCAGAGCTCCCAGAGCGGCCCTGGGGCCCGGACAGCTGCCTTCCCCTCCTTGACCCTGTCCAGGCTCCTGCGAGGGCTTCCCCACGGCAGTCTGCTCCCGCGGTAGGAATGATTCCACAGGGCCAGCAGCCCCCAGGGTCACAAGCTGGTCCCTAGGGTCACAGGGCCGGGGTGGGGGCTTGTGGCAGCCTTCCCCTGCCCAGAGGCTGGAGGTCCAGGAGCTCCCTGGAGAGCACTGAGGGGGGGGTGTGTCCCGGGGACTCCCCCCGAGCTCTGGAAGGGGAAGTGGTCCGAAGTGATAGGAGCGGTCTGGAGTGGGGGGCCCCTGGAACTACCTGCTGCCCCGGCCCCGTCCTTGGAGATGACCTTTTATAGTGTCACAGCCCGTAAAGGCTGTTGTGGCAGTGGCCAGGCCCTGTCTGCAGTATTCCCAGGAGTGCAAGCCTTGTGTGCCAGGCTGTGGGGATGTGGGGGCACAGCGGCTGCCAAGCTGCACATCTGTCTCCAGTGTCGATGGCCTTTGATGCCCAAGATGCTCCCCACCCGGATGGTCCCCAGGGTGCTGACACTGGCTCCTCCTACAGCTCCAGCTGTAGAGAAGGGGCTGCTGGGTGCTAGGAGCTTGAGCGGCTGAGGTGCCATGACTCACCTTGGGGCTGCAGTGCTCAGCTTCACCCCAGCCCTGCAGGAGTGCGCCACAGGAGTGACAGCACTAAGGAGGATGAAAGCATGAGTAGGGTGAGGGAAGGGCTTGGTGGTGGCAGTGCCGCCTGAGATCTGGGCCTGAGCTGTGCTCATGGCCTCCGGAGACTAGCAGAGCCATTGTCCCCTGTGGAGCTCGCTGACCAGCTCCCAGGGGCCCTGTGAGCACTGCCCTGCGCAGCTTTCTGTGCTTGGGCTTTGGGTCCAGGTCCCCAGGCAGAATGAGTAGTCACCCAGCTGAGCCCAGCACAGCCCTCTGCCTGGCCTGGGAAGGGTCAGGAGCCTCCTTCCCCAGGGCCCTGGCTGCAGGTGGGGGTTGGGGGTAGAAATCTTTGCCCTCTGGGCTGGGCCCAGGGTGCTGGGCATCAGCTCTGCACCCCAAGCGCTTGCATTGGTGCTCCAGGATGGTGTTGAGGGCCTCACCACTCCCCAGGAGGGCCCCAGGACTGCCCCTGCCCGGCACAGCGCTGGCCTGGAGGGGTCACCTGCCCAGGCAGCAGAATGTGTGTTCTCCACCCAGTCAGCAGCACACACGGGTGTCCGCTGAGACTTACGTGGGATTTTATTTATTTCTAAACTATTTTACCAAAGCTGATTTCTGTGCTTAAGAGAAATGTGCACTCGGCACAGTGAGCTGATTGTATCACACTTGTTAATAAATCTTGCTGCTCAAATTCAACTTGTTCTTTTGTATTTTTTTTTTTTTTCTGTTTGACTTAATAATAAAGGCATGCTGAAGTATCCCTACCTACTGGTAGATTTACCACGTTCTCTAAACCTCCATGTGACTAGACCATACTAATTTGGCTTTAAATTTGGTTTTGGTACCAGGAATCAATCTCTGGACCTTGCATTTGCCAGGCAGGTGCGGCACCACTGAGCTACATTCCCTCAATTTTTTAATTTTTTAGAAACAACTGGAGATGACAATGCTGCAGGCCTGGCAAGCTGATAAGGCACTTACAGCTCAGGTGTATCAGTCAGATTCCTGTCACTGACACGGAAGACCCAGCACCCAGGCCTTAGAAATGGGGAGGTTCGTTTATGGCTCACAGGTCTGCTCTTTTCAGTCCCTGGTTGGCTGGGCATTCCAAGGCAACAGCGTGGTGGAAAGGCCTGGAGGAGAAAGCTGCTCACCTCATGGCAGTCAGGAAGCAGAGCACAGGGGAGAGCCAGAGAGGAAAGGGGAGGGACCAGACGGAGTCCCTGGGGTCCGGCCCCGTGGCTCACCCAGACACCCCCAGGGGTGTGCTGTACTATTCTAGTTATCTCTCAAGCCATGTTGACAGCGGACATGAAATCCTCCAGCAATTTAAACAGGATTTTCCTTTTTGTCCTAGACAAAAGGTGGGTGGATTCCTGGGTCTGGCTGTGCGAGCTGGTGGCCGATCAGATTGCCCTGAGGTTGACAGCAGGTGGCTGTGTGTAGCACGCTGACCTCCTCGGTGTCCCCCGTGTGTCACCTGTAGTTGTCCTGTGTCCAAGAGCAGCTTTTTCTTAGTCTGTTTTGTCTGAGGATAATGAAAGCAGCTGAGTGTCTGGGAACTATTTTTCTTGCTGGTAAAGAGCAAGTAGTTGGATTTTCCACAAATCGAACTTGACAGTCCTCGGCTCTGAGCTGCCAACTTAGTCCATTTACATTTTTTAAAAAATTTTATATTTTTCTTTGGTTTTTTGAGACAGGGTCTCACTATGCAGTTCAGACTGCTCTGGAACTCACTGTGTAGCCCAGGCTGGTCTCGAACTCACAGCGATCCTCCTGCCTCAGCCTCCTGAGTGCTGGGATTACAGGTGTGTGCCACCACACCCAGCGCATTTATATTTGTTGTAACTATTGCTAAGTTCCTATGTCCTACTTTCTGCTTTCTTCCCTAGAGTCCTAGGGGCTGAACCAAGAGTGTTCACACTGAGCCACATCTCCAGCCCTTTTTATTTTTTATTTTGAGACAAGGCCTTGTTAAGTTGTCCAGGTTGGGCTCAAACTTACCATCCTCCTGTCTTGGCCTCCTGAGTAGCTGGGATTACAGGTGAATGACACCATGCCTGACACTCTTTTTCTTTTTTTCTAACCCCTTCCCTGGTGTGGTACTTTGCTCCTTAATTGACATGGAAATTTTCACGTGAACACCTCACCTACCTGTCGCCCACACCCGGATAGCATAGGGCCGAGCTCCTGTTCAGCCCCCACTCAGCTGCAGTGTTTCAATCCTGTCCTTCCCTCTAAGCCACCTAGAAGACATCGTCGTCCTATTTCATCTTCACTGATTTTACGGTTTGGTGGAGCGGGTTTAGGTGTGAAACAGCTTGCTCCCTTTCAGACACCTTGTAGCTCCTGTTGTTAGATCCTGTGTGTGCCTGTGCTGGTTTGTGGGCACGGGTCTACCGCTTCCCCAGTCAGCCCGCTTTCCCCGCACCAATCCGACGCCATCAGCTCCACAGCTCTGCGTCCAGTGAGTCCTGAGGCCACTGTGACCCTTAAACGAAGCGTCCTCTCAGGTGACCGGACGGGACAGAGGAGGCTGTCAGGAGGGGGCTGCTGGCGGAGGCGGGTCGCCTCGACCCTCTTTTCTTGGGTTCTCTCGCTGCTCTGTCCGCTTCCTGGGCTGCCTCGAGCGGAGCAGCTTCCCTCTGCCAGCCCTTCCACCTGATGGGCTGCTCTCCCCAGCCTAGAGTGGTGGAGCCAGCCTGAAACCCAACCTTTCCTCCTGTTTTTCTCAGGGGTCACGGACAAAAAGCCGACCAGCACACCACCTTCGTTCTTGAAGCTCTGCGATGTCTGTAGCCCTTTTCTCTGAGAACTTGGTGTTGCCAGATTCTCTGGAAGAACCTTGTAGCACGTGGTTAGACTTTCATTGATTAGTTTGGGGGCTGTGGACGTCTTGGTGTTGTAAGCTACTTAAGACTTCACCTACCACCTTACCTCCATGTTTGGATTTTTGGCAGATTGATTCTCAGACGTCCTGCTGTCCCGGATGGTGAATCCAGCAAAGTGTGCGGCAGGTGTGGACTCAGTTTCCACAGAGAGCACAGCTGCACCTGCTGTGCGGGGCTCCCTCTCCAGGTGCCTCCCTGTCTCCGCACCTTACCCAGCTGCCCAGGTAGTTGCCACCCAGTTTCCTTTGCTACTTGCACTCGGGGCCAGCTCATTTCTCGCATTTAGCTTTCTGGTTTCTTCTCCTTGATTTTTTTTTTTTTCCTGGTACAGGGAATCAAACTCAGGACTTTGAGCTTGCCAGGCAGGCACAGTGCCACTGAGCTACAACCCTGGCTCCTGGTTTGTTCTGCAAAGAAGGAGCTCTCCTGAGGCAACACTGCCCACCGTGCAGCACTGTAAGTGGGTAGTTTGATGATTTAGCGAATCCACTGAGTATGGCTGCAGCACCATTCAGGTTTAGCCCCCTCCACCCCGCCAAAGGCTCTGTTCTGTCAAACTCAGGACCTTGTACTTTTTTTTTTGGTACCGGGGATTGAACTCGGGTCCTTGCACTTGCCAGGCAGGCCACCGAACCCCTGAGCTAAATCCCTGGCCCAGGACCTGTACTTTCAAGGTAGGTGTGGTGCCACTGCGCTAAATCCCCAGCCCTTGTCCCGGCTTGCTGTATCCCTGCCTCAGATGTGTGCGCCTGTTTCCTGTCGTTTGCCTTCTTCTGTTAGTCTGCTGTCTAGTGTAGGCTGATCTTGAACTTGGCCCAGGCTGGCCTTGAACTCAAGGGCCTCCTCCTGCTCCAGCCTCCCTAGGTGCTAGGATTACAGGTGTGCGCCGCCCCGCTTGGCTGCAAACTTCAGTCCTACTGGAAAGTGCTGTGCAGTGGTGCCTGGGTGGGGTTTTGACTGAGTTGTGGGACTGCAGTGGTTGAGCCTGCCGCTGTCCTCACCCCTCTGTCCCGAGCAACTGTCTCCTCTTGGCCACTCTGTCCAGCCAGGCTGATCAGCCCCACATTCTCGGCCACTGAGTTTCAGAGTTTTACAGTCAAGTAGCTGATGTTAGTGATGTTGATGTTGTTCAAGACTGTTCTGACTGTTCTGGGTGCCTTACTGTGCAAATGTTCAGATGAGGCTCGGTGTCGGGGACAGAACAGAGCTGTCCAGGTGGCGGCAGGAATTGGCTCCAGAGACCAATCTGGGGATAAAGAATCGCTGTATTAACCGTGTTGAATTTTTTGACCCATAGCTACGGAATTTCTCTTCAGTTGTTTATTTACAGAGCAACCTCAGCGGTCGAATGGCTCCAGGCTCAAACTTCTCAGTACCAAAACATCAAAAGTTTGAATAAAATCTGCTCGGTATTTGTAACTTTGCTCAATAGTCAAACAGGAAATCCAACTTGAGAATATCGGTATGCGCAGGGACATGAGTTAATAATACCAGCAAGGAGGCTAAGAGGAAAACAGGGAGAACTGCGATAGAGTTAAGGCATTGCAAAATGTGTGAAAGTCCTGAAAAATTTAATTTAAAAGTGTAATTTTTGGGGTCTTAGAACCAATTATTTGGTTTTCCATCATTTCTTTTTTTGTGGTAGTTATATTTTATTTTCCAAATAATACTGATTAAAAATATTCACAGACCTACTTTTTTTTTTTTTTTGGTACTGGGGATTGAACTTGGGACCTTACGCTTGAGAAGCAGGTGGCAGAACCACTGAGCTAAATCTCCAGTTTACACAACCTACTTTTAAGCCCACAGTTTAGCACTCTTATTTGAATGGTCCATTATTTCTTATGGAAAAATGTGTTCAGTTCTCGAACTTTTCAGTGTTGGAACACAAATTTGGAACAAGTTGAGTTGGACAACTGAGGTATCACTGTATTTATTTCCCTGGGAACTGAACATTACGTGAAATAGCAAAAGCCATCAGTTTAGGAATGGCAGTAAGCTGGCTTGATAATGAAGAGGTCTCCTGGACAGCACGGCTTGGGTTTCCAGGGCCTTGAGAAAGAGGCGCTGGTGAGGAGGTCCCAGCGTGCCAACCCCGGTGCCCCTACAGCTGCCCGCCAGTGTCTTCTCTTCAGCTTGCGAGCGCTTGTTCCAAATTGAGCACCAAATTGAGCCTTCGGGACGTCTGTGGCCGGCTGACTGGGAGCTTTGGGTTTCTGACCTTCTTGCTGACCCTCGTGCCCAGCACCTCCTCTGCTTGGTTTCTCGTCTGCCAAGGTCTTCGGTTAGTGCCAGCAGCAGCTTAAAGCTGTGGGTGCTTTGGCGGTGGCAGTGACCGTGGTGGGTGAGGATCCAGTGGCAGCGGAGGCCTAGGCGGTGCCGGTGGGGGCATGGTGTGGCACTGCTCCTCAGTTACTTGGATCTGTCCTGTTTCTCCACAGTGTTTTGTGTAAATTTTGCATTTCTTTTGGTCCATGTGTTTCTGAATATTGATGACATTGCACATGGAATTGGTTCCTTAATTTTATTGCTCATTGCTGGCCTAGAGAAAATTTGTGTAGTTTTCTTTCAGTTTTTTTTTTTTTTTTTTTTAATCAGGGATCAAACTCAGGACCTTGCACTTGCAAGGCAGGGGCAGTGCCACTGACCTAAATTCCTGGCCCATTTCAATTTTTGAGAGACAGTCTTGCTGTGTAGTTCAGGCTGGCCTCAAACTTGAAACTCTCTTGCCTCCTGATTACTGGGATTATAAGCCTGGAAAAATCTGTGTAATTTCTCTTATATTTTGCAAACTTGTTGAACTCATTTATTATTCCTACTCATTTTTCTTTTCTTTTCTTCCCCAGTGGTGGGGACTAAATCTAGGACCTTCACACTGAGCTACATCCCCAGCCATTTTTATGTTTTTATTTTTGAGACAGGATCTTGCTAAGTTGCTGAGTTGCGCAGGTTAGATTCAAACTTGTGATCCTCTTGCCTCAGCCTCCCATAGTGCTGGGATTACAGGCCTGTGACACCACGCCTGGCCAACTTGCTAATATTTTGTTGAGAATTTTTGCAACTATATTTATGAATACAATTTGAAGTTTTATTTACTTGCGATGTCTCTGGTATCAGGATGGTTGCACTAGTATTCTATTAATGCCACAGCAAATGAGCACAGACTCAGTGAAATAACACCCATTTATTACCTTAGAGTTCTGGAGGTCAGAACACTAGCTCAAAGGGGACGCCGCTCCTGGGGAGGGCGCTTCCTCCCTTTCTGGCCCCAGGAAGCCTCCGTGCTGCTTGATAGCTGCCTCCTCCCCACTTCCGAGGCCAGCGGTTCCCTGCCTCCATCATCACCTCTCCGCCACAGTGAGGAAGGCCTGTGCCTTCTGGGACCACCACGTGGCTAGACTGGGCTGTTTCCCATCTTCAGGCCTCACCTTGAATTAATCTGCAATGTTGAGTTGCTTTTGGTAATTTGCGTCTTCCTGGAATTTCTGGGAATTTGTCCCTTGCCTCTGAGACACGGGAGGCAAAGGTACTTTTTGTTCTTCAGTCTTGTATAGCTGTGTGGCCTGAAAAGGCCTGTGGCCGGCCACAGCAGAAGAAGACACCCGTGAGGTTTCCAGGAGACTTTGCTTTGGCTGCAGCCAGCTCTGGTCCCAGGTTCATGCTGGGTGACCCTGTCTTTCTGCAGCCACTTACAGCTTCCAGTGTCACCGCTCTGCTCCATGAAGAGCCCCCCATGACCAGGAAGAGAGGCTATGGGCAGTGTGGGCCCATTGACCCTCCTCGTACCCTTGCTGAGTCTGTCTGCGTACCGGCCCTGTTCAGGCTGTAGCCTGAGACCGAAATAAGCCTGTTTCCAGTGGGTTTATCTTGCTCATTTGTAATTCTGGGTTCAGGAGGTCAGTAGAGCAGGCAGAGCTGGTAACAACATCTGCGGGGGCTGGTGACACTCAGGGTGGCTCAGTGGCGAGTGACAGCAACAGAGCTGTCAGCTTTGGCTGCTGGAAGAGTCCCGAGAGCTCTGGCAGCTGTGGCTTTAGATGCCAGGACGACAGTGACAAGCGCTGACCCCCACTGGCATCAAAGCTGAGAGCCACCAACACGAGCTGTGCATTCTGTCCCCACTAAGCAAAAGGACTTCAGCTTGTTGGTAACACATCTGAAGTGTCTAGTTTGATTCATATAATTTTTTGTTTAAAACAGGGTCTCGCTATGTATCCCAGGTTGGCTCGAACTCATAGCCATCCTCCTGCCTCAGCCTCCCCTGTGCTGGGATTACAGGTGTGCGCCACCACACCTGGCTGATTCAGATGATTTTAATGATAATCCTTATAGCGAGGGGAATTATTTCACTTTGTGTTCATGTTTCATCTGGTGGATCCGTGACTAGGTCAGTGATGGTGAACCTTTCCGTACTTTCAGTGGTAACAGCCTACTGTGGCATGTGTGTCAGAGGTTCGCCACCACTGCTCCAGGTTATCAGTCCAGACTTTTATAGTCATTGATATAATGTCTCTTTGTAAGTTGATAGACAAACAAGTTCTTTTTTATTTCTTCTTTTTTGGGGGGTACTGGGGATTGAACTCAGGACCTTGCGCTTGCTAGGCAGGTGGCAGCACCACTGAGCTAAATCCCCAGCCCTCCAGCCCTCTCTTTTAATTCTGAAGAAAAGACTTTTGCAAATTTGTCAGGAACTACATTGAGTCTTGTGTTAGCTGTCAGTCACTGTGGGAAAATACATGAGAAAAATATTTCAAAGGGAGAAAGATTTATTCTGGCTCAGGGTTCCAGAGGGTTCAGGTCATGGTCGGTTGACTCCATTGCTTTTAGGCCCCAGTGAGGGAAGGGCCAGAGGAAGGGACTGGGCCAGACAAAGCCCCAAGCTCTCACTCGTGAGCACTTCTTGTAGGTCAACTCCCTGCTAAATTCCCCGTGACACAGTCATCCCCAGTCCAGTCACCCCCAAAAGCCCCACTCTAAAGGCCAGGGATATGGCTCAGTGGTACCGCATGTGTCTCCCAAGTGCAAGGTCCTGAACTTGATCCCCAGCACTGGAAAAAAAAAATTAAAAAAAGAAAAAAGCCCCACTCTGAACACAGGCACCTTTGGGGGACATTTCCGACCCAAACTATAGCAAACTATTCTGTGAATCACTTTGCAGAGAGCAGCGATTAACCACATTACGTTTCCATTCCATGAAGACAATTTTTCCTGCCTTTTTAGATTCTTTTGACAATGTTTATAGTTTTCTGTGTAGTTCAGTGGTAGTTTTGATAGAGATAGAATTCTTTTTCTTCCTTGCCTTTGTTTTTAATGGTGATGAGGCTGAACCCAAGGCCATGCCCAAGTCCTCGAAATTCCTGGCTGACAGTTTCTCTCTTTCCAACACTTTAAAAATGTCAGTTCACAGCTGCTGGTTAGTTTCTGACCTGCTGGTCCCACGGTGGCTCCCTGTGCTTGTTATTTTTATCCTGTTGCTTTCAGTTCTGTCTTTGACTTTCACTAATTTGTCTGTGTTTTGTCCAAGTGTGAATTGCACTGAGGTCCTGTGATGCAAAATACAAGATTTGCAGCAAACTTAGGGGTTTTAGTTTTGAGGCAGGGTCTCCCTGCCAAGGCTGGCCTTAAACTCATGGCGATCCACCTGCCTCAGCCTCCCAAGTGGTGTGATTACAGGTGTGCGCTGCCACACCCTGCTGCACAATCTAATTGGAGGATATTTTTGTAAGTTCAGAAAGAAACATTGCTTCCTCGAGCACACACGCCTGGTCCCACCTGTCCCAACTGGAGAACTCCTATCCCCAGAATCATGCAGCATTTCTCCGCTGAGGCTGTCATGTAATCTGCACTGTGGCACTGCCAACTGGCTCACTTCCTGAGGCAAAATGACATTCTGTTGTGTATACACAGGTTCATCTGTCCCCTGACTGAGCAATCCCATTTGGGTTGTTTCAGTCTTGGGTATTGTGGACGCTCCTGCTGGGGACTGCTATGGAATACTTTTTCTGTGCTTGAGTCCTTTAATTTTCTTATGCTTGGAGTTGTCATGGGAACTCTATTTTTAGCATTTTAAGGAACTGCCAAACTGTTCTGCAAAGTATTTCTGATGTCTTTTTTAAAATTTTTATTTCTTCACTGATATTCTGATAGAATATTTACTTTAATTCCTTTTAGATAGGGGCTGGGGATTTGGCTCAGTGGATCTGCCGCCTGCCTTGCAAGGTCCCAAGTTCGATCCCTGGTACCACACACACACACACACACACAAAGTTACAAATAATTTGGTTTAGATAGCTTCTTCTAGGTCTTTGGGAATATTTATAGTAGGTGCTTTGAAGTCTTTGCAAGTCTGACATCTGGGCCCCCTCAGAAACAGTTTTTAGCTGGGTGTGGTGGCACAGGCCTGTAATCCCAGCACTTGGGAGGCTGAGGCAGGAGGATCGCTGTGAGTTCCAGACCAACCTGGGCTGCATAGTGAGTTCCAGTTCAGTCTCAACTACATAGTGAGAACCTATCTCAAAACAAAAAAAACCCAAAAAATGTTTTTATTGGCTGTCCCCACTGTCTCCTGGTGTGAGTGACACTTCCTGTCAGCAGCTCTGGCTCATGGGGGTCCTGGGCCACCTGACCCCCTTGTCCACACCAGTGGCCCTGGGCCTCGCCATTCTGCATCCACCCACAGCCTCTGTGGGGATGGGGGATGGGGACGGGGGTGGGACAGCCATGTGCAGATGCCAGGCCCCGCTGTGCCTTGGGGTTCAGGGCTGCCCTCCCTCCTCTCTCCTCCCTCCCTTTTGCCACACTGGCTCTTTCCTCAGCAGGGCAAGGTCCCACCTGCCCAGTCACAGCTCCTGTGCCCACTTCACAGGGCCATCTCACCCTGGCACCAACCTCTGGCTTTAGGATGCTAAACACAACTCTGCTGAGATGGAAGGGGCCAGGGCCAATGTGGGCCAGGTGGGAAGAGCTGGCAGGGCTCCGGAGAGCCCTATGGAGTGACAAAGTGTCCCCCACTCTGGCTGTAGTGCTGGTCACGTGGGTGCAAGCATCTGTCTGAATGTATCACACTCTCAGCAGCTGTTTTATTGCTTACAAATTAAACCACCGCAAACCTGATTTCTAGGAACAGGAAATATCGACCTAAGGATTTCTCCCAGCCTCAATGAAAACAAGAAGAGGCATTAATGCAGGGTCCTGGGCGGGAGGCTGGAGAAGCAGTGCCTTCTCCAGACCTTGGCCTCTAGGACCCAGGCCTTGGCAGATTCCTCTCCTCTAACACAAGATAAACTGGCTGTGCTGATGCATGCCTATAATCCCAGTGCTCTGGGAGGCTGAGGCAGGAGGACTGCAAGCTTCAGTTCAGCCTGGGCAGTTTTGTGACTTAGCAGGACCCTGTCTGAAAAATAAAAATGGAAAAAGGATTGGGGATTAGGTCAGTGTGAAGGTCCCAGGTTCAGTTCCCAGTGCCGAATGTCCACTGTGTAGATGGGGACTCTCGGTGCGACTGTACCTCTGTGCTCACCCTCATCAGAACACCGATCTGGACACGCAGACCCTGTCTCCCTGGCCAGGGCTGCATTCCTCTCAGTGTGCCAGGCTGGCTACGTTCAGCAAGGCTCCTGTTTCCTGTTCAGTCCACTGCTGAAGTCTGAATTTCTAGAAATTTCTTCAGTACAAATATGCGGACCTAGAGCACGGAGCACATCCTCTGAGGGAGGCTCAGGCAGGGCATGGACACAAGCCAAGTTTTGCACAGCCAGCATTCCACCTGAGGATGAGGCTGGGGATGCTGAGGTGAAAAGTGAGACTGATCATGTGGCCAAGTGCCAGCCACAGGGATGTAGGCAGCTGTGCAAGAACAAATTTTAGGAAGTATCCTGTGCTTGTGTGTGTGTGTGTGCATGCCCACATGCACATGTGATGTGACCGTGGTGATTTGCCTCAGGGCCTTTGCACTGAGTGCTATCCCTAGCCCTTATTTATTTATTTATGGTACCAGAATCAAACTCAGGACCTTGAGCTTGAGAGGCAGGCAGTGGAACCATTGAGCTAAATCCCTGGTTTTCCCCAGCCCTTTTTTAAAAAAAATTTGAGACAGGATCTCCCTAAATCATTAAGTTGTCCAGGCTGGGCTCAAACTTATAATCCTCCTGCCTCAGCCTCCTACAGTGCTAGGATTATAGGTGTGTGTCACCATGCCAGGAAGCAGGAAGTGTCATTAAAGTCAAGGGCCCAAGCCTCCTCTCTGCTGGAGTGGAGGACGGCCTGGGTAGCTGGCTCTGGTCTACCCATCCCCAGGTCCAAGCAGCAGGACCCTAATATCCAGGCAAAGGCCTGGTCCATTTGCCTTGAACTCTCTAGGAGTGAAGGACACACTTCTGGGGTAGTGACAGCACTTTTCCAATGTCATCTTTTCTCTTGGAAAGTTTACAGGATGTTTCCGCTTAGCCCCCTTGGAAGTTCTCATCTTCAGGCACCAGGTGGTACTGGGTGCCAGGAGGATCCCCACCCGCTCCAGGGAGGGTGGGGTGTGGCCTGTTCCCGGACAGGTGACTCTGGACAGAGCTCCCTCCCTGGACATCCCCATGGCCACGTCCCCTGGACAGAGTGGAGGAGGCAGCAGGAGAGGCTGCAGGCTGGGGCCACCTGTCCGGACCTGGCCCCTGCCTCAGTGAGGCACCCAGTTGGGTTGGGGTGTCTGCAGGCCCCCATCACCTGTCCCCTAGTTCCCTAGGGCAGGGAGTGTGACCTGCAGTGACCATCTGTCTCAGGTCCTGGGGTGGCCTCCGGTGGCCTCCTTCCCCTGGTCACTGCAGTCAGCCACACATGGCCATGCATGACCGCAAAAGGCCACACTCTAGGCCTGGGTGTCCTGGGAACTGCAGGGGTGTGGAGCCACTGCTGGGTCCACACAGCTGCTGCCCTGATGGCTGCCCCAGGCAGGCAGGTCTATGACCAGGTGCTCGGCCTCTGTGCCTTGATCTCAGCCAAGTGCCACCTTTTGGACCCACACACACAGGGTCGCCCCAAAGCAAGCAGTGCTCTGGCTTCCACCTGAGGGACACCCACCCAGGCCACAGCCACAGCTTCTCCTGCTGCGGTCGCCAGGCAGGGCCTGTAGCACCCTTCCTGGATTCTCCCATGGGGCCTCCTTACTTCCCATCCAAGCAGCAGAGCTACTTTCCGCCAGGCCTGGCGCCGGTGTCTCTGACAATTTGTCCGCTGGGCCCAGCCCGCCCGGTTGCCGCCCGGTTGCCGCCCGGTTGCCGCCCGGTTGCCGCCCAGTTGCCCGTCGAAGCCTCACAGGGTCCACGCACTGCGGGCCACGGCCACAGGATGGCAGCATCTTAGCTCCTCGCCCGACGAACCTGCCTGCCAGGGCAGCCTGCGCCCGCCCCGCGCTCCGGACCTGGAGGACATTGCCCAATCCTGGCCGGACGGGAGCGTCACCCTTCCCCGACCCGGCGGGCGCACTCGACCCCATGCAGACCATCAGAAGCGTGGGCCGTGATCTCCGCAGGCGACAGAGGTTTTCGGGCCTGGCGCCGCACTGAAAAGACGGTACCAG
>NW_022900948.1:49261006-49263937 GCF_012274545.1 Fukomys damarensis
GCGCGCGCCCCCTCGGGCACACGCTCGCTCCTCTGTCCTTTCCCGCTGCGCTGCAAGGCCTCGGGCGCTCCGTGCAGTCTGCCTCTTCCATCCCACTCATTGCTGCCTCCCCTGCGCTTCCTGTGCAACCGCTACGGGTCGCGCCGCGGCCAAGCGCCCCTCAACAGGACAGCCTAGCGGTTCGCTGTTTTTCAAAAATCTCCCGTGCGCCTCCTAAGGGCCCAGGCCTGCCCTCTAGTGGCCTTTACAGCTGCAAGGCCTCGGGCGCTCCGTGCAGTCTGCCTCTTCCATCCCACTCATTGCTGCCTCCCCTGCGCTTCCTGTGCAACCGCTACGGGTCGCGCCGCGGCCAAGCGCCCCTCAACAGGACAGCCTAGCGGTTCGCTGTTTTTCAAAAATCTCCCGTGCGCCTCCTAAGGGCCCAGGCCTGCCCTCTAGTGGCCTTTACAGTCACAGCTGCCCTGCGGACCTGGAGGCCAGGACAGAGGAGGTGGGTTGCCTGTGCGGTCCTCTCCCCTTTTGAGACAGGGCCTCACTGTGTATTAGCTCAGTTTACTTTGTTTGTTTTTAGGTTACCGGAGATCGAACTCGGGACCTGTGCTTCAAGGCAGGCGGTGGAACCACTGAGCTAAATCCCCGGCCCTAGCTCAGGTTACTTTGAACTCGCTTATTTGTCCAAGAAATTCTGTCTCGGCCTCTGTCTGAGTGCTAAGATTACAGCGTCTCAATGCCACTCCTGGCTCCATCCTCCCACCCCCAAGCGGTGAGGACTTCCCAGGGAGTCTGCCTGCAGCCAGCCCTACACCGCACCCATGGGCAGCCGGCTGCATGCAGAGGTCCTGGTGGGAGAGAGCAGCTTTGCCGTAGTCATGTCGCTGGAGGAGTCAGCAGGCCGGGTTTACTGGCCTGCCCTGGGCTCTGGGATAGGACTCTGCCTGCAGTGATGCCCACAGGTGACAGACAGCTGTGGCTGTGACTGGCGTGATTCTGCTAGCACTCTGCCCAGTGGAGCAGCCCCCCCGCCCCCAGGCTGCAGCTCAGGGCTGTCCCTGGAAGAGTACAGCAATCCCACCTCATGTCCACACTGGGGAGGTGACCCTCTGTCCAGGGAGCTGAAGTGTCCCATGGTGGCAGCCATGGGCCCTGAGGCCACCAGCCTCTCCTGGGCTCGGCCCACCGCAGGCTTCCAGGTCCAGGGTCTTTCTTCTGTGCCAGTGCACAGTGGTGCCCTGGCCTGAGCTTACCCTCCAGATACCCCAGCTGGCCCAGGGTAGTCATCCCAAGGCTTCCTGCAGTCCACCCACTTGTGTGGAGCCTGAGAACAGCAGCTCCGGTTTCCAGGCCAACGCTAGGGCAGGAAAGGCCTGTGTAGCTGACTGCAAGCTCCTCCAGTGTAGAAGCAGGACCCCGACAGGTCAGCACAGGGAGGCTGACTGGCTGCTCCATGGAGGTCCCAGGGAATTAGAAGTTTCCCTGCCTGTCACTGGCCCCTCAACCTGGCAGGGGCTCCCCTGAACCTCCCATCAGCCCTACAGTCCAGGCTCGCTCTTGGGTACCCTGGATGCTGGGCCCAAGCTTGTCCCTGGGCTCACACAGGATTTGCCCTCTGGGAGACTCCCCAGGCCTTCCCTGGCCACCACCTCCAGGAGTCTTCTGCTTGTCAGGAGTAAGCAACTTTGAGGTCCCCCAAACCTGCACCCCTCTGCGGTACAGGTGAAGAGTGGAGGGGGCCTGTTCACCCAGGACTCCGTTCTGAGGCTGGGAAGGCATGGAGAGCAGTAAGCACCCAAAGCAACAGACACCAGCCCTGGGTCAGGATGGCCCCTGGGCCTCCCAAGTCCTGTTGGGGACAGCCTGGACGTGGCCGCTGAGGCTCTGCCTGTGGATTCCCTAGAGGCAGGCAGAGGTCTAGTCTGATCCTCCCCTGAAAAGGGCATCTGTGACTTGTGCCAAGACCAAAAAACCCAAACTTTTTAATATAAAAAGATCAATGAAAAATTTATTTATAAATTTTTCACACTGGGCTACAAGTCTATCGTACGCTCAGGAATGTGCTGCAGACTTTATCCAGTTGGAAGTGATCAAACCGGGACCCATAGAGCTCCGACATAAGCCTAGGAAGTCTTAACATTAATTAACATAATTAAAAAGGCATTTGCATGTAGAAAAAATATACAGAACTCCCTTCGGAGTAATCTGTTTGTTCCAATGTCTGCCTGCTCCAGGACATTAGCAACATATTCTTCTCACGCGGTTTCATAAAAGCGGAGAGGCCGAGTGTGCCCGGCCAGCACGAAGCGCCTCCACCCACCTGTGTCCTCCAGCGCTCCCCATTTCTGCACGCAGGGTCAGCAGCACTTCTGTGAAGGGGAAACCTCATTTAAATTTGAATAATTCAGCCTCCCTTTTATTTCCCAGGATCAAAACAACAAGGGGTGTGGGGTTGCATAGAAAATTGGAACCACGGAAACCAGGAAGGGCTCCTCCAGCCGGCCCAGGTCCGCGGACAGCCCCTCCCCCACGGCGGGCTCCTGGGCCCGGATCCCTAGCCCGGGAGGCCGAGGCAGGCCGCGCGGCTCTCCCGCTCAAGCGAGATTCACAGTCATATAGGCATTTTATAAAAATATAAATATGGGAACACTGTTGCCTTCACAACGCTGGATACAACGCCCTTTAAAATTGGGTTTATAACCAAGAGTCAAAAACACAACTAAAACTTGGCTTTAAAATAGGTTAATATTTTATATTGTCATAAATGTTATGACATTTAATTGTGGCAAATCCATTTACTTTTTTTTAAAAAGTGTGCAACCGACTGTTAACTACACTAGCGCCCACGCGGATGGGTAAGGTCCTCTCTCCCCTAGCCCCAGTTCCGCCCCGCGGCTCCCACGGCCCCGCGCAAACCCTGAAAACCCCTCCGGGTGGGGG
>NW_022900948.1:49264580-49264817 GCF_012274545.1 Fukomys damarensis
TACTTGGCCTTGGTGATGAGATAGAGCACGATGTCCTGGTGGCCGCCGAACGCGGCGATGTGCAGCGCGCTCCAGCCGTCGCGGTTGGCCAGGCGGATGTCGGCGCCGAACTTGACCAGCAGCTTCACCAGCTCCAGGTTGCCGTCGATGACCGACTGATGCAGCGCCGTCTGGCCCTCGGGCCCGAACGAGTTCACATTGAACTCGCAGTTGGTCATGTTCTGCAGCAGCGACTGC
>NW_022900948.1:49265248-49269199 GCF_012274545.1 Fukomys damarensis
CCCGCCGGTCCGAGGAGCTTTTTACTGTCCTTATATTTGCATAACAATGGACGACCGTGACGCGCACGCCGGCGGGAGCCCAATTGGGCCGCGCCCACGTGGGGGCGTGGAGTGGGCGGTGCCGGGGCGTGTCGTGTCCCGAAGGCAGAGAGCTCCACGGCAGGGGGCGCTGGTCGTGGGCGCGGGTTGGCCCGGCCAGGTGGTCTCGGGGGACTCAGCTTCGGCGCTGCCACCTGTGTCTGCGCTCCGTACCTTCTCTGGTGCACTCTGCCCTCGATCCCTCGGGCCAGCCGGACCCAGACTCAGTGCGTGGCTCCGCATTCGGTCGGGTGACCGGTCCACGAGCGTCCGGGGCACGTGGCACTTGGCCTCCCGACCCTTCCTGCGCAGGGTGCCTTCCCGGAGACCGGCCAGCCTGTGTGTGACCCCACCGCGGTGGCTAGTGCAGGGGTCCCCTCTCCCGATGCAGCCGAGCCAAGCAGTCACCGACCTTCCTCGTGGCTACCCGGGTTGCCCAGTGCCTCTTCCTTCCCCGCCGGAATAGGGCTACCAGGCCTGGCTAGCGCCCAGCCCTAGATAGGCGCCAGGGCCACCCTAATAGGAATCCCAAAGTGTCTCTTTTCCAAACTGTAAACTCAACCCACTTTTTATTGACTGCTCTAACTGACCGGGAGGGCTGGCTTGGGAGGCTGTGCATTTCCTCATTAGGTTTTACAGTTTACAGCTTGCCTGCGGTCGCTGGAAATTAAGGAGGAATGATTCTCAGCCTTTCAGAGCAGGAGGCCAGGGCATGCTGGGGCTTGAATTCCTTCAGAGGCCAGGCCAGGATTCCAAGTTGGCGGCTTGGGTTTGAAGGGGACCACCCTGCCAGGCCCTTCTGGGGCTGCTCCTGCCTGCTGCTGCAGGGTGTCCTGGGGTCCCGCCACCCCACTGTCCACGTGAACGGCCCCCACCCTGCCCATGTTCTGGGCCATCTGCAGGTACACCAGCACTGGCCAGATGCTCAGGATGACCCAGCTGACTTGGGAAAGGCCAGGCTTGCCTGGGACCCTGCACTAGTCTTTCTGAGGTCAAGTCTGCGGTCGGTACTCATCTGACTCCTAGACCGCCCTCCCCTGTCTCCCTGCCTCTCCCAAGAGCTCCAGTGGCAGCACCCAGGGCCTCCCCACTGTGCAGGTGGAAACGTTGAGGCTCAGCTTCTGCAGCTGGCACATGGGGAGCCTCCCTGCAATGGGGCTGCTGGACCTTATCATGGCCCGGGCTGGCGTGGGGCAGAGCAGCTCAGGAAGACACCTCCGGGATGTTCCCCAGTGTCTTGCCTTGGGCCTGGGCCTGGTGTGGGGTGCAGCAGGGAGTGCTGCTTCCTCTCACCAAGCCTGGGGCTGGCCCCCGGCACAGTGGGTGGATTCCCAGATAGGCCGCTACCCAGGTGGGCTTTAGCAGGGCCTGGAGAAAGCATCTGAGATGCCTGGCAGAGCAGAGCCTGGGAGAAAAGTCCCGTTGACATCCGCGGCGGGCGGCAGACAAAGGGGCCTGTGTGAGCTCAGTGTGGGAACTCGAGGCTGCCGCCACGGGGCCGTGAAATCGGCGGCAGCCCTGGCGAGGTCTGGGCAGCCTGGACAGCCCTGGCAGGGGTGGCCTGGCGGGAGCCTACCCGAGGTCACCCTGCCCGGGTCAGGAGTGAGGGTCACCGCTGTGTGTCTGCGACAGAGTCCCATGTCTGGGCTGCTGTGGGGTTCAGGTGACCCTGCTGCCCTATGAGTGCTGGGCCACCTCTTGCTTCTGCACCAGGCTCCAGTGCTCTGGCCTGAACCCTGAAGCCCACACCCCTGGCCCTCCTCCCACAACCGCCCCACTGACGACAGGGTGGGGAGGGGCCATAGGTCCTGGTGAGCCCTGTGAAAATGTTTGTTGAAGGACACATCCAAAATGTGGACATTTGTCCCAAATGCCATTAGTGTCAGGGAGGGGAGGGGGCCTCTGGTGACTTCTGGCACAGGGCCGAGCCTGGCCCCCAGGATCCCAGCCTGGGGATGCCCTGCCCTCAGAAGGTGATAGAGACCTCTTCTTCCTCCAGGAGCTCCCTCCCCTTTGTTGGGGGCTCAGAGCAGTGGGCATCTGGGGGCATGTTCTGGAACCCGGGCTGGGGCAGATGGAGCGGTCTGGGTGGGCCTGGGGAGGACAGTGCAGAAAGGGCAGCTGGCCAGGGCTGGGCTGAGGCCTGCGGCCACCTTAAAGCCACGAAGCAGGAGAGGGAGGCAGTGGGGCAGTGGGGGCGGGGCTTCCAGCTAATTCATTAAAATGTGTCGGGGAGCGTGGGAAAGAGGAGAGTGTTTCTTCCCAGCAGCCCAGACACCTGGTAGAAGGGCTGAGAGAGGATAGGAATCAAATAACAAACACTCAGCCCCGGCCAGCACCGGCCAGCGCTGAGGAAGGACGCCTGGGCAGGAACTGCTGCAGACAATTGCTGTGACCGGGGCTCCTGCCCGCCCACCCGGCCATCAGCACGGCTGATGCTGGGGGCCACAGCCACCCTGTCAGCATGATGACTGTCCCCAGCTCCTGGATGGGGTGGGGCAGGGCTGAGAGGCCCCCTCTCACAGGCCGGGACAGAGGTGCCACAAAGGCAGGGTGAGCCTGTGCTGGGCAGCAGCGGGGCAAGAGTGCAGGAAATGCCCGGGGCAGTAGGCATGGCCACTAGGCACGGGGCAGGGGACCAGGTACCTCCGGCCCGGCCGGGACCCAGCCAGGAGGCAGGACATAGTGTACTGGTTCCACTTCTGTCTGGGGCAGCTGCAGCCCTGGGGCCCCATTGGGAGTGGAGGCCCAGGCTGTAGCTGGACTGGGCAGTAGTCGATGCCCTCGGTCACTTCCTCTCAATCCCTCCCCCAGGCAGGACGTGGAGCTGGGGGCTCCTAAACCGGGAAGCTGTGTCCAAGGTCGCCCTTGCTGAAGCTCAGGAACAGGCTGGAAGCTGCCCGGCAGGTAGAGGGGGACGGTCTGGACTCGGGCTGGCTCTGATGGGACGCTGGCTCAGCAGGACCAGTCCCTGCCCATCTCTGAGCAACCTCTCCCCATTTGTGAAACATTGTCTGGGCTGCAGAGTCATGTGGACTGGGCTTCAGTCCCAGGGACCCAGGGATCCCAGCTGGGCCAAGCCAGAGCTGGCAGGCAGAGGAGGGCCATGCCTTCGCCCTGGGCCTGCACATCTGGGCTGTGGGTGCTCTTGGCACTCTAGAGGTAATCTGCTCTGGCCCCAGGGCCCCTTGCCTGGAGGCATCCACCTAGGTTCCTTGGCCAAAATCTGAGCTGGTTTCCGCTGGGAGCAGGAAGTAGAGGAAAGGGATGTGGGAGGGGGCACATTCCTGGGGGGTGAGTGAGGAGGAGGTGCAGGTCCCTGCAGGACCAAGTTGGGGCACTGGCTGGCTGGGCAGGAGCCCCTGTCTGAGCCTCCATCCCTGTCACCACCTCAGGGACCCTGCCTCCCTGCCCCTCTGCACACCAGTACCCTCAGGATGGGGGTATACAGGCCTCATCCTCCTTCTGAGTAGCCACAGTCCCTGCTTAGGGGTCCATGCAGCATGTGCATGTGTGTGCCTATATGTATGTGTCTATACTTTGGGCCCAGTGCTTTCCTCTCCCTGCCCCAAGTGACAGAACCAGACTTCATGTGTCACACCCGGCTCAGGAGCCAAGCACCCTGGCTCTCTGGAAATCCTGTCCTCTTTGTCCCTGTGAGATCCCAGGGGGCTCCAGACAGGTTTGTGGGACAGGAGTAGACAGAAGAGTCCATCCAGGAGTGGTGGTGCACATCCATAGACCCAGAACTTGGGAGACTGAGGCAGGTAGACTTCCTTGAGTTTAAGGCCAGCCTGGGCTACATAGTGAGACCTGTCTCAAAAAAAAAAAAAAAAAAAAAAAAGAGGGCGGGGATTTAACTCGGTTTCTTTC
>NW_022900948.1:49269481-49276742 GCF_012274545.1 Fukomys damarensis
AAAAAAAAAAAAAAAAAAAAAAAAAAGAAAAAAGAAAGAAAGAAAGAAAAAAAGAAAAAGAGAGAGAAAGAAGAGTCTATGACCACTCACATTTATTGCCTGCTGCTTGGCCAGCCCAGTGTCAGACAGGGCTGGTGGCGGGGGTGGGATCCTGCAGGACCCCTCAGAAGTTTATGGCAACACAGCCCAGTTGCAACCCCTCCCAGAAGACCTTACTGCAGTCTGGGCCACCGCAACAGCTGCTGGGACACCTCTAGCTGCAGCTGTGTTGGGCGGCTGGGTGCTGGCTGCAGGTCTGCCACCTCCAGCCACTGGCCAGGGGTGTCACGCCCCCAGGAGCTGCCTCTGGGGCTGTGCCTGGACAGATTAGGGGTTGCCCTGAGCCCTGGTCTCCCCCACTGACCATGCCCAGTGTCCCTCGCCGCGGCTCCCTATCTGCCTCCCTTGACCTTGACCATGTACTTCCTCCTATCCAGGGACCCTGGCCCTCTCTGTTCTCAGTCCCCTCTGGCCACTTCCCCAGCCCCGCTTTGTGGTCCACTGGCACAAACACCCCCAGAGCCTCCAGGCCATCCCCCTCAAGGACTAAGACCTGCCTGTCTGTGGCAAACCTGCTGTGTCCTTGGTGGGTGGTGCCAGGCTCACCTGGCTCCCTCTCATCCTCACTGTGGGTGGCCTCAACACCTGTCAATCAAGGGCGACATGGTGTGATGGGGTCCTCCTGTGACAGGCTTGAAGCTACCAGTGCCCCCAGGCAGCCATGAGCCAGGTTACTGTCCCTCTCAGTGCCTGGTGCCCCCCCAAGGAGGGCAAAGGACAGGGGCCTGATAAGCTCTGGCTCCTCTGGGCTCCCTCCCACAGGGAATTCACACCTTAGGATGTTCTTGGAGCTCAAAGGTCTCTGGGAAACTTCTGGGCAGGAGATCTGCTGATTAGGGCTCAGGGGGCCTGAGAAACCTCGGTGGAGGTGGGGCAGCCCACACCAAGGAGCCAGTTTCAAAACCAGCTGACACTAGGGCCGGCTGACAGGCGGGGCTGGGGGGCTGCTGGGGTGCAGGGACTGCTCAAGGCCTGAGGGTAGCCCCTGCTGGCCCTGCAAGGCCCCTACTCTCTGTGGGCACAGGGCAGACAGGCTGGCTGGCAGACACCCAGGGCTCACAGCAGAGCAGAGGGCAGCAAGGCTGCAGAGCCCTGGGCAGCAGGTGGGAGCCCCCCAGGCCTGTGGACCCTCATAGTTTTCTTGGCAAACATTTCTCTCCAGATGGCCCTGGATTAACCACAGCCAGGGCTGCCCCAGCCCCGCCGGCCCCTCCTCAGAGCTCAGGAGGCTGAGACCTCCATCTGGTGGGCTCCCTGATTCCACTGCCTGTCTGGCCTCTGCTTGTATCCTGCAGCCCCTGTGGCACCGGCCTGTTTGGGCACTACCCACCCTGGGGAAGGGAAGGGCTCTGGGTGAGGCTGGTGGGGGTTGGAGCTGGTGGCCCCCAAGAAGAGACAGCCCCACTCTGTGTCCCCCAGTGCATCAAGGCCACGCGGTGGCCAGCAGAGAGAGCTATCGGAACAGACAGGGGCTGCCACAAGCCCACTGCAGTGCTCCAGACCTCAGGGTGGAAGCGCGGGGCTGGCGGGGGACACTGCAGGCGGGTGGCTTAATGGAGAGAGCCTGGTGACTTCCGGGGCTGCAGCTGAGTACACCCACCCTGGAGGCAGGGCACACCAGCTGCTCCCAGTGACAGTCCCTCCCCATGCTCTCCAGTCTCACTGACCCCAGGAGGGGGTCCCAAGCCCTCCTGGGCACCCCATTCCTACCCTGCTAGGGAGACGGCCCCACCATTACCCCCTGTGTTGTGGGCCACTCCCTCTCATGGCAGCACAGGTGGGGACACTCGTCCACGTGTGCCAGTGAGTGTGTATGGGCACATGTCTGTGTGCAGTGTGCAGAGGAAGCATGCGCCTGTACGTTCCCGGGGTGAGCACGTGTGTGAGCACACAGGTGTGCCTGTGCACAGATGTCACACGGGAGCGAGAGGGACAGTGGCTGCCGGTCCCCCACGCCTGGCCTTGAGCTCTGGCCTCCAGTCTATGTCACCTCAGGGAGCCACACCCTCATGCCACCTGAGGTACCCTCTCCCCTGAGCCATGGGGGCCTTCCTGCAGGCCACTGCGCCACACTAGATCCTCTAGGTCCTCAGCCTTCAGGTACCGGTCAGTCACAGGTCCGGAGCGGAGGACGGCGGTGAGGGTGGGCAAGGCTCCCGCCCTCTGCCCCTACCTGAGCCCTCTGCTCACTCCTGCTGGGTTTCACGCAGATAGATCACGGCGCGTCCACCTCAATGCCCGTCCCACGGTCCTGTGGGCTGCGGCCACCTCCTGCTGGAAGCCCAACCTGAACATTAGCCTCTCCTGTTTCCTGCGGCCCTCGGGACTCTGCCTAGCTGTCCTCCAGCCCAGAGCCTTGGGCCAGAGCCAGGCTGGGGCCCTTGGCCAGCTCAGCAGGGTGTGGGATGAAGGGCCAGGGTGGCCCGGTGGCCCTGGCAGGTCTATCTGCCCAGCCGGTCCACCTCAGGGGCTCAGGGGCAAAAGCATGGGGGCCTCTGAGTGTGACTGTCCAGTGAGGGGCCCAGCTCAGCCTGTGGCCTGGCTGCCATGCCAGGGCTTGTATCCTGACCTTGGGGTACTGTCACTGATGGACAGGACACAGGGCTGGCACCCCAGGGCGGAGTAGGTGGGGTCCCGGGTCCATCACCATGGACACAGTGTCCTGACACAGGGGCTCCTTGAGAGCCAGCGGGTGTCCCAGGATGACACTACCGGAGCCCCAGGGTGTGCCTGTGTCAGGCGGCACCTACCCTGCCCACACGTCCTTTTCCCACAGGCCTTTCAACACACAAAGTTGCGTTAACTGTGGCTTCCCTGCCCCCTCCAGACCTGCACCCCTATAGGGCCTAGGGAGGAGGGGATGGGAGGTAGGGCTCTCCTGGGGAGGTAGCACCCTCCCTCCCTCTGCCCCAGCCCCATCTTGCCCCCTAGGAAACCCCTGACCCTCAAGGGTGCCTCCTGTGTCCCAGAGAACCTCACTCAGCCTGGATTCCAGGCCAGGCCTCTGGGTCTGGGGGCTTCCTAGGCTGCTCGCGTAGCCTGAGCCCACCCCTGGTCCAGCAGGAAGGGCTGGGAGCTCAGAGCCCACCACAGCCACCCCTGCTCTGACCAGGCCACCTGAGGGGATGAAGGTGTGGGAGGTAGAGGGGCACAGGTGGAGATGGGCCATATGTTGATGCAGCCGGTGCAACAGCTCCCCCAGGACCTGGGCCTGTGCTGGGCAGGGCTGCCGGCTCATGCTGAGTCACTACCACGCAGACAAACGCGGTGCCGTCCACAGGACCTGGCCCCACCCTCGGGAACCACGGGCGCTGGTTTTCCCACGGCCCGCTGGGCTTTGGGGCCTCCCTGTCACCCTCTGATGGGGCCCCCCCGGGAGCCCTGCCCCCGCCTGGCTGGAAAAGCCGGTTCTGCACTATTCACAGCACCAACCTCTGCCCTGGGTTACCGTTCACAGGAGGGCCTATCACTAAGGCTTTCCTGGCCATCTCCTGGCCACTTGGGGGTCCAGCAACCTGTCCTGGCCACTGGGCCACTCACTCTGGGTGAGCTCATTGACTATGCTGGGCCACATGGGTTCACTTAGGGTCTTCTGCTGGACACTGCCTTGGCACTCAGGAGCTGGGTGCCTCCACTCTTGGATAAAGGGGTTTTCCCTGCACAGTCATCCGGTCCCTGGCTGGCTAGGGTCCCAGCCCAGGGTCTTCACTGCCTGGCTCGGGGTGGGTCGTGCAGGCCCTCGCTGTGGGTAACCGTTAGTTCTGAGCAGGGGCTGGTGAAGGGTCATGGGGGACCCTGATCAGAGACCAAAGCCTTAAGCCTGCAGCAGCACAGCTGGGTGCTGGCCAGCAGTCCCCGCAACCCCCCAAATCTGGGCACTGAAGGCAGGGCTGGGCCCCGCCCAGAGCCTGCAGGAGGGAGGGCCGAAAGAGAGGGCGGAGGGTGTGGGCACCAGGTGAGTGGGGCAGGAAGGCTGGGAAGGCTCCCCTCAGCCCAGTCCCAGGGGTCCGCCTGTGTGCCTGATTCCCACGCTCGCCTCAGGGAACTTCTGCCCAGGGCTGCCACCCAGAGCATGAGCCTGCACTGCCAGCTCAGGGCTGTCTTGGGATGTGCAGCCAGGCAAGGACGACCCCATCACTTGCCCCATGGTTCCTCCTGCCTCCAGGTCTGGGCTGGTGGGAGGGACAGGGCCCTGGACATGGGCCTCAGGGCATGAGAATGGACCCGAGCAGGCAGGGCCACCCCACAGCCTGATCTGGGACTACTGCCTGATGTTGACTGCAGGCCACAGGACTCTGGGGTCTGCTCTAGGGTCTGGGGCCACATGAGTGACCTGCTTTCGGCACTGGGCCTGGAGATCTCGCCATGCACCTGGGGAAGTGACCACAGCTGAGGAGCCAAGCACCCTCCTGAGACACCTCCAGGAATGTGCTTGTGCCCTGTCCCGATGTCCTCCACCCTGGTATCCATCTGTCTGGTGCCCATCTGTCCCAGTGCTTCCTGTCCCTGTTCCTGTGTGTGTGTGTGTGTGTGTGTGTGTGTGTGTGTGTGTGTGTGTGTACCACAGGCACTAATGGGGACTGTGCTTGTGGGTGCCCAGCCAGTGTACCTCATGCAGTGGGCAGTCAGGGCCAGGTATAGGGGTGGGGGAAGACTCAGGCATACCCTAGCCAGGCCACAAGGTACATCGTGTAGAGCTGGAAAGCCAGCTCCGAGCATTTTCCTCAGACACCTCTACTGTGCCCGAGGACAGCAGAGTCCAAACAGGCTCAGGCCATAGCCTCAGACTTCAGACAGCCTCCCTGAGAGGGAGCTCAGGAGAGGGAAAGCATACATGACCTAGGGTTGCTCCAGGACTGGATCCTGAGGGACCCTGTGCCCTGGTATACAGGCAGCAGGTGGTAGCTGTCCGGCTGGGACCCGGCTGGGCTCACTGCTACTCAGAAACTGGGCCAGGCAGCTCCAGTGCTGGCAGTGGTGACCCAAGCTGCCTCCCATAGGCTGGCCACCTGGGAATTCCCATAGCTGCTCTCCCTGCCCAGCACGTCCCTGGCACAGCACCTACCACCCAGCTGGGGAGAATCTGGTCACTCAGGCCTAGGTTCCCAATTCCAGGTGCTGACCCTTCAGAGGGCAGGGCAAAGGTGGCAAGGACCAGCGGCCTCTTTGGGACCTCCTACCACTGAGCAGAGGGGCAGATCTGTTACCAGCACCTCACTGTCTGCCTGTCAGTGTTGCCTTCACCCTTGGCTCCCTGGTCTGAGGCCATCTGAGTTGGGTGGGGCTCCGTGGGGGACCCCAGTCTGGGAATACCAGCCCCAGGTGCCCAGGTAGCAGGACCAAGTCTGCCCTCCACAGGGGAGGAGGCTGGCTCTACATCACCTAGGGCTCCCACATGGGGAAACATCGAAGTGCAGAGGATCAGAAAGCAAGTGACCACTGCCCACACTGCCTGGTGGGAAGAGCCACCAGCATGTGGAGCACAGAACCTCTAATACCTGTGCACACCTTCACACTCCCCCACACCGGGTAAGGGGCTTCTCAGATGCTCTGACCTGGGGATAAGGGTCCCTCAGTGGTGTCACCTGAGTCACCATCCCCAGGGAACATGCTGCGGGTCTGGGTGCTCCAGTCTGGCCTGTCCACCCTGACCTACCCCTGGAGCCATCCCAACAAATGGTGCTGGCCTGGGTGACAGCCTGACACCTTGGGAGACAGGGCGGGACAGGGCCAGAGGAAGCAATTAGGTGCCAGGCTGCTGGGCCTGGGTCTGTCGCACACCTCTCACTCCCACACCTTGGGGGACCCATGCCATCTACCCCGAGAGTGACCTGAGGGTACCTGCCTGGGGGCTGGAAGCCTCCTCTGGGAAGCCTCACGCCCCACCTCCAGCAGGCCAGCTGCCACCACCCAAAAGCACTGTCCCCTGGTGACAGGGTGGGGCAGCCAGGGCCCCTGCCTGTGGTAGCACTGGGGGGCTGGCCCGCAAGGGAGGTTTCAGAGTCCAGGGACAGTGCTGTCCTGTTCGTGTGAGGCCAGCTGGTGCCCCCCCCCTCCACGACCTCCACACCCTCAATGCCTCCAGTGAGTCTGGAGCCTGGGACCGGGATGCATCCCTGGCAGGGGCTCTGTCCCCCATGGCCCCTGCCTCCACCCCCTGCCCCCTGGCCCCAAGGGCAGTTCCCATGGGCCAGCCCCGCCCCCACCTCTTTGTGCCTAGGGACAATGTCTCCACAGACAGAGCGGGGGATGGGTCCAGGCTGTCCTCCTGGTGAGTGTCCCCTGGTGGGCCGGGGATAGCTGAGCCCATTGCCTGTACCTCAGAGCCCAGGCCCCAGAAAGACCTCGGAGCCCGGGTGCTGGTGAGAAGGGAATACAGCTGCGGT
The DNA here is from genome assembly GCF_012274545.1 of Fukomys damarensis. NCBI lineage: Eukaryota > Metazoa > Chordata > Mammalia > Rodentia > Bathyergidae > Fukomys > Fukomys damarensis. The sequence continues at coordinate 49,275,967 of NW_022900948.1, forward strand.
GCCCTGTGAGCACCAGCCTCAGAAACACCCAGGAGTACAAGCACATCTCTCCTTCTCACAGCCACCAAGTGTGCCTGTGCGCCAGGCACTCATGTCCTGCTCTGGGGACAGTGGGGACCAGGAGTCTGCGGAGCCCGTACCCTCGCCTGCTCTGCAGTGTCTGCTGGGCTCTCGGGCCTGTGCCTTGGGCAGAGGGAGGGAATCCCCGTTGCACCTTGTGCCCCAGTGCCCCTGTGCCCAGGACGGACCACAGTGTCCAGGCTTTGAGCAGGGCTCTGCCGACCAGGCTGGGGTGTTGGGAGTCCCCAGGGGCCTGGGCAGGGTCCTGCTGGCTCTGGCACTTCACTAATGGGGCAGAGGCAGGACACAAGTCCCCTAAAGGTGAATTTACTCCAGGAGGGACGTGCTTTGTAAAACTGTTCTCAGAAATTCCGACCTAGCGTAAGTCTGTGCTTCTTAAAACCAGCCCAGAGCCTGTACCCGCAGCGGGTCTTCAGGCCTGTCCCCCCAGGTCCCGCAACCCGGGGAAGGCGCCCGTCCGGGCCCACGAGACGCCTTCTTCCCGCCGCTCACTCCGGAGCAGGCGCTCCCTCCTCCAGGTGCCTCCAGGGACCCCTCCTTCCCGAGTCTCCCTTCACCGCCCCCTCAAGCTCTTCCTGGTCCTGCGCCCCTTCCCGAGACTCCACCCTCCCCGTGGCCGGGTCCTGGCCCGCAGAGCACCTGAGTAACCCTTCCCATTCCCGGGGTCGCCCCCTCCCGCCGCCCCCCGTCCCCGG
>NW_022900948.1:49277131-49283100 GCF_012274545.1 Fukomys damarensis
GGCGGGAGTAGGGGTCGCTGGGGAGCGGCCCCGGAGTCGCGTGGGGAGCCTGGCCTGCCCAGTCCACCCGTGCCCGGATCTTGAGTGGGGAGGGCTCTGCAGGGCCAACCTGAACCCTAGCCGCCGCTGGCAGCCAATTCCACGAGGAGCCGGGCGCCTCTGCTCGGCCTCAGTGGCCCTGGGCATCCGCTGGGGAGGTCCCTGGACTCTGGCCCAGTCCCTGCAGCCTGGCCCTGCCCCCACCCACGGCCTTTCCTGCACTCCGTGGCCTGCTTTCCTGTCCCCATGGCCCCTTTATTTCCAGTCCCAAACACTGCTCCCTCAAGGCGTGGGGACTGAGGGCAGCTAGGCCAGGGGCACCAATGAGGGGCTGTGGGACCTGGGTATCCTGTGCAGCTCTGAGCCCTCCGCACTCTTTGGGGGGCCCTCTGTGATGGGCCCAGTGTGCCCCGTATGCCCTGTTGTGGCCAGTGGAGCCACAGCCCGGAGTCTGTACTTTGGGCAGGGGTCTCCTGTTGCTGCTGTGGCATCCCAGCTTGCCAGGCCTGAACACAGTACCTGGGCCGTGTGTGCCAGCTCTGCCTGGCCCAGCCCTTCACCCTTTCCACTTGATGGACATGGAAGTGTTCACTCTGGTGCTCAGAACCCGTCCCCATCCTCCACCTCAAGGGGCCAGGCCACAGCCCAGAGTATGGAGGGAGCACCCCAGGGTGTGGGAGGCAAGGCAGCTTCCACCCGGGACCAGGAACTACCGAATCTGTCCCTGTCCTTGAAGCTGCAGCCCTGTCTGCACCCCCACCCCATGTGTTCTGGTATCAGCCTGGCTGATCCTGTCCTGTGGCGCCCTGTCCAGGACTGTGGGCTGCTGGATCCCTTCCCCCTGTGGCTGCCCAGTCCCCACAGTGGCTCAAGGAGCCACAGGCCAGGTCTCCTGCAGCCTTTGTGTGACCTGGGGTGACAAGCACAGGAGAGAGGTCAGGGCTGAGGGACAAGGCCACCATGTGGGGCTTCCTGCCTGTCCTCCATTCAGGAGGATGGAAAACATGGGGTCTACAGGACCCCTTCAGGGGGCCAGGAGAATGGGCTGGGCCTAGTCTAGGAGAGGGGCTGGGGTGCTGCCTCCCTGACTTCGGGCTCCTCTTGCCTCTCCTGGGGAGGCCCATGGCCAGCTCTGCCCCGAGAGTAGGGTCACCGGCCTCCCGGGATACCCACTTTGAGGCTTGACGTCACTGTTGCAGGATGCATCTCCATGGGGGCCATGGCCCGTTCCCCAACCATGGGGGGGGGCAGTAAAAATAGCTGCTGTGCCTGGTCATGTCAGGGGTTCATGTTTAGGTTTTTCCTTTTTTTTTAAACTCAAATTTCTTTGATAAAATACTTTCCCATGGTGGACGCACTGGGAATGTCCTCCTGGCCGGCCTTCCCAACTGATGGTGGGAGCCGCCCCCCAGGTCCCTGGTATCAGAGGGTGGAACCCCCTTCCTGGAGATCCACTGTCCCTCACGCACTGCCCTGTGGCTGTGGGGTGTACAGGTACGGCACCCCCCACATCCATCCTCGCCTGCCTGACGTGCTCATCTGTCGCTCCTGGTTGCGTTCCAGGTTCCCCACTCCAGGGTGGACACACTCCAGGGGTGGACACTATCCCACAGTATGGCCGGGCCCCTTCCTGCTCTGCTGGGGGAGCAGCCTGGCCTCGCTCTGGGAACACTGCACATCAAGTGGGTTTTCCCTCCGGAACGGCACCAAAATAGCAGAAGGAAGGAAAAGAAAATGGAAACTCAGCTGGTGGCAGGAGCTCTCTAGGGAGGCGGCCGGCTCTGGCCTAGCTGGGGACAGCGGGGGCTGAGCCTGGGTCCAGTCGCTTGGGAGAAGCAGAGCCAGGCCCCCAGGGCACCAGCCCGAGCTTGCTAGGTCAGCCCTGAGTGTACACCCTCTGGGTCAAGGGCCAGTGCCCTCTGCTGTTCAGGGCATCTGTAGCCCGCACAGTTCTGTGTAGTAGCCCTGGGCTCAGGGCGGGGTCTGCAGCCCCTTGGGGTGTCCCAAACCCTGCTTGTGGCACTCTGGGGGCTTCTCCAGGGCTGGCCTTGCTGGCCTGGGACAGGGCCTCCCTGGTCAATGTGTGGGGTGGCAGCTGCTGGCAGGCTCAGCTGCCCACACAGGCCAGGCTCCAGGTCAGGCTCTGGGTCGACTGGGAACGCTGCCAACCAGGGCTCCCGGTGGGCAGTGGGAATGTGGCTAGAGGTCGCCAGGACCTGGGAAGAACTTCCCCCTGCATGTACACAGCACAGCCTGGTGGCCCAGGGCTCTGACCCTCCAGGGAAGCATCCTGGGACAGCCTGCACAGGGCCTGGTGTGGCCAAAAACTGGCAGCCGGCATGAAGCACCCACACAGAACAGGCTCTGGTGCCTGTTTAGAAACCCTGCCTTCTCAGCTGGTGTTGCCCATGGGCCCCTCACACAGGGCCTGCAAGGTCTGTGCACACAGGTGGATGTGGTCCCAATAGCTGTCTGCAAGCAGCAAGGGCCCTGTGGGACACCCTGCGACAGTCTGGACACGGCAACGGGGACAGGGCTGGGCACCCTGCCCACCTGGAGTGGGCATCTCCAGGCTGGGTTCTTGCGTCGCCCGGTACCCTTTTCCTTTCCTGTGGCCATCCTCTGACCTGGTTTGTTCAGCTGCTGCTCCCATCTGGGTAGACCTCTGACCCAGGCCCCTCTCTCAGAGTGTCTGTCCCTGGCCTGTCCCTCCAGCTGCTTGGCTGCCCAACCCTGGCCCTTGCGGCCACCCCAGCACTCGGCTTCCCGCTCCTAGAGTAGGGGTTTCCTCCCAGCAACCCAATTTCCTGTTTTCTCAAGAAAAGACTCAGCAGCCAAGGCTCTGAAAAGCTCATTAAAATGCCTCCCCAAGCGTCCCGGACATCCTGGGGTCTTTACAACACTCTCTGGCCTCAGTGCAGACAAAGAGTGGCAGGGACAGGTTCCTGTCACCCCAGCTTCATGCTGAAGGAAAAGGCCCAGAACACGCTTCCTTGCAGCCACTGCCGGAGGCCACAGTCCCCAAAGGGCATGGGGGCCAGGGGTTCAGACTGCCTCCGGGTTGGGTGGAGGAGCAGGAGCTTGTGGGCTGGGTGCAGCTGCCTGCCAGCCGCACAGGTGTGGGTGCCCCTCCGTCAGCGCTGTCACAAGCACCTGGCTGCCAGGGCAGAAATTCACTCCCCACATCCTGTCCCTCAGGGTTAGGGAGGCTCAGCCCTCCTGGCCAGGGGACACAGGGGGACCCTGGCAGTGGCCTCATGGTCTCTCTCCTCAGTGAGGTTGCCCACCACACCTAAAACTCCCACCCACAGCAAAGAGCTGTGCTTGGGCCACCCCCACTGCCCCACAGGACAGCACAAGCCCTGGCCCAGGCTTGGGTCCCCACCACCCTCTGGGTGTCCCAAGAGTTGTCTCACCCCAGCCTGGCCATGCCAGGGACCCCTCAGTCTGGCTGTGCCGGTGGCCCTCAGGCTCAGACTGCACAGCAGGAGGGACTCAGGGACAGGAGGGTCCAGGCCAGGGAGCCTCTGGGTAGCCTCTCAGTCCCACCCCACTCTGGTGCCACCAGGAAGGCAGAAGTGAGCATCCAGGGCCAGAGTAGAGCGCCCCTCCCATGTGGCTGACTGGAGCTATGCCCTCTGCCATCCTGGCCACTCCTGAGCACAGTGCCTGCTGTACCCTTTATGTGTGTATTTGGTGGAGATGACAGGGGTGGAGGAAATGACTTCCCCAAGTCATTTCCTAAATCACTCCCAAGGCAGAAGCTTGAAGGCTCATGGTCTCCCTGATCACCACAGCCCAGGACGATGCCAGGGGTTGTCTACGTGTGGGGGCTCCCGTGGCAGCCCCGTCCAGCACACACAGGACCCAGCTGGCAGTGGCTGAAGGTCTCGGTGTGGGTGATGCAAGCACAGAAGGGCCTTAGCACGGCCTTGGCCTGCTGCTGGGCCTCCAGGGAGTGGTGGGTAGAGGAGCAGCACCAACCCGGCTCATGGCTGCGAAGATGCTGTGCTGAGCGGCACCCTCTCCTGTGGCCCTGGGGAGGTGAACCCAGTCCTTGTCCGCACCACCTGACATGACAGCCCCAACATCAGGATGGGTCTGTGTGGGTCTGAAATACAGGGGAGGTCTGGTGGCTTTGGATCCACCACCAGGTGCTGGGCAGCACCATGTTTTAGAGATTGATCCTTGAGTGCCAGAAACTCTACCTAATGACAAACAAAATTAAACCTTAAAATGGAACGCTGAAACTCCAAAGAAAGTGAAATGAATGAACCACACAGAGAGCAAGTAGCCCAAGAAACATGAATACACAAAAAAATTGACCAGCTATCTCTAAGGAGCTATGCTAGGGATAAAAAATAGCCACAATAATCCTAGTGCTGATGATAGTGTTGACACTGTCATTGTGCATCTTCTGTGTGCCACTGTATAAAGAACATGGGTCATTTTGCTGACGTGAGTATCAGGAGTTTTAACTGAGAAAAAGGAAATACAGATTAAAATGAAGGATAGGAAGCCAAAAGCCCAGGCCTGAAGAGAAAGCTCCTGCGCATTTCTGGTACACATTATGTTTCTTGTTTTGCTTTTTGGTACTGGGGATCGAACTCAGGACCTTGTGATTGCGAGGCAGGTAGCGGAACCACTGAGCTAAATCCTTGGCTCTGGTATACTTTATGTTAAAGTAAAACATTTCTCCTGACTGTCCACGGCCAGGGCCTGGACATGATTTGGGCCTGGCCAGCTTCCAGACGCATGCCACACCGAGAAGAAGCAGAGCTCAGGAGAAACGCAGACAGCAGGCAGGGACATCTCGTCATGCCAAGGAGCAGGGACGCTTGCTGTGTCAGAGGGACGCTCGGGCTGCCACAGGGCCACAGGCCACGGGGCGATGCACGCAGAGCGGTGACGGTATGAGGAGAGGACGGAGGACAGGTTCCAATCTGTACTCAGAACAGTGCCTTAAAGGCATCAGTTAGCAGAATGTGAGACCCGGTCAAAAGCGTCGAGGCAAAGCCCCCGAGAAGGTGACTCAGGGAGTTCCTGGCTATGACACCCAAAGCCGAGGCAACAAAAGAAAAATTCGATTTCATTAAAATTAAAAACTTCTGTGAAAATAAAAATTAAAAAAAGAGAGATAACATATGGTGAAAAAAAAAACTTCTGTGAATCAAAGGACACTTTGAAGAGAGTAAAGAGTGGAGAAATGGTTTGCAGACTGCATCTGGACAGGGATTAGTATGCAGTCTACGAGGAACTCTGGGAATCAACAACAGTCAGCCGTTTTTCAGAGGATGAAGGACTTGAACGGACGTCTCAAAAGACACAGAGAAGGCCAGCGGCACATGAAAGGTGCTCAGGGTCACTGTCACTGGAGAAATGCAGATCAAGTCCACTCTGGGAGCCCCCTCCACGCCCTCACCAAGGGCTTTTATGTTTATCTGCGTAGAATTCACTAACAGGTCTGGGTGAGGATGTGAAGAACCCGGAGCCCCACGGAGGACTCTGTGGTGGCTCCCAGAAAGTAAACCCGACCACACGGTCTGGTCTTTCCACTCCTAGCAACACTCAAAAGAATGAAATTGGGGGGTGTGAACCACGCTTGTGCACATGGGTTTGCGGCCGCGTTACTCACGGCAGCCACAAGAGGGAGCCAACCCGAGCACTGGTCCCGAGTGAAGAGGGGCTGATTGATGACGTTGGAGTATGACTCAGCCTTGAAAAGGAAGGGATCCTCATGTGCTGGGGACGCACACAGAGTGACGTGCAGTCAGGCCCACACCCACATCGGTCAGCTCAGCCAACTGCAGACTGGAACTATTCAAAGTCCAGAAAGCTGGGCCTGAGATGTAGCTCAGTGGTGCATCCACCTGCCCTGTAAGCGTAAGGTCCTGAGTTTGATCCCTGGTTAAAAAAAAAAAAAAAAAAAA
>NW_022900948.1:49283197-49297150 GCF_012274545.1 Fukomys damarensis
AAAAAAAAAAAAAAAAAAAAAAATCCAGAAAGCTTCACAGAGCAAACCTTGAAGTTGAAGTTGTCACACCCTGAGCGCTCGGCCAGCAGTGACGTGTGTGCCCTGCACGCCCGGGAGGCGTCATTCAGAGCTGGGCTTCGTGGCTGGGCCCGGTCTGTGTCCGTCTTACCCTCACGCGAGGCAATGTGAATTTACAGTGCACCCACCATCGGGGACTTTGAGCCACCAGCAGAGGACCAAAGAAACTCTGAGGGTGCACTAGGTTATGTGCAGATCCCGCTTTCTGTATAAGGAACTCAGTCAGCTACAGACTTTGACATCGGCAAGGGCTCCCGGAACAAAGGCCCAGTGAGAGCCAGGGAAGAACCAGGAGGCAGGACTTGGGGTGGGGGAGTGGCTCTGTACAGACGGTGTGATGTGACACGGCATTGTAAGTGTACTCGGTGCCACAACTGCGCACTTAAAAATGGTCAAAGTGAGCCGGGTATGGTGGTGCACGCCTGGAATCCCAGAGCTCAGGAGGCTGAGGCAGGAGGATCACTGTGCGTTTGAGGGCAGCTGGGCTACATAGTGAGACCTTGTCTCAAAGAAAAAAAAAGTTAAAGTGGTACATGTTACACTATGTATATTTTACCATAAAAGCAAAGAAAAAAAGCAATAAAGCAAATAGTTACTTTGTAGTGATAAATGTATACCTACATGATGAATAAACAGCAAAAATAAAAACGGACAAGCCGGTAAATAAAGTAAAAGCATGAAAACCAAGTAAAAGAGTGGTCACAGAGGAGGAGTCCAAAGGGTGTGGCAGAGCTCAGCTTTCTAGTACTGACAAGTGTCCCCGCAAGGCAGAGGAAGCAGAGGCTTCTCAGGGGAAGGTGGACACAGCAAAGGAAATTCGTTAGCAGGAAAGGGCTTGCTTTTCCTCCGAGGAAGGGCTGTCACACAATACATGTGCGCTCTTGGTCACCGCAGGACAACGGAGAGCACAGTGAAAATGCAGTTGTGCAGCTGTTAAGATGCAGGAAAATAACAGCAGGTGAGGCAAGAAAGCTAAACCCGCCCACGGTCCTGAATCACATCGTTTAGATACAGTGAACTCAACCACACACTAACAGTTCTACTACAATGCCTAAAGGAACAGAAGTAGAATCTATAACTTTTAAACTAACAGAGACATTGTGTTTCAATGGAGGTAAAAAGCTGAATATAGGAAGGGGAGAAGGTAGCAAGTGGAACAAGTAGAAAGCACACAGTAAGGTGGTGAACAAAACCCAGATCGTGTCTGTGACCTCACAAATGCACATGGGCTACAAGCTGAGACATAAGACTGCCAGGTGATTGTGAGAGATCCAAGATGCGGGGCACAGGTGCCAGCCAGAGAGCGCAGGAGGACCGCTGTGCTGCCAGCTAACTGGACTACACGGCAAGGGGTGTCCTGGAGTCAGAGGGATTATACCAGACCTCACTCATAGGTGGACCTAAGAATTCGAACAAGTGTGTTTGTCTACACTGTGGTCATCCACTTTAGCGCGCCAAGCAAACACTGATGAAGCATTCGGAGAGCCTGCCCAGGCCACCGCTGCGCAGTCTTGGCCTCGTCGGAATCAAGCCTGAGGAGAACTGAGCAGGACTCAGGTGCTGTGCACACGCAGGCCAGCTGAGTGTGCTGTGCGTGTGTGCGCGTGGGAGCGGGAGGTCAGGGTCTCTGCGTGGCCATCTGCTGAAGGACCAGGCCTGGCTGATTCGCAGTTCTAACAAGCTTCTCAACCTGGCAGTGCAGTGGGGTCAGAAACCATTTTTTAAAAGATAACCACAGAGCCCAAAGTCTTGAAAATGAGAAACTGCCTCCTAAGGAAGCCCCAAGTCAAAAGTGTAACTGTAATGGGCATTCAAACTATGAGAACTAAAACATAGGGAAAGTACTCCTCATCAGCACGGGTGGAATGCGGTGAAAACAGTACTGCAAGAAAATTTATGACCTTCAATGTTTACATCATAAAATAAGAGAAGCTGAAATTAAAGACTGAAACATTCTGCTTGGAAACAACTCCAAGAAAGCAAAGGAAGGAAATTATAAAGATAAGAGTGGAAATTAATGAGACAGAAAACAAAAATGTAACGGAAAGTATCGACAGAGTCAAATTCTGGTCATTTTAAAACATGCTAAATTGGTACAACTCTGTGAGCGTAAAAAGAGACAAAGACCAGGCATGGTGGTGCACACCTGTGACCCCAGCACTCTGGGAGGCTGAGGCAGGAGGATCACAAGTTTGAGCCCAGCCTGGGCAACATAGAAACTTAGAAAGACCCTGTCTCAAAATAAAAAATAAAAGGAAAGGGGAAAGTAAGCTACAATATGGGCAAATTGGCCACAGACCCAACAGAGCAGGAGCTGAAAGATCAAGGACAACCTCACACCTGCACGTTTAAAAATGGACAAATTACCAAAAGCAACTCAGAAAGGGCAGCCAACTAAGTAGCCCTGTACCTATTAGTAAGAATCAGTACTAGGAAAGCTTTTCCAAAGAAAGCATCAGGCAGACTGAGGATGTGTCTGAGTGGCACAGTGCCTGCCTGGCAAGCACGAGGTCCTGAGTTCGATCTCCAGTATAGCCTGGTATGGTGGTGCTTGCCTGTCATCCCAGCCCTCCAAGAGGCTGAGGCAGGAAGGTCTTGTGTTTGAGCCCAGCCTGGCCAACCTAGCAACTTTGTGAGATGCTGCCTCAAAATAAAAAGTAAGCAAAGGGCTGGAGATATAGCTCAGTGCAAAGGCCCTGGATTCAAGCCCAGTACTGTAAAACAAACAAAGCAACAAGACCCCCTCCCCTCAAAAAACAAAAAAGAATCGAACCCCAGACAGCACATTGTATACAAGGGTACTTACTACACAGGGTCCGGTTGGGCTTAATATAGAGGTGTGAGGCTGGTTCCAAATTTCAAACCATTCATCATGTTCACCATCACAGATCACTGGAAACTTCCATGATCATCTCCGTAGCTGCAGAGGAAGCATCAGCTAGACTTCACTTCATAATGAATCACTGGGGAAAGATCTGCACTGGCCAGGGTCATGGGCAGGGCCCTCGGGTCCGCTGGCAGCAGCTGGCCTGGTCTCTCTGCTCGGCTGCGGGTTGGCACAGAAAGCTGCGGTATGCGGGGCACGTTCAGTCTCACCAATTCCCAGAGATGGGAGTCAGCGTCACACAGGAGCTCAGCCTGGTGGATGGACCCGACCCCAGCCACGTGCCTGACTTGCTGCTGTGATGGGCGGACGTGGGCAGGTCCTGAGCTCCCGCCTGCCCTCCTCCAGCACAGAGGGGGTGCTGTCCCTGTCCCTGTGAGCTCACCCCGACCTGGCTGCCTGCAGGTGTCCTGTGCCACGTCTGCATGTCACATCACGGCCTTGTGGTGCCCTGTGCCACTGGACACAGGGTCATTAGTGCCTGGCATCTTGTCACATGAGGGAACTGCTATGCCCCATGTGGCCCGGCTGTGTCCCCCAGGTCTCTGTGCTGGCGCAGGTGGCCACACTGATGTGGGGGAGTCTAGAGGCAGGGCCTGGCAGGAGGTGGTTGATCCCTGAGGTGCCACTCTCGCCAAGGTCCCATCAGTTCCTGAGAGAGAGCAGGTGGTCATCAGAGAGGTGCCCCGACTCCACACGGGGGCTTCTCCATGCACACGCTCCCACGGGGCCTGCCCACCACTGGCCATGCCAGACCCTCCTACACACCAGCTTGGGACATCTGTGTCTCTACCAGTGCCTGCCTCAGGCACCTCGTCATAGCAACAGAGCCACAGGGATGTGAGAACCCATTCCAGAACCCTGGAGTGATGGAGAGCTCCTCTGCAAGACTTTCCTCTGGTGCAGCCAAGGGGTCACCCGGAGGTGCCAAAGCGTAGGAGGCGTCAGGGACAGATTTGCCCTGAAGAACTGACTTACAAGGATCACTGGGGCTAGGAGGCAGGTCCAATACCTGCCGAGCAGGCGGACCATGGGCAGACTCTGCCTCACCCTTCGATGTTGCCCCAGGAAGCCGCCTAGACCCACTGCCTCCAGGACTAGGGCCTGTGCCCATGCCCTTAGCTTCCCTCCACTCACACTTTTGGTCACTTAACCTTAGTGTCTCTTGCCGAATGTGCAAGCTGAGGATTTCCCAAGTCATACAGGTGTGGGCCTTGTTGCTGAGAGCTCTTTCCTCAGTAAATATCTGGCCCTCGTGGCCACCGACAAGCGTGGGACATGGAGAAGCAGGCCGCACATCCACAGAGTCCAGCCCAGGGCAGAGGTTGGAAGAACAATGCCTACACCCAGGCCCTGCAGGGTGGTCCTTGCTTCCTCCAGTGGTCAACCACACCTCTCACAGAGCTCTTTCCTTCCTTTTTCTTGTGTATCTATTATCGACGAAAGGCACAGAAGGTGAAACCCAAGAGAGCCCCCTTTACCACTGGCCCTAACTCATTTCCAGGCTAGTGAGGAAACACATGGCCTGGAAGGAATCTGGGCCAGCGGAAGGGGGCAGCAGTTCCCCTCATTAAGAACTCTGTCAGCAGACAAGACCCCAGGAGCCCCGTCTGGACCTGGGAGCACAAAGGTGCCACCTGCGCTAATGCGCATCTGTGCAGAAGGCCCGTGTGCCCAGGGAGAGCAAGGCGGGTGCAGGCAGAGCCCCCACTCTGCAGAAGCGCACAGGCAGAGTGCTGAGGAGCACCCCTCCCCAGGCTTGCGTCACGGACATGTGTACCATCTGGCCACACCCCACACCTGGGACCTTCACATCGTCAGGTCGAAGCCGTCAGACCCTTGGCTCCCTGCTCTCGCTGACCCCGCTCCTTCTTCCTGACTGCCCGTTTCCACCATCCATCTGTCCTCTGCCGCCTGTCTGAGGCCATCTGGGTTTTTACAGGGACCAGGGGGAACATTCTTGGCTCTGCCCGCTGTTTCAGCTGAAGCCACTGCCACACATCCAGCTCCAGTGAAGGCAGCACCCGCCCAGGACTGGATCGGCGTCCTGTGCTGCGTGGCCCCTCAGGAGTCTTTGCCTGGACTCACATCCGGTTTTCATGGCAAATCCTGGCAGGGAGCAGGGCTGGGCTGGGACCGCGCAGGACCTGCTGGTGCCCCTCAGGGCTGAGCTGGCTCCCGGCTGGCAGACCGTGTCCCACCCAGCTCTGCTCAGGAACAACCCAAGGTGTCCCCGTCCTCACAGGCCTATGCTGCCGTGTACGCTGAGGTTCAGAGGAGGCTTTGATTATCACAGAGGCTGCTGTGGTGTCCCCAGAGGCCCACATAGGTGAGGCCCGGCCTTCAGGGTGGAACCTTTTAGGATGAGGCCCGGGAGGCCCTGGTATCAGTGGGAGCCCAGCTGGTTCTCATGAGGCCGCAGTGGCCCCCAAGTCCGGCCCGTCAGCTCCTCTCTGCTTGCTATCCCTAACCCTAACCCTGCAGCAGAAGGGCACCGTCAGCATCCGCACCAGAGCCAGAGCGCGGTAGGTCATGTGAACATGAACTTTTGGGGGGGTGGTTACTGCAAATAAAACTCAGGTCCTTGTGCTTGCGAGGCAGGCGACAGAGCCACTGAGCTAGGTCCCCAGCCCCTTGCACATGAACTTTGATGCTCCAAAATCATGGCCTAAATAAATCTGCTTTCCTCACAAGCAGCCTGTTTTGGGTGTTTCTTTGTAGCATCCAAAAGCTGATGAAGACTGAGTCCTTGTAAGACAGGCATGGGGCTCAGGCCAGAGGGCCGGGTACATGGGCACCTCCTGAGCAGTGGTGTCCAGGAGCCAGTGCTGTGGCCTGAGGCAGATCTGGATTAAGTCCCTGCTGTCTGAGGCTCCAGGACCTCAGTGCCAGCCCAGGCTCGGGCTGCAGTGCTGGCTTTGGCCTCTGCCAAACCCACTGTCCCCAGGACTCCATATCTGTCCTTGAAATTTCAGGTAAAAAGTGCCTGCCACTGACCAGCAGGCCACATCCATGTCCAGCAGCAAGGCTCTGCTCCAGCCCCTGCAGCATTGGAAGGCCTGTGCGGGGACCTTGGGGCTGGTGCCCTCCCCGCAGCCATGTACCTGCCTTGGCCCTGGTCCTTTGACAGAGGTCTTCAGCACCGGGAGCTCCCAGGGTAAGCACTGTGTGAGGAGCCTGGTCCCACAGTGTACCCTGCGTATACCACGGGGCGCACATCAGGTCGTATTGGGAGGTCACCATGGTGGTCTGGGAAGTCAGCTGTGCCCACTGTGCCCTGATGATAGTGGCCCCCCAGAATCCCCGGGAAGGGAGAGGGAGGTTTCACTCGCTTGCCTGGGTGCGGCTGAGGCCTCTGCCTGCCAGGTAGCTCTACAGATCGGGGTCTCTCAGGGCCACTGGCCTGCAAGCTCCTGGCCAGGCCCCCTGGTGGTGGGCAAGGGAAGAGGGGTGCGGGCTGCACCCCAGCATCTGCATAGAGGAGCTGTGCCTCGAGCAGCCACCAGTCCCAGGCAGAGAGCTGCTCAGCTTTGACGGGGGTGCTGCCCAGCACGTGCTGCACCAGGAGGCCCAGGGCCCTTGAGCCCCAGCCGTCACCACCAGGGCTGCCACCTGCCTCTGCCAAGACAGCACGCTTGCTGTCCCCAAGCTGTCAGCAGCCAGTGCAGGGCAGGGGGACGCAGAGACGATGGGCCTGTGGAGCCCTCTGGGTGAACCTGGGTGCACCACCCCAGGGCATGGCTGCTCCTGAGGGGACACTTAGGCTCAGCCCTTGCCCAGAACACTGGGCCCAGCTGCTGGTAATCTGGCCAGGAAGAAGGGCGAGGCATGTTTGGGATCTCAGAGGCCCCAGTTAGTTGCTGGGCCAGCACAGGGCAGGCAGCACCCAGGCTCCACACCCTCCATCCCATAACCTGCAGCCTGACTGGGGCAGGACAGACGAGGAGACGGACTGTGGAGCTCCCTGACCTGGCTGCCCGGCCCGGTCCTCCTCTGTGCTCGGGCCTCCCTCATGCAGCCCGGCGATGGAGGGGTCGCTAGCGGGAGGCCTGACCCCGGGGGTCCCAGGCTTTCATCACCTGCAGGAGTGATGCCTGGGGCTGGCCTACTGTGGTGAATGAGGCTCTCTGCTCCACATTCAGGCTGACCACGCAGACAGGCTGGGGATGGAGGGACAGGCATGGCAGGATGTGGCCCATGAGCACCCAGCCGACTGGGCCTGGGCTCTGTGCAGCTGCAGCAGAGGAAGGAGGCCTGGCTGCCCCTTTGCAGTGCCCGTCACAATGGCTCTGGGGCACTCTGGGGATAGGTGGAGGGCAAGGCTGGATGGTGAGGCCAGCAGGGCCAGATTTGGGCTGGGCCAGAGGCCTCTCCACCTGCTCCAGGGAGCATCGTGCCCACCTCCAGGAGTGTGGATCCTGCACCTGTCTCAGTCTGTGGAGCTGCTGTGGTGGAGCTACAGGGCATTCACCTGCTCTGGAGCCTGAGTCGGCTGAGCTCCAGCTGCTCCTGGGGCAGCAAGAGGCCCAGGGCACACTAGGTGGCTGTGGCAGGGGTGCTATGAGTGGCCACCATCTGCAAGGGCTGCTTCTGCAGCCAGGGGCTTTCCTCCACCACGCCCCTCGGGGGCAACCACAATGTTCTCAGAGCAGGGCCCTCCAGCCAGGCTCAGTGGCCAGCGCCGAGGGACCAGGCTGCCTGCTGTTTATCTCAGCCCGGGCCTCTTCTCTGTTCAAGGCCCTGGATTCGAGATTAGACTTGCTTCCCAGGACACTGAGCTAGCCTTGTTCCTGCTCCCTCTGCCCAGGGACCCTGCATCAGCTCCTCTGTCCCATCACCCCCACTTGGGGTGAAGGGGAGCTGGGCCATGACCAGGGAGGCCCGAGAAACCTTGTCCTCACAACTGAGCTGTCCCCATCCAGTACCCAGCTCAAGGGTAGTGACCCCAGCAAGTGTGGGACAAGCTAGGATGGGCACCAAGGCATCCCTGGGGCCTCACTCGGGCTCCTCGGGGCCATTAGGCCACAGGCTGGCCCATGAGTCCCCTAGGACTTGGGACTCCTTGCCCTCATGGCCTCTGCCCCCTGAGGCCTCAGTGTCCCAGTGGAGCCCTGCTGCCCCGAGAGCCATCTGCCCAGATGACTTCAGCGCCCAGCAGCCTGAGGTGTCTGCTTCCCCCGGGGCCGTGGGTTCTCACGTGGACCACAATATGTGGAAACTCCTCCGCATTCTTCAGGATGTCCGCTGCCCTTCCGGCCGGCTCGACCTTGGCACTCAGGGGGACTGGCCTTCCGGAACGCACCCCAGGCGTGTGCGTTCCTCTCCGGTGACTCACGCTGCCTCCCCACCGCCCAGCACCACCCTGGCCCAGTGCCATCGTCTACTGCCCAGCCATGTCCTGCACATGTAGCATGGCACCTGAGGACGGTTCTGTGGCCAGGCTGCAGCACAGCTTCCGTGTGCTTGCACATGCCACATCCTGCCCGCGTGCACAGGCTGTCCCTGAGCCCTAGGCCTCGGTGGTCCTGCCCACGAGAGGACCCTACTCCCATCATGCAGCTCCCTGGCACACGTCCACCCCCAGTGCCATGGAGGTCAGGCACCCACAGCTCCACAAGATTCAGCCTCCTGGCCTAAGCTGGCTTCCTGAGGGCCCAGGTGGCAGATGGGGCCATTGCTCACCTGCGCAGTTGGCCCGTTTTCCTCGAGATACGATTTTCTGCCAAGGAAACTGGCAGTGCCGTCACTAGCAGCCGGCGCTCCCTGCCAGGCCTGCATGGCCTCCTGCCTGGCAGCACGTGGACCGTGGTGGCCCAGCTGCCCACAAGGCTGGCAGAGCTCAGCATGTGCAGAGGAGTCTGACCCCCCCCAAGCTGCCCAGGCTGGGCCTGGCGCCCAGCAGTGTCCCCTGTGTGTGCGCTCTTCCACCAACCACTTGTGGACAAGACAACAGTGTCGGGGCTTCTGGTCAGATTCACACACCTTGCACTTGCAGGCCATCACGGAGACACCCCTCCCGCCATCCGGGGACACTGGCCCGGGGCCCTGTCGATTTTGTTCCCTCTCCCCCTTCACATCCCCGTGGCTGTGAGGGCTGCTGATTCCTCTTAGTGTGATCAGGATCCACCATGCCTCTCCCACGCCCACCTAGGATCCCGTCCTGCCTGTCCCAGAACAAATTCGTCAGAAGTGCCACCTGCTGGTCCCTGCCCCGTGTCTGTGACCAGCTCTGACATGCCACTGCAAACTGTAGCGTGGGGTCACACACTGTGAGCCTTGAGCCTGGCTCCTATCCTTGGCGTCCCCTTGTGTGGCTAGGCCTGAGGGCCACACCCTCTGGCCCCTCCTTGACCACGGTGTGTGGTGGCTCCAAGCTGCGTGAACGCAGTTGCTCTGTGGACAACGGTCCCGCTTCTCTTGAGCAAATGCCAGTAGTTACGGACATCATAGCTGGGTCTGGTGCGGGTTGTGAACGGTCTCCCCACACTCTTACCTGCCGTGGCACACGCAGTGCACCTTCCCGCTGCTCTGGTTCTGAGCCATCCCACCGTGCCGGTCTGGGACGGTGGCTGGCCGGGATGGGGATCTTTCTTCATGGTTCGTTTGCATCTCCCCGACGGGCTGATGCTGAGCAGTTGCTCAGGTGCTCTGCGGAGTGCGGCCTGGGTCCTGCCCACGTGCAGACTGGCTTGTCTTCTGGGTGTATTTGCTGGGGCATCTTATGCGAGTGTTTTAATGCTCAAGATGCAGAGTTGTAAGAGGTGGGCAGTAAGCAGTGCTTCTGGGTCTGGGAGCTGCCTTATGGCTCTCACAGATGTCCTTGGTGGCACAGAAGTTATTGATTTAAGTCACACTGGCCAATCTCTTCCCTTATTCCTAGTGATTTTCATATCCCAATGAGGAATCTGCAAGGATCAAGAGACACAACTGTTCATACAAGTTCACCTGACAGCCTGTGATCTTGCTAAATGTACTCGCTAATTCTAACAGTTTTCTGTAGGTTTTTCCTACGTACAAGCTCACATCTGGACAAATCTGTTGGACTTCTTGCCTGACTGGGATCCCGGTGCGCTGAGGAAGTGACACCAACAGCTGCCCTGTTCTTGTTCTCAAAGTCAGAGGAAAAGACTTCCAGTTTCACCATTAAGTACGCTGCCTCGCGAGGTCGATGGATCTGACAGAAGGGCGGTGTGTGTACGTGTGCGAATATTACGACCGTTGATACGTGTGGATAATTCTAGTAAAAGTATGATGCCCTCGAGTAGCGGGCCCAAACTCAGTCTCCCCCAGGAGCTCCTGAGAACTGGGCAGCGTCGCTTGAGACAGCGACGCAGGCCGGGAAAAGGCGCGGAAGCCCCGCAGCTGGGTGTGTGGTGTGCAGCACCCTCGGCGAGGGCCCCTGAGAATCCACTTGGACATGAGCAGCACAGGGCACAGGGAGCTGCCCAGCACCAAGGCAGGGACCACCGAGACTGAGGGAAGAGTTACCAAGCTTCACACGAGGTGCGAACACCGAGCTCCCAAAGCTCGAGCTTTAAATACATCCTCCTCTGCAGGTGCTGATTGCGGCACGGGGCCCTCGCGGCCGCAGACCCACCCGCAGCTGGTGTTGGATTGCGTGCCATCCTGCTCTCACCAGAGAGGCTGAAAGGAAGTGCAAGGCTCGCTGCTCCCGGGAAACCTGCACACAGGACACAGCTCAGAGTCCAGGGAAGGCTCCCTGCGGGTCAGAGCCATGGTGCCTGCCACCAGGGAGGAAGGGTGGAGCCACACACAGAGAAGACCGGGTCACAGACAGACCGAGGAGCTGCATAGATCATGAGGTCACCGCACAGGAAAGTCACAGCCCAGCGAGTGGGAGAAGGGACATCACAGGAGTCCAGCGCAGGACCATCAGGGAGTATCAGGAGCGACTTTAAACCAGGAAGTGTGTGAAAGTGTAGAATAAACAGATGAGCTCGGTGAAACACAAACCACTAATGCACACTCAACAAAAAAGAGGGGGCCGGCTTAGTGGCGCGCCACCTGCCTGGCAAGTGCAAGGTTCTGAGTTTGATCCCCCATACCCCCCAAAAAAGAGGGACACTGGATAGCCCTATATTCAAGAAATCGAATCTGTAATTAAAATAACACCAGTTCCACAAAATCTCTTTCAGAAAACTGAGAAGCAAGGAATATTTCTAAACTCATTTTATGAAGCATGCATTATTCTGATGCCCAGAACAAACAAACATTACAAGAAAAGAAAATGAGAAACCTGTCACACACGTGCAGAAATTGCTCTCCTCTGGTACCGGGATTGAACCCCGGGGTGCTCTACTACTAAGCTGTATCCCAGGACCTTTTCATTTTTATTTTTCAATTTTGAGAAATGGTATGGTTAAGTTTCGTAGTCTGGCCTCAAACTTGTGATCCTCCTGTGTACCACTATACCTGGAGAGATGCGGAAATTCTTAACAAAAATAGGCAAACTGAATCCAAAAAAGGCATCCAAAAGATACTAAATCTGACAAGTTTATCCTAGGAGTGAGGACCGGTTTACCATTAGAAATGTTAGGTGACATAATTCACCACAATAATGGAGGAGTTTCCATTCACCTCTACCCTGGCACCCAAGAGTGGGCATCTGACTCAGCTAACAGCCACATGGACACGCTGCTGTCATGTAGTCTGCAGCCCACACGGGGGCCTGCTCTCGGGGCTGAGCATCCTGTGGGTCTGGACAAGAGTTCCTATGGTGTGTCCACCATCCTGTCATCATACGCCTGAAAGGTACTCGGTCCCCGCCTGCCCCCTGGCCTGGTTAAGCTTCGCTGCCCACTTGACTGGCCTTGGGCACAACTTCTGGGTATACCGGGGTGGGGTGCGGGGCGTGGCCATGGGTGCCACATCTGTCCCTGGCCCTTCCTCTCTGGCACTGTTCCCTGCTCTGCTCCTGGCTGCCATGAGGTGAGCTGCTTTCCTCATCCACCACCTTCTGCCATGATGCCCCTGCTTGGAGCAGCTGACCGTAGACTGAATCCTCTGAAACCACGAGCCAAATTAAAACTCCTCCTTCAAGTCCTGGGTGCTGAGCATTTTGTACCAGCAATAGGAAAGCCGTTTAATATACCATTCCTCCAAGCGCAGCCCCTGGCAACCTCTGCTCCTTTTACTATCTCCACAATTTTGTCTTTTCCAGAAGGTCACATAGTTGGAATCACACAGCATGCAGCCTTTTTGGACTGGCTTCCTTCACTTAGCAATATGTATTTGTTTCTTCTGTTTCTCAAGCCTTAGTAACTTATTTCCTTCACCTCACTTTCTTTTGAGATGGGGTCTTGTCATGTTGCCCTGGCGTCCCTGAACTTCTGGGTTCAAGCCACGCTCCTGCCTCAGCATCGCAGGTGCTGGGACTACAGACATGCATTTCATGCCTGGCTAAACCTCCCTTCTTTTCAGCGCCGAATAATATTCCTTGTCTTGATGGACACAGTATTTATCCACTCACCTCCTGAAGGACGTCTTGGTTGACCTCAGGTTTTGAGTAAACTGTGTGAATAAAGCTGTCGTAGACATCTGAGTGCAAGCGTCTGTGTGGACACAAGGTTCCAGCTCTGCTGGGTACATAAACGCCGAGTGCCGCTGCTGGGTCCTGTGGTGAGAGTGTGTGCAGGTTCTGAGGAGCGCGGCAGGCCACGTGCCATTCCCACCGCGGGGCTGAGAGCTCCTCATCACCTCCTCCTGGCGCCTGCGCTGCGGTCCTGTGCACTGGGGCCTTTCTGACATGCAAGTGGCAGCTTCTCACTGTTCTAACTTGCCTTTCTCTCATCTTATTTTCTTTGGTGAAGTGATGCCCAGTCTTTTGCCCCACTTTAAATTGGGTTATTCCATTTTCTACACTTGATCTTAGCCAAAAGGCCGAGAAACGATTTCCATTTTCTTATTGTTGTGTTTCAGGAGATCTTTGTTATTCTGAGTAACAGTCTTTTCTCAGATTTGTCTTCTGCAAACATTTTCTGGCAGCCTCACCCTGTCTTCTCATTTCCGACGAACTCTTTCGTACCCTGGTTGGCTGATTGCTAGCATTTCGGTTAGCATTTCAGCATCTGTGTCCATGAGGTATATCGGACTTTAATTTTCCCTTCTCCTAAGGTTCAGGATTGGTAATTGGCTCTAAAATAGCTCAATAAAGCACTCTTCCTTCGGCATCTGTTTTGGCAAATGGTGTCTTTCAAGAGTTGGGTCTATGATGTCTAAGTAGTCAAGTGCACATGCCGAGTTGCCCCCTGCACATGTCAGTGTCTGTAGTTCTGTGGCAATGGCACCTCCCCAGTCTGACATCGGTGATTTGGGCTTTGTGTCTTTCTTGGCAACCCCAGACAATTTCTGCCTGAATCTGTTATTTCCTTAGTAGTTGCAAAATGACGGTTTTCAATTTTACCGCCTTCTTTTCATTTATTACCTGGGGACAAACTGTTAGGAACTTTCCATTTCCCTTGGGCATCATATGAATTCATGGTTTTAAGAACACCAGGTCCCATGCTCTGGGGCCTTGTCATGCTCAGTGTATTCTCCACAGAGCCCGTGCTCCTTTCAGTCCAGAACGGTCTTTAAAACTCACAGTGTGGGAAAGAGTTTTTGCCCTCTGTTCCTCAAGCAAAGGATAAATATCTAGAATATATAAAGAACTAAAAAAGAAAAAAATCAGACATCCCCAAATTTGAAGACCCAATCCAAAAATAGGAATCTGAAACAAATAGACATTTCTCAGATGAAGAAGTAGAAACAGCAAATAAATACATGAAAGAATGTTCAACATCACTGGTCATTTGAGAGGCACAAATTAAAACAATACTGAGATTCACCTTGCTCCAGAAAGAATGGCTGCTATCAAAAAATTGAACAGGACCCAGGATTTGGCTCAGTGGCACTGCACCTGCCTGGCAAGCCCAAGGTCCTAAGTTCTATCTTCAGTACCAAAAAAAAAAGAAAAGAAAAAGAAAGAAAAG
>NW_022900948.1:49297166-49302030 GCF_012274545.1 Fukomys damarensis
AAAGAAAGAAAGAAAGAAAGAAAGAAAGAAAGAGAAATCAACCAGTAACAAATGCCGGTTGGGCTGAGGGGAAAAAGGAGCCTTTTTCCTCTGCTGGTGGGATTGTAGACTGGTGCAACCACTGTGGAAATCAGTGTGGAGATTCCTCAAAAAATTAAAACTGGAGGTTCCATTTGATACAGCTATTCCCCTTCTTGGAATGTTCCTGAAAGAATTAAAAGCACTGCAGCACAGTGATATATATACACCCATATTTATAGCAGCAGAGTTTATAATAGCTAAGTCTTGGAAACAGCCCAGTTGCCAATCAACTGACAAATGGATAGAGAAGATGTATTTTTTTAATACAGCGGAGTACTACTCAGCCATAAAGAAGGGTGAGCTGGAGACATTTCTAGCTAAATGGATGCATCTTGAGACCACACTCTTAAGTGAAGGAGCACACATGTTTAAAGACCCCATTGTGTCTCTGCTGTGAGAAACTGAAAGTAG
This sequence comes from Fukomys damarensis, assembly GCF_012274545.1. NCBI lineage: Eukaryota > Metazoa > Chordata > Mammalia > Rodentia > Bathyergidae > Fukomys > Fukomys damarensis. The sequence goes on from NW_022900948.1 coordinate 49,297,659, forward strand.
AAATAAGGACCAAAATGTACAACAGACACTGGGAAATGGGAAGAGAATGCTCAAATGAGAGGGGAAAGGGAAGGAAGTGACCAGAAAAACAGAAAATTGAAGGAGGAGGTGGAAACAAAGCTTTTGTACGTAAGAGGGGATGGGGAAAAAAGAGAAGCAGCAAGCTATATCATGTACTGCTACCGATTCCCTATGATGAATGTTATTATCACGCATGTCTAAACTATACCAATAAATAGTTTGCTGAAAAAGAAAGGAATGGTTTTTAGAAATCAAGATCGTGAGGCAGAAGGATCACTGCAAGTTCAAGGCCAGCCTGGGCTACATAATGAGTTCAAGACCAGCCTAAACTACGTATGTAGTCAGACCTTATCTCAGAAAACAAAGCAAATTTTTAAAAAAGAAAAGAAACAAAGGAAAGAAACTAAGCTATCACTGCTGGGCTTGCTTGTCACCGTGGATGTCATCTGGCTGAGGCCCCTTCAGAGCACTGAGCTAACCAACAGTGGATCCTGGGCTTGGGGCAGTGTCTTCATCCCAACCCACAGGTGTCTCTCACACCGGGCCCGGTGGCACCAGCTCCCCAGTTCGTCCCTTGCTGGCTCCCCACCTTCGTTTGTCTGTTTTCTGTTCCAAGAGGTAATGACAGCTGGCCACCCTTCACCACACTGCCTGCCTTCGCACCGGTCATAGCCACTCGTGAAGGGAGACGGGACGAGGAATCAAAGTTGGAAGCGAGGTGCAGGAGGCCTGACCTTCCACTTGCCGCCTCGCAGGTCTGAGGCCAGGCTGTGTAGGCAGATGTGGTGTCCAGCCCCACTGCTTGCCGGCCAAAGGCAGCCACAGCACCTTCGCGGACCACCAGATCCTTCTGCCCCCCACTCCTCCAAAGAGCCACCCTAGTCCTGACCCTGCACCCGGGAGTCCACCCAGCTCTGTCTGCTGGGCCCTGATGTCAAAGCCAGGCTGGCACCTGGAGTCCTTGAGAGCCAGCAGCTGCCTCTGTAGGTCAGGGAAGTGCTCTGGGTAGCATTCCATGAGGCTCAGCTGGTCTTGCAGCATCGGTGGGGGCACTCATCTGCAGGGGAGACCTCTCAAACCGCGGCCAGGACCACACTCCCTCAGCGTGCGGACCTTGTGGGGTCTGCAGGTGGCCCAGGGCACCCAGGGAAGTGGTTGGGAGTGCGCCACCCATGACAGCAGAGCTCCGTGTGGCGTGCACTTGACACTGCTCTCAGCCGGTCCCTGGCTGTCCTGCAGCTGTCCTTGTTCCCTGACAAAGGGTCGAAGCCCTGAGACGCTTGGCTGTCACCCATAGTGCTTGCCAAGTGGTGCAGACGTGGGGCTGAGATGGTCCAAGAGAGTCCTGGGGACCCCTCCAGGGGTGCAGCACGGGGACTGGGAGCAGGTCCAGGCTCCAGGAGACCCTGCAGGAGCCCTGGCTGTGGCACTGGGACTTGCCATTGTGCCCAGCAAGAACAGCTTTGGCCCCACAGATGTCCCTTCCTCATGCGCCCACACAGGTCAGGCTACTCAGAGCCCAAACTGGATGAGGCACCGCCTGCGAGGGCAGGACGCAGGGGGCAGTGTGCAGGGCAAGCCCTGGAGTCTGCCACCACCCTGGGCACAGGCCTGTCTGTGCCTTCCTGGACCCTGGAGCCTGGTGAGGCCTTGGGACTCCCTCACTGGGCAAGGCAGCCCGAGGGTCTCTGCACCCACGCTGACCTCGGGCCGCCCCTGCCCTCCCTACCCCCACCAAACTGTTTCTGGAGACCTGGGCTTTATCCAAATTCAACCTAAACAATTTGCATGAGAAAGACATTTACCTTTTCAATACCCCGCTCTGGCTGCAGCTTCAGCTTCGTGCCCAGCATGACTGCCTGGCAACACAAAGAGGGTGGATTAAGGCGGAGAGGGGGCCAGTGCCACAAGCTCTCACCCTGTGCCCTGCCATGGCTGCTGCAGGCACAGCCCAGCCCGAGTCTCCTGCCCCCCAGCCGGGGGAGGGCCCAGGCTAACAAGGGGCAGGGGCGGGGCACAGGGCCCACAGCCTAACCCGTGGGCTGCTGGGTGGGCCAAGCGGTCTTCACACGGTACATTCTGAGCTGGGGCCCCTCTGAGCACCGTCTGAGAGGCAAGAACCTGGCTGGGGTGGGGGCACGGGCAGAGGTGCCCCAGGTTCTGATGCAGCCACAGCACTGGCCGACCGTCCTGGGCAGCCACGTGCAGCCTGCAGCAGTCTCAATGGGGCGAGGAGAGCTGGAGGCCACGCTCCAGCCTCAGCATGCATCCTGGCTCCCGGGCCTTCTCATTGCTGGGCAGAGTGTGCCGGGCCCTGACCACCCGCACGTACCACAGGCTCACGCTGCTATTAATAATTTCCATACATCGAGTTCCCATTATGAGCAAAAATAACGGAGCAGCCCGGGAGCAGCTTGGCGCCCCACCCGGCTGCTCAAAGACCAAAATAGCGCCCTGGGAAAGGCTCTGCTCTGTGGCCAGTCCTGGGACTCGAGCCGCGGGGGGGCAGGGCCAGGGGCACAGGACCGGGGGCCTCTGCCTGTGCAGTGCTGACCCGGAGCCTCTGCAGTCTGGCCCGGGGCCAGCAGCCACTGCCTTGGCCAGGACCCATGTGGTACGGGGCATGGGAGGGGCACAGGGCCTCGGTTCGGGATGCAGGGCCGTGCAGGGCCTCCAGGTGAGGCCTGCCCAACCTTCACTCAAGGGCTCTGGGCCCCCCGGATCAGAAACTTCCCTGGAGCCGTGGAGGCACCCCTACCCCAGCCCTCACTCCCCACGGATACAGCCTCACTGTCAGCCTCACTGCCCGGACCCCACTGGACACCTCAAACTCTGGGAACCAGGCTTCCAGAAAATACCCCTTGGAGGGAAGAGGGAGGCAAGGTCACCCTAGCACCTCTGCTTTATCTGCTCCTAGCCATGACCCCAGAGGCCAGGCCTTGCTGGCCCTGCCACTCAAAGACTCCTGCTTTGGGGGCAGTATGGGGTGCAGGCTGTGCCAGGCACGCAGTTCACTGTCCAGGAACACAGTCACAGGCTCAGGTGCCCAACACCCTGCGCAGGGATCCCCAGGCGTCCACTGTCTGGGCAGGAGCTTTCTGTGCACCCAGGGTGCTTCTGGTGACCAGGTGGCCCTGGTGGTGACTACAGGGCATGGCCAGCAGGCCTGGGCCACCCCTCTGTCCACTCTGCCCTGCAGCCCCGGGGGGTTCTGTGGCCCAGGACTGGGCAGAGCCTGGACAAGGGAGGAGCCTGCCCAGGTCTAGCCAGCCACAGCCAGGAGCCTGGTGTTCCTGGGGCCGCCTTGGTGACCGGGGGTGGGTTGGGGAGGGCAGGAGTGGCACAGACCCAGCTCTTCCACAAGCTCCTGGGCTCAGTGGGCATCACTGTGGGGGCAACACTGAGCTCACAACAGGACCAGAGCATGCTGCCTATAGGAAGATCACCCACCTGTCCAGGCACCAGCCAGCAACCACGCTGGGCCCAGAGTGGCCCAGGAGAAGGTGGGACAGAGCCAGGACTGGGCCTGATGACGGGGGGGGGGACAAATGGGGCCACCCTGTACCTGTGCACTCTCCTGACTGCTGCCACCCCAGAGGGCAGGACGTCTCCTAAGAAGGTAGGACAGGCCTATGGGCAGTGGGGGCTTTTGGTCATCTGGGAAACTGGGGAGGGGCTAACTCTGGGGCCCAGGGTCCCCACGCTGACTGAGGGACAAGAGGGCCGGGCAGGTGCCTGGGCCAGCCGAAGACCCCAGCGCCTGCCTAGCCTTCCACCTCCATGTGGGCCTGGAGCCAAGGGGGCCTTCCCCCCTTAAAGCAAAGCTATCTTTTTACCTTGATAAGCTGTTTAAAAAATGTAAATAAAATAACTCAGTGAACAAAAGCAGGCATTCATCCTGCCTGGGGCCAGCCGCTGTGCTGGACATGAAATATCGCGGCACATTGAGTCGTGAGCGCTTGCTAATCCGAGCGGACAGGCCTGAATGCAGCCCCTTTCGCCGGGCGCGGCGGTGGGCAGTGGAGCGTGCACCGCCTGCCGGGCGGCCCCGCTGGGGACAATGGCTTTTCTTCGCAGAAGGGGCCGGTGAGGGACAAGAGCCCCCTTTGTGTAGGGACGCTGGCTCGGAGCGGAGGGAGGTGCATTCAGAAGCCCAGACACTCTTTGAAAGGCTGAGCGTAACAGAAGAGGCCTGAAACACTAGCCTGTCTTCTGCGTCCACACTGCACTGGCTCCCCGCCTGCGCCCGGCCACGCGAGGGAGGCCTCAGTCCACATTGTTCCTGGTGCAGCCATGCCAGCCTCTGCGCCTCCAAGCCCAGCAGAGGAGGTTAGGGCAAGATGGACAACGA
>NW_022900948.1:49302236-49314382 GCF_012274545.1 Fukomys damarensis
AGTGCAGGCCACCCTGGGCTCAGGACAGCCTGTGCCCGAGAGCCGCAGCGTCCCGCCTGCCACAGGCACCACCGGTCCCCACTGCCCTGTGCAGACCCGAGTCACTGCAGCCAAGCCTGGGACACCTGCATCCAGGACTTCAGAGCCCAGCCTTCCTCTTGGGATCTTCTGGGCTTACAAGGAGCCAGCCACGATCATGAGGCCAACTCAGAGCCCACCATGGCTCCAACAGCCCCCCTGGCTCTCATGGAAGCCTCTGGCCACCAAATCCCAGCCCATGGAAGCCCTCTGGCCTTGCTGGCTGGGGGTGAGTTCCATGTGGGCAGGGGATGGCACCGAAGCTCCCCTGGGCCCTGCCCATGGCCTTTCTCGGGGACTCACTGCCATACTCAGGCCAGGATTGTGCCCATCACACAGCCAGGCAACAACCAGACTAGATAATGGGTGACCAGGAGGGGCAGTTCCACCCCATGCTGCAAAAGACACGAAGGGCCAAAGGCCAGGAGGGAGTACGGCTGCCTGCCAGAAGGCGTCCTGCGGAGGAAGGGACTCTAGAAACCAGGGCACCAGGGAAGAGGGATGGCAGGGGCAGGGGCCTGGTATCTGCCTTGGTCAGCTAGCGAGGAGTCCTACAGCTCATGCCCAGTGTGTGGCTGAGCTGGTTCCCAGGGCCCCCGGGACCCAGGTCTCCTGCAGCCCACCTTGGCTCCTGTCCCTGACATCACATGCAGGAATCGAGGAGCCTTCTCCGTACAGCTGGATGGCAAGGCCACTCATTTCCTTGAACTTGCCCTCCTGGAGGAGGCAGTGGATGTGAGCCTCGCAGTGCTAGTGTCTGTCTGCAGCTGGAAGACACTGATCAGCAGCTCTGCCAGACTGGGGGCTCTGGATGAGGACCCCGAGGGTGTGAGCCTGCAGCTGCATCCGTTCTGAGCTGCCCTGGAGGACCTGAGGGCCAGGCTCACTGGAGGGGCACCTATCCCTGCAGCAGGGGTGCCGTCCTGGTTGGGCATAGGCTGGAGCCAGACGGCCTGGCCAGGAAGTCAGGGCTGGGGGGACTCTGGGGCGGCATGGAGGGCTGGCAGAGGCTGGGGACCAGGCTGAGGTCAAGGTCTTGGGCTGGGCTTAGTGGCTCGCTGGGCATCTGGGCGTCCCTGGGTGCGGCTATGCCTGCAGCCAGTGCTGTAGCCTGCTGGCGACCTAGGCCTCCAGGGGGGCCCCTGGCCCTGAAGGCCCCGCAGGCCTCCAGCAGGTCCAGCAGTCCAGCCCACAGGTCATCCGGGGCAGCAAACCCCCGCCAGGCTTCCTCCTGGAGCTGCACAGACACAAAACCTCATTGTCACTCTGACTCCCGCCAAGCGCCCCCATGGAGGTTTTAAAATTTAATCTATTCAGAAGGTAACTGTCGCTATTCAGCCACCACCCACGCCTCCCTCCCGTGACTTTTCATGCCGCTGAGATTCCCTTCTGCTCCACTGGGCCCCGAGGCCATGGGGGCACCGGTCATTGTCCGCACTAATTACCCCATAAAGGCAGGGTCTTGTCCTTGCCAAACAAGGGGCCACGGTGGCCACCGGGAACCGGGACAGGTTCACCAGACCTCATCCGCAGTGGGCACCTGAGCGCCCGGTGGCCAGACCACTCGAGCCAGTGAGCCTCAGGCAGCGAAAGGGAAGGGCCGGAGCCCAGACTGCAGAGCTGCTTCTGCTTGTTTTTCTGTCTCTGAACTTTCTGCAGATTTAAGAAACAAAGCGAAAGGAGAGAGGCAGGTTTCTGCTGTCTGCAGCTTCCAGGCCTCTGGACATAAAACCCACATGGCTATAGAGCCAGCAGTGCTTCTGGGCCCATGGACTCCTGCAGCCCCTCGCAGTCATCCCGGGGGTGGGACTGAACGTCTCCACTGTGATGGGTTCACAGCTCAGTGCTTGGCGGAGCCAGATCCCTGTGTCCTTGGGGACCCACTGCACAGGCCCCGGAAGCTCACCTCACCTGCTCATCTGAGAGGTCTGGGGGCCACTTTCAGGGCCACTGTCCTGCACACTGCGGCCAGGCCTGGGGAGGTGGGGGCATGGCCAGCTTCCAGGGAGGAGGAGGAAAAGTCTTGAGGCTGAGCCACAGCCACCCTCTTTGCTCAGCAGAATGAGAGAGGCCCCCAGATGCCAGAGTGCATCTCACCCTGGCCTGGAAGCTGGTGCCCGTGGGATGGGGCTGCCCACTGCGGCACAGGGAGCCCTTCCTATGAGGGCAGATCAGATCCTGTCTGCCCTGTGTATCTCAGGGCACAGGGATTGCACTGGACATGGCCTCCAGCTGAAGCCCCTAGGCAGAGGGGCGGGCTGTAGGGGATGTGACTTGCAGGGTCGCTGACTGCCACTGCTGGGGCCTAGGCTCTGCTGCTCCCTAGTGAAAGCCCAGGACCGGCTCAAAGGACCCTCAGTGCAGCCTGGCAGCTGCCACCTCCCAGACCCAGAAATGGGATGGTCCCCTCACAACAGGCGAAGGCCAAGGGCTAAGTCACTGGGCACCCAGACAGGGAGATGGGAGAGATGCCCCAGATGCCAGCTGCGGGACTAGGAGTGTGGGGACACCACCCCGCTAGGGCTGCCTCTGTGCCATGATGGCAGGGTGAGTGGCTGAGGGGATCCCTCATGTGGCCGGGCCCATGGTTACTGCTTGGGCTCCAGGCTCCCTTGTCACTGTGACCCTTCTCATTGCTCTGGCCAGGCCTGGAACCCAGCCTGAGAAAGACCAGGGCCCCCAGGGCTCAGGTGCCAAGGTGAGGTGAGGCTCCCAGGGCTGAGTACACTGAGAGGTGCACAATGAGAAGGCCAGGTGGGCAGGAGGCCCAGCCGCGAGGAGGGCACAGGCCCTGCACCAGAGCCAAGGAGGATCTGCTGGGCCCCTCCCAAGGATACCCTGGGAGAGGTGGCCAGAAAAGACCTCCGGCCACGGAAGGCGAGAAAGCAGCTGTCCCTTTGTGGCCACTGTCACAGGGCATTGGCACGGAGCTTCACCTGCAGTGTGTCAGGATGCCCAGCTCTCCATGTAGCACGGTCTGTCCTGCTGAAAAGGCCTGCTATGAAAAAGACAAAGCATAGACCAGGCCACCGAGAGCCACAGGCACAGCGGCCTAGGATGCCAAAGGGTGTGGACCACAGGACAAAGGCTGAAAACAAGTACCCAACAGAATAAAGGAACCAGGAGCATCAGCCCAAGAAACAACAAGAAAAACAAGGGGCTGATTTGAAAAAGAGCTCAAGGGGATTTTAAAGGTGAAAATAGTGGCATATACTTCTAAGCCCAGCACTCTGGGAAGCTAAGGCAGGAGGGCCCCAAGTTTGAGCCCAACTAGGGCTTCTCACTCTGGCCCAGGTTTTAGTTCAGGTCTTTGTTACGGGGGCCTCAGTCCCCAGACCCTGCCTTGTCCGCCTTCCCTCTTGCTACCTGCCCTGGCAGCCACATGCCTTCGCATCCTGATTCGGGTTCAAACCCTCTCACAATAGGGCACCAAACCCAGCTCTGTTTGTCTGGGAAAAGCCAGGTGGGGTCACGGGAGACACCGTCCACCAAGGCCAGAAAGCAGAGGGAAAGGCCGGGGCCAGGAGCTCCAGGAAGTCGTGTGTGAGGGAGCGTCAGGGACAGAGGGCAGCGGGAGGGGGCCCCCAGAACTGGGACCTACAGACCCAGTGGCACAGGAAGAGCGGACGCAGGATGCAGGAGAGGATGGGCACACAGATGGCCGAGGGCCTCAGACCACGGGTGCAGGGAGAGGACAGAGCCAGGCCCAGGCCAGGTCCCAAGGGAGCCGAGAGCCCATGGTGCGACCCGACCCCATGGCCAGTCCCCCCTGTGCTTTGGGCACCATGGAGACCCCGAAAAAGCTACAACCTTGGGGAGAAGCCACTGCAGCACTGAAGCCTGAACAAATAAATATACCAGGGAATGAACAAACACACAAGTGAGTAGGGGCCGCCTCTCCTGCAGCCTGCCAAGGCCCCGTCCCCAGCTTCCTGCTCTGGATGCCTGACCAGCCGTGTCCAGAATCCTGAGGTGGCACAGAGGGGACAGCCTTGTCCTGGCAGCCACCTGGGGCCCTGGACTGGTGGTGCGGAAGGAAGGGCCACCTGCCCAGGTCCTCGTGGTGGTGCCCACCATTCACCTGTTGCAACTCCTGTATGGACCACAGCGTCCGCAGGGCCTGGAGCAGGAGGGGTCCTGGCCTGTGGGACAAAGTGAGCCCTTGAGGGGCGATAGGGGGCCAAGAGGCCACAGTCTCAGGCTCCACTCCAGCCAGAACCGGATCTGTTTGCAATACACACGAATCACTTTCACCATGGGAACTGGTACCTGTACATAGCACGTCTTGATCACTTCTGCTCCTTGTTCCCTGCCCCATTTCTGATTTTTGGGGCCTCTGCACTGAGCTACATCCTCAGCCCCTCTCGTATTCTTTATTTTGAGATACAGTCTCACTAAATTGCCAGGCTGGGCTCAGTCTTGCAATCCTCCTGCCTCAGCCTCAGAGCTGGATTCTACCTCCTCTTGCATTGTCCTGCCTGGCACGGCTGGCTTCCCATGACCCTCCTCACTCCCCTGGACCCCTGAGCCTGGCCCTTCTTCCAGCTCCCCCAACTCCAGCCAGCCCCACCTGTGCACACCATCTCATCGGGTCAAGCTGGGCATCTCTGTGTGCCTTCCACACCACACTGGCCTTGCAACCCCTCACTATGCTACTGCTACAAACACTGATGACCAGAGACATCCCATGGACAGCTCTTTCCATCCTGGTGTGCAGTCCCGGAAGAAGGATCCAAGGGTGTCCAGGCACCACCTGTGACACAGAAGCATTTGAGACAGGAAGCTGAGGTGGAAGGGTTGCAAGTGTGAGCCCAGCTTGGGAAACTTGGTGAGACCCTGACTCGAAAATAAAAAAATCTGGATGTGGCTCCATGGCCCTGTGCCCCAAAACATGAGGAAAATTTTGGATGGGGGGAGGCTGGGAAGCCTCCCAACCTTTACTGAGACAGCCTGGACAGGGCAGGCAGGTCGGGCTGGGGCTGGGGACCACAGCCCCCTCTACAGGGGCAAGGGCACTGAGCCTGGCCCAGCAGGGCAGCCTGCCAGACCCAGACGCAGGTACAACAGGATCTGTGCCGAAAGCCAGGCCAGCGTCATGCAGCCCTCAGAACTCAGTCCCTCGGGAGAAGCCATGAGAGCCTGCAGCAGACAGAACTGCACCTGGAGAACGCACTCTGTCCATGGCTTGCGAAGTAACTCAGCCTGCAACACAGGGAACATCTGAATTGAATGGAAGATGGCTATGCAGCACCAGCATTCCCCACAAGAACGGAACGAGGTCCAGGCCGCTCAGGAGCGGCTGGCAGGACGGGTCGCTACAGGTGTGGATAAGGTCACGAGCAGCCTGTAGATGAGGTGGACTCAGTCCATGCCATTGGCACAGACTGCTCAACCTGAGGTCAAGAATAAAAGCTGTTCCCTCTGATGGCATAAAACCATCAAACTCCTTGGGATAAAGGAGATTTGCAGAAAAACAAAACAAAACATTTTTTTTATTCCTGAGGATTGAACCCAGGGCCTTCCCGCTGAGGTAAACCTCCAGCCTCTTTTATTTTTTATTTTAGAACAGGGTTGCCCGGGTGGGACTCAAACTTGTGATCCTTCTGCCTTAAACATTATTTAAAAACAAAAGACCTCAGTATAAGAAGGGCCAGCCCAGGCAGGGGTGTTACCCATGAGTGTGTGAGTTCTCCCAGAGTTCATGCACAGATTCCACCCCTCTGCAGTCAGAGAAGCCCAGCTGTGTGTGCCTGCACATGTGAGCACCTGTGCCGAGCCCACAGATGTGCACGCTGGTCCTGGCGCAGGTTGGGGGGCGGCGGCTGAGATGGCAGTGGCTGAGGGCCAGAGTGAAGACCCCAGCCCAGGTGCCAGTCATGGAGCCCCAAGTGACCCGGGTCCCCACAGAATCCCCAAGAAACTGACCCTGCCCACATGCCCTGCATGTGAGAATGTGGGGACGGTCGTGGAGTAGGGGAGGCCACACGGAGGCCCCACAAGTCAGCAAGACATCAGCAGGAGCCCGGGCGAAGGTGTGGGTGGGAACCGCAGCCCCTGGAGGCACAGAGTGCGCGCTTACTACCACAGCAGAGACCAGGCTGTGGGTGCTGAACGCCAAGAGTGAGGGTGCTGCCTTCTGTGTGGCTGGCTGGGTGTCACTGTGGACCTCGGGCTCGTGGACGTGGCACACACGGCAGAGGAGCCCTGTCCTCTGCGGACAGCCACTCCAGGACCACAAGCCGGGGTCAGCCACGTGTGGCAAGGCCAAACCCCATCATAGCACCTGGGGCCGGTGTGACCTCCTCACAACGCCCAGGTGTTGAGGGACAGCTTTGGACAGCGCTCAGAAGCATCTGGGGGCCAGGGAGGAAGTGAACCTGGGGCCTCGGGGAGCCAGGTGGCAGGGCACATTCTGCGGCATGAACTCCCTGTCACCCCCAGGGCTGGGTCCATTATTTGCCAGGGGTTGTATGCTACAGTGAAACAGACTTTATTTTTAAATCAGAGCCTCAGATTTACAAGGTAAAGTTCTGTGAACAGATGACGCTTTGTGCCCTGAATGGTGCACTCAGGAATGATTAAGGTGAGCTGCACATGGTAGCAGACACCTGTCATCCCAGTTGCTTGGGAAGCTGAGGCAGGAGGATTGCAAATTCAAGTCTAACCTGGGCAATTTCCTGAGATCCTCTCTAAACAAAAAATGTCTGGGGCTGTAGCTCAGTGATAGAGCACTTGCCTGGACACAAAGCTGGTTCAATCCCCAGCCTCCCAAAAGAAAGACAAGGAGGAGAGAGAGCCGGTAAGGCAGTAAGTCTTATATCACAATCACACAGAGGAAGGGCAGCTTTGTTTTCGCATTTACTGAAGTCGGCTCTCCCTTTCCCAACCCTCCAGACCCCCAGTGGTCTGCGGTCTTTGCTGAACCCTCGGGTGCTCCAGTCTGGCCCACCCACCATCCCCTCCTGTCCTGCCTCCAGTGGGATCTCCCCGCTACCAAAGCAGCTCCCTGGCAGGCTGAGCCCAGGCAGCCGCCGGAAGCGTCCAGGGAGACCTGCACGCAGGAGGTGGCCAGGCCGAGGCTCCCGGCTGCGCACCGCACACTGCCTGGCCTGTATCTCTGGGCCCTGCACCCAAGGGCACCAACCCTCGACATGTCCTGCTCCCTGTATAGCCCGGCATTCTCTTCCTCAGCGTCCCCCCAACACCCTTAGCCAGAGCCACCAATGAATGCGTTGTGGGCGCCCCATGGGGACCACAGCGGCTGGCCAGGGTCACGAGCCACACAGTTTGGGAGCTCTCAGGGACCCCTAGGATCTCAGGCAGGAGCCAGAGGGGCCCTGCAGCAGGCGTGGGCTGTGCACCCCCAGGACACTGCCACGCCACAGCTGTGACGCACAAGGCAAACAATTGCTGCTTCCTGTTCGTATGACATAAGAAAAACAGGATGCTGGGAGGCGTGGGTCTGAGTGGAGGAGATAAGCTCGCCTGCGACCTTCTGCAGAGGGCTGGGGTGAGGGCAGGAGGCACCCTCTGCAGGGCAAGGGGACGCTGCACCCCAGGACACCAAGCGGGAGTAGGGAGCGGCCAGGTGAGCTGCGCCAACTGAGGCCACCCTGCCCACCTGGCCGCTGATCCCTCTCAGGGTCTCTGGCCCCGAGTGCCTCCCACTCCTGCCACCGTACTGGCATCTTGGGCCTACGGGTCTGAGGTGACAGGAGAAACATCCTCAGGCCCAGCCTGACCCCTGATCCCAGCCCAGGATCAGGCCTCAGTCCCCGCCAAGGACTGAGAAACTGGGTGACAGGGACTCAACTGCAGGGACCCCACCCATGGGGCTGGTGTCTCCACTGCACAGCTGGGACCTCAGACAGTGGGGCTGGGTGCTGTGGCCCTGGACAGTGGAAGCCCACCCTCTGCAGAGCACACTCTCCTCATGGCGTCCCCAGCTTGGAGTCTGGACTGACGCCCAACACTCTGCTTGTCACCTCAGGGTCCCATCAGCCTCCTGCTGTCTGTCCGTGGAGAGAGCTGCCGGGGCAGCAAAAGGTGACTAGAAAGGGCTTGAGTCCCTGGTAACCTAACTGAGGTGCCAGGACTTCAGTCAGTTGCAGCATGGGTTCTTGGTGAAGCTTTGCAGGCTCCTCTGCCCACCCAGCTGGCCCTGGGGTCGTGTGCTGAGCCAGGCAGGGGTTCTGCTCTGTGCCCAAGGTGTGGTAGGTGAGACCCAGGTGCTCTGTGGTGCCAAGCCCAGTGGGCATCTCACAGTGGTACCCTGAACCCATGCCTCTCCTCAGCGCTGACCTGTGCAGCTGCTCTTGAGCTTGTCATGGACTGGCTTTGAGACAGACTTGGCAGTGCCCGCACTGCAGAGGCCAGGCCAGGACAGAACACCCTCACTCGAGGTGTCCACACAGTGGCAAAGAGAAAGCAGAGGTCTGGACCCTTTATAGGGACAGCCACTAGCCTGGGAGAGCTGCAGGGGAGTTAGAGCCACCAGGAGGGAGGGCCTCAGCCCAGTAAAGAGCAGCCAGGGGACCACACCAATGCACACAGCCCCCAAGGGTGATGACAGAGTGTAACCAGGGCCAGGGTGTGACATGCTCAAGCCTCACTCAAGCCCAGGGCCACGGGAAGCAGACAGGGTAAGGACCCCACATGCAGGCGTCACCACTGCCCTGAGCACACTGGCCGTGTGCTGTCCACAGACTGCTGGTCCACAGCGCCCCAGCCTGGGCTCAGGGCAACGCTGGGCCTGGACCACAGCAGCTTGCGCACTGGGGATGCTCACAGTGTGGCTCATGTTTCCAGGTGAGCAGCAGGGGGTAACAGGCGAAGCCAGTGCCCTTCCTGGCCTGGCCCCACCTTGAGCTTCCCAGGGGCCCTGAGTCCATCCCAGGTCGCCAGGCCAGTGCCGGCTTGAGGACGGAGCAGAGGGATGTCGCGCTCACAGCCCAGTCCTCACACCACCTCCAGCGAGAAGCGGGCTGCCCAAAGACCCCAGCCACAAGTCAAACTCTAATTGAGGTAAAATCCAGTAAAAACAACAGGAGTTTTGTGGGCCTAAGCAAGCTCATTCCAATGTGTAATGGGGGAGGAAAAAAGCCAATGAAAGAGCAGGAAGGGGCTTTGAGTCCTAGCAGATTCCGAGACACATCACACAGTCCACACCGGGCAGAGTGACCTCGGCTCACGACTAGACCCGAAGGCCCAGAGCAGTGGATGGACCTTGAACAGAGGACCAGGCACACTGGTGGGCCTTGCAGGGAAGAAAAGGCTGGGCCAGACCCCGTCACACAGCAGAAAGGCTGATCAAGATAAAAAAAAAAAAAAGATCACACCCCATCCTGGACAACAAGTCAGCTTGCTTGGTGCTCACAGCGAAGGGCATTGCAGGGCAACCGGAAAGGTCCCCCAGCTCTCTTGGGAAGCGCAGACTGGGGTGGCCCTGGGCTCGCCCATGGGAAGCAGGCCAGGTGGGGTGGGCTCCCTGGCCGCCCTGGAGTGCGCACTTTGTCCCAGGCCCTCTCTCTGCTTCGCACAGTGGGATGAGCACAGCTTTGCCCCTGTACCCTCTCCCATGATGCTCTGCTCCCCACGGAGCCAGCCATGGACCAAACTTCGGAAACTGAGCCAAGATAAATGTTTCCTCCTAGAAGTTGTTTTCCTTAGGTCTTTGGTGTTTGTTGCGGCGAAGGAAAAGCAGATACGGCGTTGAGGGTGCAGTGCCCTGTGACTGGCTTTGGGACCCACAGGGGGCTGGCAGAGCACACTTCTGGCATGTCTGGGTGGGTCACAGGGGTGTGACGCCCCAGCCCTGGCCCTGCTCTGCTTCCTGGCCACTGTGAACTAAGGGTCTTTGCTCCCCATGTCCTCCCACCACGTTGTTCCTGACTGTGGACCGAAACCCTGACACTGAGCCAAAAGCCAAATGAAACCTGTCTTCCTTTAACTTGGGTGTCACACGGTGTCCTCCTGATGAGAAGGCAGCTACAGCTAAGGCAACTGATACTCAGGATAAGAAACAGGGCAGTCAGGCCACGAGCCCCAGTCATAAGCACAGGCCGCAAGCCCTCTCTGCTCCTAGGGTGGTGTGGCCTCTTGGTTTTAAAAGCCAGCTCTGACCTCCCTCTGGTCCAGGGGCATTGAAAGCTGGGCTGCCAGCTGGGCCTGGCACCCTGGTCCTGGCTTTGCAACAGCCATAGGACAGGGTCAGGGTGCCCCAAGGTCAGCACAAGGGCAGCCAACTCCAGGGGAGCAGGTGCAGAGAGAGGGGCCCTGAAGGTCCTGGGGGGGCGTGGCCGTGCTCTGACAGTGGAGCCGAGGGGAGGGCCTGGGACTAACATCCTCCTGGACATGCTGACCCTGGGTCCCCATGGCAGACCCATCCCCCACACCACCAGGACACAGCCTGGCCAGGAAGAGGGGCAAGGATGTGGGGGCCTGCAGGCAACTTGATCACCCCAGGATCACACGCAGGGGCCACTGCAGAGCCCACAGTGCAGCCTCCCCAGGCTCTGCTGCTCTATTTGACAGCCCCCCTGTGGAGGTGGGCTCTGTCCCCCAAGGCAGGGGCTACAGGAAGTAGAAGCCCCAGATTCCAGGATCGGCTGCCTGGGGCCTCAACCTTCATGGAGTCTGTGGGGAACAGAGGCTGTCCACACCGGGCCTCCCACAGGCTGGGGAACTTCCCAGTGCCCCAGGGAGCACCCCAGGATCCTGGAGGCTTCCATGGCCTTGGAGACAGCTCAGTACACGCTGGGCCTGGTGTGGGGGACCCAGGCCCTACTCAGGAATGGACTGGGGTGTCCAGCTAGCAGTTCTGAGCAGCAGCCCAGGACTTGGGTGGTGGTGTCCAGGGGTGATGGCCCTGCCCCAGCACGGGGCCCAGGGTGGCCTGGGTGTGCCCTTGTCCCCCTGCTGGCCTTCCCATCCCTGGACCTCCTCTTGGATTTCTGGTCGGGCCTGGGGTATAGCCCACTCCTCGTGGCAGCGGCCCAGGCTGGGGGCCGCGTGCGGACACTGCTGCCTGGAAGGAGGAGGAGGCGGCCAGGGTTCCCGAGGGAGCTCCCCGGCACCCCTGGGGAGGCTCTCTGCTGAGCACGCGCGGCTCTGGTGGGGATGCTTCAGCCTGGGCAGTACCTGGGGCAGTCCACAGTGCAGGGATAGGTATGTGGGGTGCTGGGACCGCTCCTCAGGGTGGGGACAGCTGGGGTCCAGTGACAAGCCAGTCTTGGGCTCCTTCGCCTCCCCCAGGGGCCTGGAGCCACAGCCAGGAGACTCGCTGTGGGGTGTGCAGCAGCTCAGAGACCTGCTTGTCCTGCAGCTGGCCCACCTCACCTGTCCACTGGGCAGCTCCTGAAGCCCCCATGGCAAGTGGGGCCATTGGGACCCTTCCTATGGCATCCCTTGCACCCCACCTGCACACAGAGCCACAGCCCTGGACATCCCATTGGCCCACGACCCTCTGTGTCCACTCCAGGAGGCTGAGAGGTGAGGACAAAAGGACTGGGAGTCACCACAGCCAGGAGGCCCCAGCCTCAGGTGCCCAGGCAGTGGGTCTCCATGTCTCTTGGTGCCCTCCTGGGACCCAGGACCCTCGAGCACCGGCCTGGGGGGCAGCCACAAGCCCCTGTGCCATCTCCACATGGGCACCTCTCTCGTCAGACTCTGCCTCCCTCCTCTGGTCTGTTCACAGGGGGTCACACGGCCTCACATTCACACACGGTGGATGTGTACAGGAGAACACAGCCAGGAACAGTGGCACGTGGGCACTACATTCACCCCTCGCTGTGTGAACAGGCTTTTTGTTTCTCCAAACCTTCACACGGAGCCAGCCTCCTGAGGGTCAGGATTATAGGTATGTGCCACCATGACCCGCTAAGGCAGACCACAGACATGGTTATGCATGCCTGCAATGCCAGCTATCAGGAGGCTGAGGCAGGAGGATCACAAGCTCAAGGTCAGCCAGGGCAATTTAGCGAGATCATCTCAAAATAAAAAAATAAAAAGGGCTGAGAATGTAGCTCATGTTTGCACACTGGCCCACCACATGGGAGGCTAGGTTCCAT
>NW_022900948.1:49314662-49319537 GCF_012274545.1 Fukomys damarensis
AAAAAAAAAAAAAAAAAAAATTTACTCTGGACCCTGGTTAACCACTGAAACAACAGCCTTCGCGGCTCTCAGTGAGGGACTAGTTAGTGCTCACAACACTGAATAAGGCTGTCACAGCTATTTCTCGGGTTTTCAGTTTCCTCTACCCCTAACCAACTTCCCTGGCGGGGTGAGTTCCCAGGCCACTCTCCGCCAAGCACAGCCTCCCAAGTCCTCTCAAGGCCTCCTCACATGCAGGTGAGCAGATGGCCAGGCCACGGTCCCACTCAGCTGACCCCTCAGATGACATGACGTGGACACGGGCCCTGCTCCCATCTCCCACCCGAGATAGGCCTCCTCACATGCAGGTGAGCAGATGGCCAGGCCACGGTCCCACTCAGCTGACCCCTCAGACGACATGACGTGGACACGGGCCCTGCTCCCATCTCCCACCCGAGACCCCCCAGCAGGAGCTCTGAGGACACAGTGCACCTGGGCAGCCCATGCAGGGGCACGAGGCCAGGACTCCAGCCCTCGGAGTGCCAGCCCAGGCTGAGGGTGCAACCACCCGTTTGGCAGAAGGATCCTGTCACACCACAGCGCAGGGCAGCGCACGGCCACGCCCGGCTGTGCTGAGGGCCTCCCTCAGGAGCTGACCTGCCGCTGTGCAGGGTCAGAAACCCCCAGCTCAGGCTGCCAGCTGGACAGAGCCCGAGCTACCTGCAGGTCAGAACCAGCTGCTTCAGAGGATGGGCCCAGAGCCCAGTCTCCGCTGCAGTTCAGTGCCGGGCCGGAAACCAAAGGGAAACAGAGACCATGACAGAAAACAGCCCAGGTGGCCCAGATGTTGGAGGTAACAAAGGCCCTTTTTGTTTTTCTGGTACTGGGGATTGAACCCAGGGTCACACTGGCCCTTTTATATTTTTTATTTTGAGACAGGGTGTCACTAAGTTGCTATGTTGTCCAGGCTGTCTGAACTTGTGTTCCTCCTGCCTCAGCCCCCCAGAGTGCTGGGATTACCCAGTTGTGTGCTATCGTGTGAGACTGGAGGCAGCTAATGATTGATTGATTGATTGATTGATTGATCGATGGAGACAGCTTTTAAAGAGGTCATTAAGGCAAAATGAGGGCTGGAAAAAAAGCCACCTCCAGACTCTGAGGCTCAGGACGTGAGTTAAGGAGCACGATTCAGCCCACAGGAGGGGCCGGCCTCACAGGCCCTTCCCCAGGAAGCGTGATGGCTCCCCACCCGGTGCTCTGGGCAGGGCCCAAACACCCCAGGGCACTCTGGCCCCTCTGTCTCTCTGTGCATCCACCCCACAGGAGCCAGGACAGGACAGGGCCTCAGCCAGCATCACCCAATCTCTCTCCTCTGCCACCCACTTTTATTTGCTTTGTATTTTTCTATCTATAAAGGCAATGTATGGATGCAGTAAAATATTTGGGAAAATAGGTAAATTTGCAAGTTCTGAAGCATTAATGCAAAGATAGCTATTAGAAGCCACAGTGTCCTCGTGACCATGCTCCCTGGCTCTGCTTTTGGAGCCCATCTTGACTTGGTCTGCGGTTGTGCTGGCACTTGTAGCCCTGTGGCCCAGCTGGGTGTGGGGCAAGGCACATTCTCCTGCTGCCAAGAGGACCAGAGCATCCACAGCTGCAGAGCTGCCGCCAGCCACCACCCATTGGGCCCCCACGGGGCCGGCACCAGGCTCGGCCTGCACCTGGGTAACAGCAGCAGCAGGTGGTGAGGGCACAGCCAGAACCCCAACCCCATCTGCTCCCCTTCCAGCAAGTCTTGGACCCTGGACCCTGGCACCGATGAGGGCTGATGCAGTTCTGGACTCCAGTCCAACCTGCCCTGCCCTGGGCTGCCCAGAGCTACCAAGGGCTTGCAGAGTGCTGGACAAGCCGGGTACCTGCCCTCTTCACCAGGCAGACCCTCCCCAACATCCACGGGACACAAACTTCCAACAGTGGCCACAGACAGTAAAGACGGCAGAAAAAGCTCTCTTTAGGCACCACTCTACTCCATAAAGCAGCAAAAGCCCCTGCTTCTCCTGCCTGCTGCTCCCGGTCTCCTCCTGAGAACACCCCGGTTTTCCCTCCATCACATCACAGCAGCTCAGGCTCCTCACAGAGGCTTCTGCTTGGCTGGCTCCAGTGGATGGCATGAGGGCACACGGCCTACCCCACCCGAGCCACCCTCAGGGGCCCGACCCCATAGACACCCTCTCCTCATGTCAGCAAGGAGCCCCACAGGGCGCTCTCTGCAGGGTCTTCTCGGGACTCCCCGCACCCCCAGCAGTCCTACTGCACTCGTCCCTCAGGAAGAACCTCACCCACAGTGAGGACAGACCCCTCCCTCCCTACCGGGCTTGGCTTCTAGAGCCCAGGTCACTCCGGTCTCCCCTGGGTCTCCCGGGGCCTGGCCATGGGCATCAGCCTACGAAGGCACACAGGCCCCACCGGGCCAGGAGCCGGTCTCTGGGCCCCTCTGCTGGCTGAGCCGGGCACTGCCTCCCACTCAGGCTGCTCTGTGACTCCAGACCAGAGCTCTGGGGCCACGGTGGCCCCACCACATTGCACAAGGGAAGGGGGGCGGATCTGACCACCACTGCACCCCTTCTCCGGGACCCCAGGAGGGTGGAGAAGGCATCTCCAGCCCTGCAGGGAGCTGGGAGACAGTGCCCCCAGGAGCTGAGGGCTGGGCAGCGACCTCACTCTGCACTGGGGCTTGGTGGGTAGGGGAGTTTCATGAATAGCCTGACCACACCAGAGTCACCACCAGACTCCCAAACTGACCTCATTTAGAATGGGTCAAACTTGCCTCCCATTCCAGCCAGCCCAGGCAGAGCCTGGCGAACAGCCCTAACTCAAAGCAGAATCCATGCGGCTTCTGCTCAAAACCGATAACCAACACGCCTGGTGCCTACCTGACCCCTCTCGCTGTGAGCCTGGCACAGGCTCCCCACGCTCTGCCCTGCCTAACACCCCCTGGCCATACCTGGCCAGCAACAGGCCCACCTGTAGCAGCCCCCATAGGAGGTGCAGGGTCTTTGTCTGCTGGGGGGCGGGGCAGAGCCAACAGTGGGCTGGAGCCCACGGGGGCCAGCTGTGTAGAGAGCAGGGCTAGGGACACCAGGGGTGGCGGAGGGCAGGACAGGTGCCGCATCCCCTCCCATTTGCCTGGCCTGCCCTGGGCCAGCTCCTCAGTGGCCCTGTGTGTAGATGGACCCAGGTCATCACCCAGCAGCAAGGGGACACCTGGGCTGCTCCTGCCACTTCAGCCGCCATGAACAGCACCGTCGTGCACACTGTGGATGAGTTTTCACCAATCGTGGGTGCAGACCCAGGAGTGGAACTGGGACCCTGTTTCTCCAGGCCTCGCCCACATGTGCGTCTTTCCCACCAGGTGCCACGGGACAGTCAAGGTGTTGGCTCCAGCACCCCTGGAGGAGCCAGTCTCTGGAGCCGATTTCTGCTCTTCCTGCCAAGCCAGGCCCTTGGGTCTCTGCCCTGAGGAACAGGTGGCAGGAGGCCAGGATGCTGATGTTGCCTGAGGCGGACTTGGGATCTCTTGTGCCACAGAGGAGACCTCAGAGGCACCTGCTCAAGTCCTGCAGCGACCGCAGCAGTGACACCCTGTCAACATCATTGCTGGCACCACCTGCCCTCTGAGGTCCCAGAGCCCAGGTTGCTTGGCCCACAGGACAACATGAGGTCCCCAGGCTGCCTGATGCCAACTCCCTCAGTGCGGGGGACCCCACCTGGGAGGCCCCATGTGCCCTGCATCCCCACCTTGAGCCCCCAGACCAGGCCTGGAGCACAGGGAGCTGCTTGAGCAGGGCTGCACAAATGTGACCAGCACGAGGGCACAGGGAGAGCTCCTCCCGCCCACTGAGAGCTGGTGCCACGAGCCCATGGGCACTCAGGGCTATGTGCTACGGGCACTCACAGGCATCACCCAAGGCCAGGACGAAGGGGCCATGGGGCCGGCTGTCACTCACCACCGGCCCTGTGGTCACTGCGGGTGTCTGGGACACGCCACATGGAAAGGTGCTCCTGACCAGAGTCTGACACTCAGTTCTGCTCACCTCCCGCCTGAGGCCCCGCCCTGCCTGGCTTTCTGCACATCTGTAGCTCAGTTCCCCGTCTCCGGGTGGCCCCCTGCCAACACCCTCTCTGTAGCCTCAGTCTGACAAGGGCAGGAGGGGACGAAGACCCTCAGGGCAGACGCTGGCAGAGTCAGAGGGGAGCATCTACCACCTCCAGTGGGGGCACACAGGCCCTGCGACCAAGGCCACCACAGGCCACCACGGTTGTCCCTGCACCACCTCTGTGCACGGGACCCTCCCTCTCATCAGAGGAAACTGCGGAGGTGACAGTGACAGAGGTAAAGGTGCAAGGCCTGGCTTCCAGGTGGATCCCAGACTGTACCTACCTCCATATCTGCTCAGGGTTCCAGCTCCCGGCCCCACCTCCTCCAATCTCCCACAACTCTCTAGCCTCCTGTTCCAAAAGGGAAACCGAGTCTTGGCCCCAATCTGAACTGGGCTTTTAGACCCGATGCAGCAGCTCCCTTGTGCCTCGATGGCCAGCTGGGGTAGGGGCCAGGACCCTGACCGGGTGGGGCTGATTCCTGTTTACCATGAGGACAGTGTCGCGGCAGGGTGTTTGGGGACGAGATTAAGGTTTAGAGCATGGATCGCAGCACAGCACGTGGCGCGCGCCACACTGAAGGTGAGCCTCACTCAATCAGGTGAAGGCCCAGCGCGCACGACTAGGTCGCGAAAGAGGCGGGCTCTGCTCCTCGACCCCCACGCAGGCCCCCACCGGCCTCCTCGACACGCAATGCGTGGGCCCGCGCAGAGACTCGCGCCCCCGGACTCCAGGCGC
>NW_022900948.1:49320258-49339266 GCF_012274545.1 Fukomys damarensis
CCAGCAGGCCCCAAAGCCCAGGGCGGGCGCTGCTATAAGCTGTCCGCTTCCGAGCGCCCCCACCAGCCCAAGCCGCTGTCCCCTCACGGTCCTCGGTGCTTAGCACCCTCAGTCCCGCCCGAGCAGGTGTCCTCGCCACCATGTGCTCGCTCGGGGAGCAAGTGCGCGACTGGCACAGGGGTGTGGAGGCTGTGGCGCGTGGGGACTGGAGCTGTGCGCTGCGCCTCTTCTCCGGCGTCACGAAGATGCCCTCCAGGATGAGCTTCAACGTGGGCTGCGTGCACCTGCTGGCCGGGGACCCGGAGGCCGCGCTGCGGGTGAGCGCTGGGACAGGGTGCACCACTTAGGGTCCAGGGAGGCCAGGAAGCGCCTGGAGACCCCGCTGCAGGCACGGCCCTCCACCCTGGGGATCCGGGAGAGGTGCTGCCAGCCCTGGCCACCAGGCTGCCCTGCCCTGGCCCTGAAGCTCCTCTGGGCTCCGCTGGATGGCCCTTCCCTGGGTCCCTCCCCTGGAGGAAGGTGGGAGCTGTGTGCCTGCGGTGCTGCCCAGCATCCTTCAGTGCCTCCACAGTGGCCCCAGGAGGCCAGGGCCAGCACCTGGTCAGACTTCCAGATCCAGGCTGCCTCGGCCAGCCGGGGTATGAGGCTGTGGGCCTAGCAGGGCCCTTGGAGAAGGCAACAGACAGGGTCTCCTCCTCAACTCTCCGCTCTTGCTGTGTCCCCACCTACTTCTGGAAACACCCGGAGATCCAGGTGCACACAGCCTCCTTTTCAAACACTTCCAGATCTCAAAGTGATGCCTGTTCTTGGAGATGTGACAAGAAGCACCCTGCCCACCACTTGGTGGGCCGGGTTCCTGCTGTCTGATGAACTGCGGCAGCTGCCCGGACACCATACAGATGAGGACCCAGTGCCCAAAGTCACCCCCACAGGGGAGCCGGGCAGGCACGGCTGTCTCTCCACTATTTCTTACACCCACATTTGCACCAGTTATCTCAGTAACAGCTTCCACCTTAAGCCTGTGCAAGAAGGAAGCTGCCAGAGTGAGTCAGGCAGGTGGACCCATCCTCACCCACCCTAAAGTGTGGTGTGAGCAGGCTGGGGCCAGGTTAAGTCCTCCACCTGAAGATGAAGAGAAGGTACTGTCCTGAGCAGTGCTGGCAGCTTAGGCAAGGTAGGGACAGGGAGATTCTGAACAACAGACAAGCAGCTACAGTTGACAAAACTGGCTGTCTAGGGGCAGGAGACAAGGAGGGGCCTAGCTGAATTGCTGCCTGCTGGTAAGAAACTTGTGCAATGTTTGATTTGCCTGCTGGGTGTGGTAGGGCAGTAAATGGCAGCCACACCACCTTCAGGCCCAACTGCACTTGCAAAGGTCAGGCCAAACCCAGTTCAGTCACATGTCTGCCACCGCAGACTGGTTCTGTGGGGCTGAGCCACAGTCCCCTCCTCCTGCCTGGTTTTACTGATGGACACTGTCCTTGTTTCTGGATCTGGTGGGGGAAGAGCAGTGGTTTCCACATGGACAGGTCTCATTCTGACATCTGGGTTGCTCTGATCCTTACATCCTACTGTGCCATTTTGTATGAGCTCCCGAAAAGGGATTTTAAAAAGACGAACTCACAGAACTCCACCCCCGAGGCAGCTGCTACTGACACAGCAGCACATTTCCTTCTGCATCCTTGTCCTTGTGGTGGAAAACTGGCTTCCATCCCCGCTGAGACTGTTCCTGAGCCTGTGGCCGGGTGCTATGGGCAGCTGGGCTGTGGCAGCACAAGAGCTGAGTGACACCTGCCTAGGCTGGTGCCCAAAGGCGCTGGACAGGACAGCACCCCTGGGAGATGGCATCGAGGCTACAGCCTTGGCGTTCCGTGTTTGTCCCTAGGCATTTGACCAAGCTGTGACCAAGGACACCTGCATGGCTGTTGGCTTCCTCCAGCGGGGCGTGGCTCACTTCCAGCTGGAGCGGTGAGCACAGGGGCCCCTTGTTCCCCATCCAACAGCCCTTTGTTTCTGTAGCTCCCCCTCTGCTCCTGTGACTCTGGCCTGGGTGAGGCCGCTGCAGTCATACCAGGGTCGTGGTCTCACACAGCCCTCGTCCCTGCCAAGCTTCACAAGGCTTTCTTGGTATCCTGCGCTCGCTCCTTACCTTTCTGTAGCAACACAGACCTGGTGATTATGCCCATTTGGCAAATGAGGAACCCGAAGGCTTGTCCTGGACACATCCTGGTCACCTTGTCCCCTCCTAGAGGTGGACTCAGGGTGGCCAGTGGTCAGCCTGCCTGGGGGAGGTGGGAGTTTGATTTGTGGGGAGGCAGGTGGGCAGTGGGGCAGCGGATACCTCTGGCAGAGCCGGAGCAAACTCAGCCCTGGCCCCAGCCCCTCCATCAGCACATGGCATGCTGCCCCTTGGCCTGTCCATCTGGACAAGATGCCCATTGGCACTCCTGTGGGTCCCCCGGAGCAGGGCAGGCTGGGTGCCCCCAAGTGCCCCCCACAGGCTGTGCTCCACTGAGAAACCCCTGCCTACAGGTTCCAGGAGGCTTTGTCTGACTTCCAGCTGGCCCTGGCGCAGCTGCGGGGTAACAGCGTTATCGACTACACACAGCTGGGCCTGTGTTTCCGGCTGCAGGCCTGGGAGGTAAGGCCACGGGGCTCATGAGTGCCAGGTGCCATGGGCCCTGTGCTGTTCCCAGTGGATGGGGTTGCGTTGTGGGCATGGTGGGTGGACTTCCAGAACCTCGAGATCTCTGGCCACGCTTTGCTGGGGCAGAGTAGAGGTGGGTGCGTTCTGGGGCTCCCTGCCTTGAGGGCACAGGGAAAATACAAGCCCAGCATATGAGCCACGTGGGAGCCCCTGGTGTCAGCATGGAAGCCAGGGCCAAGGGCCCACCCTGCTCACCAGCTCAGGGAACCAAGCAGCATAGGCCAGGTACGGGGTGCCAGCTGCAGGAACTTGGGGCCATACAGCCAGCCAGCTGCAGGGACAGAGGCTCAAGGGGAGATTGATGGGTGTCTCTTGGTGAAGCAAAGCCAGCTTGGTTGTGTGCTTTGGGGCCCGGGGTCCATGGGACCCTCTTCAGATGCATCCCAGACTCGCAGGTACAGGAAGCAGCAAGCATGGAGGAGGTGCAGCCATGTGCAGGATGGAGGTGATCGGCCCAGGAGGCATTTGGAGATGGACAGTAGAGTGCTGCACGAGGCCTGGCCTTGGTCACGCAGCTGCCCGTGACAGGCAGAAGGCACAGGTAGCCTGGTCCCTGCTCACAGCCCCCACATCAGCTGAATGCCAGACAGCTCTAGCTGCTGTGGCTGGGGAGCCCAGGTGTGGGACAGGTGAGGGCCCAGGTGAGGCTCCAGGTGTGGGGCAGTGAGGGGCCAGTGAGGACCCAGATAGGAACTAGACTTGGGATCTGACCCCTGTGTCACCACCTTTCCTCCCAGGTACAGTACAATGTGGCATCTGCACAGTGCCAGCTGGGACTCTGGGCTGAGGCCACCAACACACTGGCTGAGGCCGTGGCCAGGTGGCCAGAGAGGGCACAGGAGGGCCTGACTGCGGCTCTGTACCAAGTGCAGGTGAGGGCAGGCGAGGGGTGCCAACTGCAGGTTGGCCTGTGGCCTGCAGCTTTGGGCTGGTATTTGAAGCTCACCCTCAAGACCAGCCAGATGACATGAAGAAGCTTCTGGGGGACGTGGCCCTGGGCCTGTGGGAAGCGGGGAGGGGGGTCTCCAGCAGGTTCCCCTGTTCCCAGGCCTGGGGCTCTGCAGCTATGCCCAGCGGCCACCAATTCTGTAATGCCTCTGCTCCCAGAAGCAGGCCCCTCTGCAGCCACGTCAGGTTCCCCCCGGCAAGGTCTTCCGGCCACACAGGAGGTACCTGGAGCACCTGGAGCCCATGGATTTCCTGGGCAAGGCCAAGGTAAGGTGTGGGCTGCCTTGGGGCCAGGGCGCCTGAGCCTGTGCTGAGCAGGTACAATGGCTCCTATGCTGAGCACCTTACCGTGTTCACAGGGATATGTGGGTCCTGCCAAAGGCATCTGAGGCTGGGCAGAGTTGGGGTGACATCGCCCAAGCGGGGCCTGGAGGAGTGCCCTGCTGACAGGGGCTCAGTGGAGGCGCTGTCCCTCCTGCCTGGGCCGTAGCCATGCTCTCCTGGCCTCCACATCTCCACACGTCTGTCTCCACTGCACACCTCGGGGGCCTGGGGAGGGACACAGTGGTTGGCTTGGGCCACGTTGGCCCTGTCAGGGCCAGGCAGCACTGCCAAGATCACAGGCCAGGCAAGCCCCCCACCTCCAAAGACAGGGGAGCAGTTCGGGGACAATAGAAGCTCCTAGTGTCATGAAGGGCCATGCAGATTTGGTACTGGGGCCTCCAGGCTGGCCACACACCTATGGTCTCTAGCAACAGTGCTGGTGCCCAAGGAGCCATGACAGGACATGACCGTGTGCCTGGGGCACTCAGAGAGGGGCCGTGTTCGTGTATTCGCTGAGTTCACTGGTTACACTGCTACAGAAACACGGTGTAGAAGTCGTGCAAGACTTGAAATGACCACCACGGGAGTTTCCGCCATGAATTTCCTGCCATAATGGCCTAGTGGTCTTGGATTGGATATGGATGGCCCCTAAGATGTGGTCGGCTGGGAGCCAGTGCAGGCTGGGGGAACAGACCCTGCAGGGCCCCACCCAACTGTCCCCCTTGCCCCCACCAGGTGGTGATCCCTGCTGTCCCTGATGCCTGGCCCTCAGGCGTCCAGCCTCCACAGGTGGGTTAGGGGCTGCCCCACGGCCCAGCTTGTCCTGCCTGGCTTACACAGGGCTGCCCACCCTGAGAACAGCACTTCTGAACCCCTTCCTCTCCTGGGACCCTGACCTCTGATAGTAAAGGGGTGACTGTGCTGTCTGCCTGTGGGCCATCTGGCCATGGTCCTCCTTAAGGTTTGGGGCCAGGGCCCTCTCATTTGCCCTCCATCCTCAGTCACTTTGTGCCCACAGGGACGGGGAGCCCATGGTGAAGCTGGCTGCGGGGCTGCACCATGGTAGGAGGGGCCTGTCCCCCACACACCTCCCCTCCTTTAGGGCAAGGTCCTGTGGACCGGGCTGTCGGGATGGGACCATCACCACCTGTTTGCAGACTGAAACTGCCTGGAGCTCCCAGTGCCAGGAAAGGGGTGTCTGGCCCCTTGGCCCCACCCCAGTTCCTATCGTCCCCTCCAGGAATTGGGGACATGGTGGAGGCTGAGACCCGGGGTCTCCGTGAACCTCAGCAGCTCCAGGGTGAGGGGAGGTCCAAGCTAAGCTGCCCAGGGAGGGGACATGGCCTCACCAGGCTGGTAAATGGCACGCTGACACACGAAGCCACTGAGACGGGTCGCTCAAATTGGGGGCACTGAGTAGGACAAATCCTGGGACCCTACACCAGCACCACCTCCTACACCTCACCTCAGGGACCCCCTCCTAGGCCCCAAGCCTTGGATCCCAGAGGAGCCAGAACCCATGACAGCTCCCGAGATGCAGCAAGGGAAGCCAGCTCTGACCCCCCCGGGCGGGCTGACAGCTGCCTGCCTGTCACCTCCCAGGAGATGGTGAGTGGAGCTGGCACCGGGAGGGGACAAGCCAGCCCACCATGGGGCCTGATGGGGCAGAAAGGGACTTCAGGGCCTGGGCAGGGGGACGAGTGGTCAGGTCAGCACAAGTGGCTTTACACCACCTTAACCACTCTTCAGGCCCTATCTGTCCATCCCGGGTGCAAGGAAACAAGGTGACAAAGTGTGGGACAGGTTAGGAGCAGATAGCCCTGGCAGGACCTCCATCCTGCCCCTTGGCTAAAGGTGTCACCTCAGCCTTCCTTCCTAGAATCTAGGGCCCCCACGTGTGGGATACCCCAGCTCCTGGACCCTGCCCCAGGACTCACCTGTGGCTTCCCTTGCAGAGGTCCCAGGTGGTGCCAGCTGGCAAACCAGCCCCTCCATCTACAGGTGAGGGGGTCCTGGGTGCTTGGGGGCTCTGCGAAGGGAGTGAGCTAGGACCAGGGCTTTGGTCCCCCAAGGTGAGTGTGGGGCTGCGGCAGCTGCCTTCGGGCTATTCCTCGGCTCCTCCAGCCACTCACCTGACCTCTGCATCTTCCTCAGGGCTGCCTGGGCCAGGCCCTTCCCAGGACCCTATGAGCACTGGGGTAAGATACGCACTGAACCCCTGGTCTACCCCATCTTCCCTTACACTTGGGCCAGAAACCCACTGGCTGGGGATCTCAGAACTGCCCGCACCCACCCCAGGGAGCAGCTGTGCAGGACTCCAGGGACGCTGCCACGGTCACCGTGCAGTGCATTCTCACCGTGGGACTGCAGGCACCCAGAGGAGCCGGGTTGGCCAGCCTTCGGGCCCTGCTGGCTGAAGCCCTCCCTGCCCAGGCCCAGCGGGCACAGCTTAGGTGGGTGCAGGTGTGCTGTGGGGGTGGGCAGGGTGACCCTCACCGTCCAACCTAAGTGCTTTCTCGGCAGTTACTGGGCCCCGGAGGATGGCAAGCTCTGGGTCCCCATCCCCGGGGAGGCCACCCTGCAGAAGGCATGGAGGGATGCGGCATCCGGCCCCCGAGGGCTGCGGCTCCGGTGCCGGGTGAGCCAAGTGGGGACATGAGCAGGCGCTAAGAAGAGGAGAGAGTGGGTGTGGACACGGGCAGGGGCTGGATGGCGGGGAGGCCTTGCCCTGCCCCCTCAGCCACCTCCTGCCGCAGGGTGCCGCGGGCCGGCCGGTGCTGTACCAGGTGTTGGCCCAGCACGACTATTCAGCCCAGGGCCCTGAGGACCTGGACCTCCGCCGAGGGGCCTTGGTGGACGTCCTGGGCGAAGGTACCTGCAGCTGCCCAGGTGGGTGTAGTCCAGGCCCGGCTATGCAGGCACAGACCCTGACTGGTGTCCACCCTCCCTGCAGTGGATGAGGCCTGGCTGGAGGGGCACCGGGACGGCGACATCGGCATCTTCCCCAAGAGCTTTGTGGTTCCAGCTGGTGGAGAAGCGCCCAGGGCCTCAGGGCCCCAGCAGGAAGACTGGCTCTGAGCAGTTCTTGTGGCAGAAGGTTTAATAAAAACAACACCACCACTTGTTCTATGTTGTGGGCTTGGCCAGGAGAGGGACCAGCTGGGCACCTGGGAGGGTGCAGGGCGTGCTGGCCTGTGGTGCCACTTCCGCAGGTCCTCTGATCACCAAGGGGAACAGGAGTCCCAGAGGCTACCTTGGGGCGCTTCAGGGTTGGTCAGTTGGTGCAAGAACATCCAGCTGCCCAGTGGCTGGGAGGAGAGGGGCCAAGACCCAGAGAAGGGCCAGGGAGCCACAGCAAGGTTCACAGAACATCCAGGCTTCTCCCTCCAGCACTGCCTGCTGACTGGGCTACCGATGTGTGAATGACTCAGATGCTCACGGATTCCAGCTGCGACCCCCACAGTCTGTTTTGGTGAGGCCTGGCCTAGTCTTGCAGCCAGAAGAGATGGACTGCGACAGCCCCGAGAATGGCCAGCAGAGTCAGCACAGCGAGTGCCACTCCAGCCACCCACACCCCGTAGCTCTGTGCCCGCCCCTCAGCTGGTGCCTCAGCTGGGATCATGCCAGTCAGGTTCAGCATGTAGCCCAGCGTCCAGCCAAAGTCTGTCCCGCCGGCCTGTGGAGCACAGAGTGGCTCAGGGTTCCCGGAAGCTGCTCCAGACCCCAGCCTGGGACTCATACCCAGGGTGCATCACCTGCTTCTGGAATTCTATGCTGGGCCAGCTCTCCTCTTGGAAGCCGTAGCCATCCCTCAGCAGTGTGAGGATGTACAGGCCTGAGGCACAGTAGTCAGGCAACCAGCGTTCCTGTCCAGGGTAGCTGTTTTCCACCTAGGGCCAGTGTGCCCAGGAGCCAGTGAGGCTCCAGGACCCTGAATGCTCCCCGTGTGACCTGGATAGTGGAGCCTCCAGACAATAGGGATGCACTCCCTTGTCCCCACAGGAAACATGCAGAGCAGGAGAGGCCCAGGGCAGCCACCATGACAACCAGAGGCTGGACCCCCTTCACCTGGAGCAACAGGGGCTCCACTTCTCCCTACCCACAGTACCTCCACCCTGCGGCCGTGGGCTCCACATGAAATCCAGTTCCAAGAAACCCACAGGACAGGAAGGGCTGGGGCAGGGGACGGGTCACCCACCAGCTTCCAGGGCCTCTGACAGAATTTCCAGACCGTGGCATTGGCAGCGCCCAGCGGCTGCCTGGAGGTGAGGTTCAGGAAGCGGAAGGTGTAGTAGAAGTTGGAGAAGGCCTAGAGGGAAGGGAGAGGCTGTGCATGCCTTGTGTGCACACGCCTGAGTCCCTGAGCCACCCAAGGCTCCTGTGCGCCATCCTGGTGTCAGCGACACCTGGCCTGGAGGGAGCGGGGTACCAGGTGCTCACATAGAAGTGGCCCTGCACGGGGGGCTGGTAGACACCATCAAAGGCACAGTCTCCATGGTCCCGGCAGCTGTAGTTGAAGAGTCCACGAATGGCTGCGACACAGGCCCCGGGGTTGCCCGTTCCCTCAACTGTGAGGTTCTGTGTGGGGTCCAGGGGCACAGCGGTGTGGATGCAGGGTGACTCAGACAGGGCAGCCAGGGGCAGGGTGGTCTGGTAGCCACTGTGGTAGCATGGGTGTCGCAGCAGAGTGGCCGGGCTGCTCTGCAGGGGGGTTGAGGGATGAGCTCCAGCCACTGCCCCCTGGCCTCCCCACGCTGGGCTCCCCACACGGCCCAACCTGTAGCAGCCCAGCCAGGAGCCTGAGCAGCACTTGGTCGCGCCCGTAGCAGAGGTGGCTGTGCGTGTAGACCCTGTAGTTGGTACCGTACAGGTGGAAGGTGGCCTGGGAGCTCTGGTCCAGGATGGGGCCACTGGGAGCAAAGCAGATCTGGGTGGAGGCACCCCCCATGTCCAGGGTGCCCAGCAGCATCCCATCGGCAGGCTGTGTCCACTGTCCGGAGGAGTACTGCGCACAGACAGGGCCTCAGCCAGGGCCACGCCCCACCACCCTGTCTGCCTACCCTCCAGCCACCACGCACCTGGATCAGCCTTCCCAGCAGGTAGTTTACAGTGATCCAGCCAAAGGCTCCTTCATCCTGCCCAGCCAGCACCTCAGCACCCCAGAAATCCAGGGGAGATTGGCCTAAGACCTGGGAGACAGCCTCGAGGATGTTCCCCGCCTGGGAGCTGTTCTTCTGTCTGGGCAGGGGATGGGGGCCAAGCTGGCGGGAAGCCAGGCTCAGCCCTGCTGGCCCCACTCTGGATTTCAGGACCCCAACCCTGACCCTCACCTGAGCAGCCTCATGCCAGCTGTGGCCCCCAGGAATGTGGGCGTCTCCCTGTGCTGGGCATCTGGCACCAGCGCCAGTGCCTCCTCCAGGCAGCCCCTCAGACTCTCGCCCGCCTGCGAGGGGTCTGAGGCGTAGGAGGAAATCCCGGGCCCTGAAATGGTGCCCGGCACAAGGTGCAGGCCAAAGTTAGGGTCCGAATGGTGACTCCTGATGCGAACACACCCTGAGGCTTGCAACCCATGGCTGCGGCCTTGCTTGTGTCACTGAAGACCTGAGATCAGCGTGGACCCCCTGGTGTGCCCTACGCCTGTGCAGTGTCTGCAGGCCCGCACGACCTCCAGCCCTGTCCCCTGCTGTCCACGGAGCTGCGGGCCTGGCCATTGGCACCCCACAGTCCCCCAGGTGGGTAGTAAGGGTCAGGGAGATGCACAGTCAGCAGGGGAAAGTGGGGTGCGGGTCCCACAGGGGTGCAGTCCAGCCTGGCACTGCAGCTGCTCCACTCAGGATGTGACCTAGCCTCTCAGAGCCCTGATGCAGCGGTGCCTGACCTCCGCCCTCTCACTGGGCCCCTTCCCCACCAGGTCCGCCCAGGAACTGCCCGCTGACCTTCCACCTGGCAGGCTAGAGCCTGGCTAACCACGCCTGTGTCCTTCTCCTTGTCCGCTGGCCACTGGTACACAAAAAGGGATGTGTGGGAGGAGCCAGCATCGAACACGATCCCGAACTGGGGGGACACTGGGTCAGTGGGGGGTCCTGCAGCCAGCTGCCCCACCCCACCCCCAACAGTCCAGGGTGCACCTTGGTTTCTGCAGGTAGCAGGATGCTGGTCGTCTCTACCAGGATAAGGACAAGCACAGTGAGGCCCGAGGCTGTGGCCACCCCCAGGAGGACCATGAAGATCCACTCCTTCCAGGACAGCCCCATGGTGGGCGCAGGCACCTGTGGGCCAATGGGGCAGCAGTAGGCAGCAAGACTCCAACCCTACCCACCCAGTTTCCGTCGGTCCTGCCACAGGTCTGAGGATAGCCCACAGGGTCTAGGATAGCCCTTTCCAAAGCCACTGTCAGGGCTGTGGTGGCCCCTGAGGAACCCACAGGAAGGACCGGAGGCCCCACCCCTGTGCTACGGGGCACCCCACTCTCCTCCCCCAGGCCTCCTCTGCCCTCAAGACTCAGGGCTCACCCAGCCTCGCCCAGGGCAGGTTTGTCTGGGAGCCTCAGCCAGGCCTAGCAGGGTGGGGGATGTGAGTGTGCTCCTGCGGGGCCTCTTAACAAAGACCTCTGTTTCTTTTTGAAAATCCAGCCTTGAAAGTCTCCACCCTGAATCTGAGACTTTCTCATTGGCCCCAGAGGGCCCGGGCAGCTGACCAGGCAGACTGCATGCTATTCCTGGGCCTGGGCACCCACACCTTCTGCACAGTTCAGGGCTCACCCCCAACCACTCCAACCTGCTGCAGAGGGGCGCTGCTCCCCCGCCCCACACCTGGAACCAGCTGCCCGCTGGACCCTGCAGCCTAGGACAGCCCAGCTGGAAATGCTCCGAGCCCCGGCACACTGATACCTGAGACTTTTATCCTACTGCCTGTCCCCCCAAGAATGCAGACACCGTCATACGTGTCACCAAATCGAGGGCAGGCCTGCTCCAAGGAGGAAAAGTGGAGGCAGGGAGGACAGGCTACCTGTCCAGGTGGCAGCACTCAAACCCCCTCAGGAGAAACGGCGTAGGAAGCACCAGGGACACAGGGACCCCCAAGAAATGAAGCCACTGAAGACCCCTCAGTCCCAGCCCCAGGAAGGTGGGGGAGGAGCACAGAGCAGATCCCCAGCTTGGGATAAGAGTACCTTGAGCAGGAGTGTCCCCAGAGCAGGACAGTCCCCTCGTCAGGACAGGACAGTCCCAAAACCAGGAGGGCCCTCAGACCAGGAAAGTCCCCAGAGCAGGAGAGTCCCAACCCAGGCCACCCTCTGGGCGCACTCACCTGGCAGCTGACCACACAGGGCTAGGGCTGCTGCACCCAGGTGTGCACCTGCTATGCTGTCCTCAGTCTCCACCCACCAGGACCTGGAGGTGGCGGTCACATCGGCCCAAGACTACAGCTCTGAGGACAGAGATTGGGGGCTGCCCCTCTGCCTGAATCACCCAAGGTGCTGACCTCCGGTCCCCACCACTCTGGGAGGGGAGGAAAGAAGGCAGGGTCCTCACGGTGACCTCAGAGCTGCCCTGGGGATGTAGACAGGCAGGTGTCGGGGAGAGCCCAGGGCCCTGCAGCTTGGACCTTGCCCTCTGCCCTGTCTGTGAGGCCTGTCCAGGGCAGAGTCAGGTGATGATGACTAGGAGACAAGAGGCACAGGGCTGGCGGCCACTGCTGGGGCGGGGAGGACACGGGAAGGGCCGTTCCCCTCAGCCCTGGCTTGGTTGTTTTTCATAGCGTCCTCCTGCTCAAGCACAGTGCCAGCGAGCCACAGTCTGGGAGTCTGGCGCCCCCTGCTGGCCGTCCACACTCAGTCGCCGGCCTCTTGCGGGCTGCAGCGGTTTCGAGATCCCTTTCTCAGTGCTTGGCTGTCCCTCCTGTGGACAGAAGACCCTGTCCGAGCAGGCCTGCTGTGAGCCTTACCCGGGAAGCTGCTGGGATGGCTCCCACCTGTACGGAGGAGGGCCCCAACGGGCTGAGGCTTCAGCCAGATGCAAACTTGGGCAACCCGCCTTCTACCAGCAGGGCCCGATCCATGGCACCTCAGCTGACGTCTGTCAGCTCGTGCTTTCAGCCCACCTGACCACGTGGCCTCTCTGTGGATTTAAACTGTGTTTCCCAAAGGATCGGTGATGTGAAACCTCTGTCATGCATGCATGCATGTGTCGTATCTCACCCCTCCCTAGACTGGGGATTGAACCCAGGGCCTTCACACTGAGCTAAATCCCAAAATCCTTTTTTTTAAAAAAACGTATTTTTCAAATTTTGTTTTGTTTTGAGACAGGGTCTCACAAAGTTGCTAAGTTGCCCAGGCTGGGCTCAAACTTGTGGTCTTCCTGCCTCTGCCTCCCAAAGGGTGAGGATAAGGCCACCACAGCCGGCTGGTCCACACTCTTTCATGTTTGTCTCAGCCCTTGGTAACATGTCTTCTTTTGCCTATGTCTTAAACAGATTGTTTCGTGTTAGGTTTAACGGGTTCCTTCCGTAGTCTAGACATCGGTCCTTGGTTGGATATGCAACTTCAGAATATTTTCTCCCAGTCGTAGCGTGTCTTTCCACCGTCTTAACAGTGACTCACAGAGCAGAATCAAACGATTCGATGAGCTCCACTTTGTCACCCTATTCCTTGATGACTATAGTGCCTTTCATGTCATGACCAGGAACTAAATGCACCTTGCAGCCCCAGTGAGTCACCCAATCTCCTGAGAAGGGAAACTGTGAGGACCCGAGAGACCCACAAGTAGGAAGGTCACTGGGGGAAAACTTCCCCATGCTCCCGAGGGATGCCACACGGTCAAGCAAGGCCACGGCCCATCGAGGCGGACGACACTGGTAAAGGGAATGAGGCGAGGACGGAGCGACTCTTCCCCCAGGTAACACCTGAGGAGCCTTACCTGACCTTACACGATGGATCTCACGGGTCCTACTCTGACCCAGTCGTAAACACTCAGCAGAAAAGTAACCGAAAAGAAAGGGTCCCCAAACACCACCTCAGCTGTCACTGCCAGTCTGCGGCCGCAGGGGGAACACGGGAGCCTCCAGCCCTCGTGCTCAGGTTCCAGTCCCAGCACTCTCCCAACTCTCCCACAGCATCCTTCTGCCTGTCTTGGGGGCACCACTGTGACATTTTGATGTACATTCCAGTATCCCTGGGATGAAGATTTAGCTTCCTGTACAGGTCACTTGTAGGAGAAAAACGCCACCATAAACATTGTAGCCTCTACACGGTGTTACTTTGGGGTATAAACTCACCGTCTGTTATTTACTTCAAACTTTGTATGTTTGCGTTACCTTGAAGACAGTCACTACCAAGATCTTTAGGCCTATAAAGGAAAGGCCAGAGGTGCTGAGCCCTGCAATAAGAGTTCACATAAAATCAGAGATATCTTTATTTAGATGATCACTTGGCCATTATAATTAAAATTTTAAAAGATTAAATTTCCTATTGCCACAACAAGGAGTCTGTGGGCTCTTAAACTTTATCTGCTATACTGAAGCAAACTGAATCTGGGAGAGGAAGACACCCAGGGAGGCAGGAGGCAGTGTACAGCTCTTTTATTACATGGACAGACCTGGCTAGGACAGCTCCCAAAGAAGGTAGGCCCAGCATATCGGCGGCCAGCAGTTTTATAGGGTTGCAAGTAGGAGGCACAAAAGCAGAAGCAGAGTATTTGGCAGTCTTTGGTTGGTTAGTTATTTGTCATTTTTAAAAAAAACATCTATGAGGTTTAAGTCCCTTGGAGTTTCCCTGGGAATATAGCAGAGTTTACACAAAACGAGAGCAGCGGGGCTTGGGGCAGGGGGAGTTCTAGCAGTACTTTCTGAGTTCATTACTCTCCTGCGGTGACAAATTACCGAACTTGTCACAGCCACTCACGCATTCTACAGACAGCATAGTTACCTGGTTAACCCACAGTTGCTTAATAACACAGTTAAGTCACAGTTGTCCAATTTCGTTTTTTTGTTAGACATATATCTGTCTGCCTAGAAATTCCATTTCGTACTTGGATAAACACCACAGGACAAACAGAGGCTAGCATTAAACTCTCATATCTTTTTTTTGTTTGGTACTGGGGATCAAACTCTCAGGCCCTTGCACTTATGAGGCAGGCAGCCACTGAGCCAAATCCCCAACCCGAAGTTAACATTAAAGATACAAACTTACGCCAAATATGGCCTCGTTTTATCTTCTATCATTTTGAGGACCACTATTCCCCATTACTCTGCTGGAGACCAGAGAGGTAGATTGAGGCCTAACTGGCCTCCTCAATGAGCACTAAGAAGAAAGAGGGTGCGCCCACGTCCTGACACGCTGCAGGGAAAAGTAAAAACATCTGAGGTCCTGTCGTGGAGGGAGGGAGGGAGGGAGATGAGTCCTGAGTCTGGGTGCGCCAGTCGCTCCAGGCCCTACGTGGAAGGGAGGCATGAGCGGCCTGGCCCTGGGATATTTTAACCTGTTTCTGTGTCTCTTTGGTTTTCATCCTCATCACCCCTTGGGCTGGTTCCTGAATTGTTCTGAAATGGCACTCAGAGGCAGGCAGACCAGGAAGAGAGGGCACTCAGAAAATGGAAAGGAAACAGGTTTATTGGCTCCCTAGTGAGCCCAGCAAAAGACCCTTCCAGAGTTGAGCCGGTTCTTCACTTGTTCTCACATTTATCTGTTCTTTAGCCAGGTGGGGGAGCAAGCAGGATTTCACAGAAGCAGAACTCAGCAAAGTGCAGGGAGGTGGAGGTTATACTGCTTTTACAGTTTATCTTTAAGACACGGGGAGGTGCACAGCTGTGTCCCAGCAGTTCCATTTTTCCCAGCATGGCGACCTTCATGGGTCTGGCAGGAGAGGCAAGCCTCCGACCGCCAGCCTCAAGTCCTCAGTCTCTGCCCAGTTTTGAGATTCGTCTCTGCTCTGTCTTTTGTTTTTTCCATCTTGGGTCTAGTTTCAATTTTCAGCTCCTGCCCATTTAACATGCTGTAACATTTATATCTTCAAACTTCTCTGCTCTGAGCCAAGCTGACGCTCACCTGTGCTATTATTAGAGCAAACATTATGTGCTTACTCCCGACAACTCTGCAGATGTGTCTTCTGCACGACCGACATTTACAAATTAGTGCAACACGGACTCTGCCTTAAGCTTCAATGACTTGCTGATGTCCTGATTTTCCAAAACAACTGATCATCAAAGGATAATAGTCATCAAACAACAGAACTGGATGTTCCTGTGTCTCCTTTAGATCAATCTGGATGAGATTTTCAGTCCCTGGCTGGGCAAGACCAGTGCCCACTCTTAGCCTAAAGCAGCTGTAAGAAAACTGACCATTGGCTCCTACAGCCCTTAGGAATAAGGGAAGAAAACCTCAAGGGGAAAAGAGTAAGATAAAAGAAATAAAGGTACATAAAAAGACATGGAAAATCATAATTTTAAAATTATAGTTTTAAGGAAAACTGCAGCTTCTTGACACAAAAGTTACTCAAGCCTTTTTCTCTTCTAGGAAACTCACTCAAAAAATATCCTCATTGTCTTAAAGACACAGCAGGCCTGGGCTCATGCTTCCCCTGAAAACTACACTTCCACCTGCGGAAAGGGAGTGGCAGATCTCAGCTTTGCACAAAGATAAATGGTCTACAACCTAGCAGCTGCCAGGTGGACAAGCAGGTATACATTAAGGACACACAGTCTAGAACCGCGTCTTGAGGACCCCCAAGTCCACACAAAAAACCCTACTGCAGACCACAAGGTGCCTCTCTTGAGGCCTCTATTCTTGCTGAACGTCTGCCTTTTTCATTTCTGCTCCATAAATCTCTGTCATGCCTCTCACTCGCATGTCTTGAAAATTCTTTTCCTTTGGTAGAAGTCAGCCTATCTTCAACCTCCCCTGTGGATGGGATAGTGAAGGATCCCCATTTCTGCTCTGGGAAGCCTCCTTGGACTCTGTCCTGTGACAGTTTCACTGTTTAAATTGCCACAGGTATATGCTGATGGGCTCACTGGTGTCTTAAGCACAAAATATCTCAGAAAATAGCTGAGCAGGATGGCGTCTGCATGTGCGTTATAGTGTGCTCGGTTGTGACGTTAGTGTTAATAAATCAAAATATGCATATATTAAGGACAGTGACTTTAAATATGAAGACTCAGAACGAGGTTTCACATTGACTAGGTAAACTGCTGTGGACAAAAGGTGGCGGGAACCTGACTGTTTCCCTCCATGTTTCCTCGTCTGTGGCTCCTGGCTCAGAACTCCCTCCCCAAGGCCGGCCTTGCAACTAGAAGTCCTGGTCCCCAGAGCGGGTCTTCCTGTGTAGAGCAGGCCAGGCCTTTCCCTGAGTGACTCTATTTTCCAATACAGCAGTTTGCGCTGGGCATCACACCTATAATCCCAGCTCTCGGGGAGCTGAAGCAGGAGGACTGCAAATTTGAGTGCAGCCTGGGCAACTGGCAATGTAGTGAGACTCTGCCCCAAGACAAAAATGGGTTGGGGACAAGTCAGCTCGAAGGTCCTGGTTTCATCTCCAGGACCACAAAACAAACTACAAAGAACCCAGAAGTTTGCTCCATTTTGAGTATAAGTGCTGAGGCAGATGGCTTGGTAACTGGTCTGTGTAAATAAATAACCACAAACTTAGCAAAGAATTTGAAGTTGCTCCCCAGCTGCACAACTCAATCGTAAGGTCACAAACTCATAAATAAATCGACCCTGTTTGTTAGGTAAAAAGAGCAGAAAACCGGACCAGAACAAGCCTTTATTATGGGGGGGATCTGCTGAGCTGTCTCTGAACAAAGGAGAGAAAGTGACATGGCAGAAAAAGGAGCTTCTTTTATAGGAGCAGAGTGCGGTTAACCTGAGCTGGGGTGGAGTTGAGTGAGGTATATTAAGGGATTCCTGTGACAGCACTAGGAGGGGCATGTGGCATCACCAGTTGCTAGGAGGTAGCAAGTATCAGGTTATCTTTCTTGGCGGGAAGAGGGGCATGTTGGGAAGAAGACGACTGTCCTTTGGTGGGAGAAGCCGTATTTTAACATGGCGTTTATGGGAAGGAGGCTGCTATTCCGTGTGGCGGCCATCTTAACGCACAGAACATTATGGGAAGGAGGAGGCTGCTATTTTATGTAGCAGGCATCTTAAGGCAAGGGAAATCTAACGCTGTAAAGAATCACCCCTATAAACTACACATCACATCGCGGGTATGTGTACCTAGTACAGTGTCTGAGCTAGGCTAGAGAATACCAGGCCAGACTCACTGGACAGAAAGACAGACCAACAACAGAGCCATTCCTCTTCTGGCCCATTCCAAGGAGAGGTGCATGACACTGGGGTGCGGCAGTGACCCTTCTACCTGTCATCTCCTCAGACCATCCGGTGAGTGAGTCACAAGGTGAGAGGTGACAGGCGACAATCTCTGGCTTTCTGACCCCAGGTTCAGCTCACTCCAGCTTCCTGCCCAACACGGCCCACTCAACTTCTGCCTCAGACTCAGGCTTGGCACCAACTCTGCCCTCAACAAGCCATGTCTGGAATGAGTTTGGCCTGGGCTGAAATCCTATCTGGCCATTTGTGGTGACTTTGTATACCTCTGCGGGCTTTTTGTCTTTGCCCCAGGTCTGCTTCCTCGAGTCCTACAGCCGCTACTAACTGCTACTTATAACCTGCTTGTCATGGCCCGATGTGATGACTGAAGCTGTGGGTATTTGTAATTAAGACTGAGAATCAAAGTATCTGGCTGTCGGCTCCTGGTTACCAGGTGAAATTCAGAGTGCTCAGTGAGATAAAGCAGAGCTCTTCAATACTTCCCCGTGCTGTGGAGACAGTGAAACACAGCTTCTCATCACGTTCGCCCTCCTGGGTACGAGCTGGGCCTGCATAATTCCCTACCTATCTTGAGAAGGTCACAAGACTCCACTTCAGAAGGGCTCCTACCTGTCCTCGGAGAGAGAGTACTGTTAAGAGAGGCCAAGAAGTACCTGAATATTTGACTTCCTCTGTCTCCCCAGCCAGTCAGCCGGCTTCAGCTCCTGCCCGCTGTGGGGTCCACCCTCCAAGCACAGTCCCTGGTTCGGTGAGGTGTGAGTGGTGACACTGCACAGCCCAGGGTCACAGGGCTCAGAGAGCATATGGGGAGTGTAACACTGGGGGTCCCGAGAAGGCGCCAGACGGGGCTGGGGATCCTCTCTCCACACCCTACCCTAGCCACCTTCATTTATGTCCCTTGTCAGAAACCAGTAAATGCAGGTGTTTTCCTGAATTCTGTGAGCCTCTGTAGCCAGTTAGCACACCTGAGGGGCATGGAGTTTACACTTGCTGGGTCAGTAGCACAGGCAAGACAAAGGGGGCCTTCGGCTGGCTCCTGGGGTGCAGTTGCAGAGACTGGGCCTCGCAGGTAGTGTCAGCATGGAACTGCTGAGGACTCCGGGCTGGTGTCTGTCAGCGGGGAGCACACCAGGCTTGGCCGTGCTGTGAGCAGAAAGGACATTTTCCTCCCGCGTCCTCTGATTTGGCATCAGAGAAGGGGAACGTGAAACATGTGGCCTGGTCAGACAGGGTTCGAGAAGGTCTCCAGCAAGATGATGAACCTTGATTCCTATGCTCATAGGATTAAATTCCAGGTTAGCAGACTCCAGAATGCTTGGGATACAGTAAGAGACATAAAGAGATATAATAGGCATAAATTAAAAGTAGACACTCAGAGAATTAGAATATGGGCTCTCAAAAAATAGAGAGGTGCCTTAGGATCTGGTGCTGGGTACCCTTGTGAGGCATGGGTGTCTGCAAGATAGGCGATCTGGGATGTGTGTTCCCATCTGCCAGGTCACCTGTCTGGAGGCTATATCGTAAGGAAACCATTTACCTGTGTTTGAAGTTGAGATCTGCTGTCCACTATAGTGCTGCTTCCTTGAAGAGAAGCACAATTCAGAGGTGAAAAGAGATGGTTTATTTGCAGGTTAAAAAAAGGACCAATTTTCAGACGAAAAGGAGTTGCTCAAACTTATTGTCTTTTTTTTTTTTTTTTTTTTTT
>NW_022900948.1:49339406-49347882 GCF_012274545.1 Fukomys damarensis
TTTTTTTTTTTTTTTTTTTTTTTTTTTTGGTTTTTTGAGGCAGGGATTCACTATGTAGTTGAGACTGACCTAGAATTCACTATGTAGCTCTGGCCATCTGGGTCCAGAGCGAGGTCCAGGCCCCACAGCAGGGAAGGAGATGCTCTATAAAGACCCATCTGCCTGGGCTGCGGCCCGGGCTAAACGAAGAGCTTCACTTGTCTTTCATAGATTTCTTCCATAAACTCCTTACATGATTAAAGCCCCCGAGGAAACACTGACCATCTAGAGAGGACAGGAAGACGTTTCGCAGTGCCAAAGTAATTTCAAGTTAAAATGTCCATAACCATCATCATTGCCTTAGTTTCCTGAACCCCAGGAGTAACTCTGTGTGCATGAAAAGGCGACCAAGCTGGCCCTGGGTGCAGACGGCTTCCTGGCACTGCTCGCCAGCCCCTCGAAGGCGTGGCCCGCTCTCTGTTTTCTTTTTTTATCTTTCTTATTAGTACATTTAGCTATACAGTGCAGTTGTATTCATCACCGGGGTCTTGTGCCTTCGCATGACTTACCTTCGTTCTTATTTTTCCCCATCCCCCAGCTTTCCCTCCCCCCCCTCCACCCTTCCCTCTTTACAAAGACTTTGTTCCATGTTTTTCCTTTCCATGCATTTTTTCTTTTCCCTTTTTATTTTTCCCCTACCCCTTTCACTTCCTCTACTCTTTTAGATCTTTTCTTCCTATTACACAATATCAATTATACATTTTGATCCTTATTTACACTTTTAGTTTTTCACACCAGAGAAACTATTTGGTATTTACACATGTGTGACTTATTAACTTCACTTGAGTGTGGCCTCAGTGTGCATCCACTTAGCTATAAATATCTCTAGTTTCTCATTCTTTATGGCTGAATAGTACTCTATTTTATAAAAAAACAAAACAAAACACATCTTCTTTATCCAGTCTCCAGTTGATGGGCAACTGGGCTGTTTCCAAATTTTAGCTATTACAAACTGTGCTGCTATAAACATGGGTTAACATATATTGTTGTGGTATGATTCTTTTAATTCTTTTGGGAAGATACCCAGCAGAGGGATCACTGGGTCAAATGGGACTGCTAATCCTAGTTGTTTGAGGTCTCTCCATATTGATTTCCACAGTGGTTGCACCAGTCTGCACTCCCACCAACAATGGAGAAGGGTTCCTTTCTCCCTACAGCCCCACCAGCATTTGTTATTGGTTGATTTCTTGACAGCAGCCATTCTTTCTGGGGAGAGGTGGAATCTCAGTGTTGTTTTCATCTGCTTCTTTTGAATGACCAGTGATGTTGAACATTTTTTTATATGTTTATTTGCTGTTTTAACTTCTTTGTCTGAGAAATGTCTGTTCATTTCAGATCCCCATTTTTGAATTGGGTCTTTGTATTTGGAGAGTCTGTTTTTTATATATTCTAGATAGTAGTCCTTTGTCTGAGGAACAGCTGGTAAAATTTTTTTCCCACATTATGGATTGTCTCTTAGCTCTGCCTGTGATTTCTCTGGCAGTGCAGGAGCTTTTTAAAGAGATGAGATCCCAGTTGTCATTTCTTTGTGCTAGTTCCCGTGCTACTGAGGATTTGTTCATAAAGTCTTTTCCCATGCCAATATCTTCAAGAGTTCTAACTTATTTTCCAGCAAGTTTAGTGTTTGTGTTTTAATATCTATATCTTTAATCCACTTGGATTTTAGTTTAGTGCATGGTGAAAGATACAGGTCTAGTTTTAATCTTTGACAAGTTAAAATCCAATTTTTCCAACACCATTTATTAAAGAGGCTATCTTTCATCCAGTGAGGATGGTTGGCTCCTTTGTCACAGATGAGATGGCTGCATATGTCTGGAGTTGTTTCTGCATCTTCTAATCTGTTCCACTGATCCTCAGGTCTGTTTCTTTGCCAGTACTATGCTGTTTTTATCACAGTGCTTTGTAGTAAAGTTTCAAGTTGGGGATTGTGATACCCCCGGCCATGTCTCTGCTGCCTAGAATTGCTTTTGCTATTCTAGGTCTCTTCTGATTCCAAATGAATTTTTGGATTGTTTTCTGTAGTTCTGTGAAATATACTGTTGGGATTAAAAAGAGTTTGCATTGAATCTGTATAGCAGTTTTGGAAGTATGTTGTGGAAAAAGATACAGGTCTAGTTTTAATCTTTGACAAGTTAAAATCCAATTTTTCCAACACCATTTATTAAAGAGGCTATCTTTCATCCAGTGAGGATGGTTGGCTCCTTTGTCACAGATGAGATGGCTGCATATGTCTGGAGTTGTTTCTGCATCTTCTAATCTGTTCCACTGATCCTCAGGTCTGTTTCTTTGCCAGTACTATGCTGTTTTTATCACAGTGCTTTGTAGTAAAGTTTCAAGTTGGGGATTGTGATACCCCCGGCCATGTCTCTGCTGCCTAGAATTGCTTTTGCTATTCTAGGTCTCTTCTGATTCCAAATGAATTTTTGGATTGTTTTCTGTAGTTCTGTGAAATATACTGTTGGGATTAAAAAGAGTTTGCATTGAATCTGTATAGCAGTTTTGGAAGTATGGCCA
Organism: Fukomys damarensis; assembly: GCF_012274545.1. NCBI lineage: Eukaryota > Metazoa > Chordata > Mammalia > Rodentia > Bathyergidae > Fukomys > Fukomys damarensis. The sequence continues at coordinate 49,341,960 of NW_022900948.1, forward strand.
TTTTCACTATATTGATTCTTCCTACCTAGGAACAAGGGATGTCTTTCCATTTTCTTATATCCTCTTCAATCTCTTTTTTTAGTGTTGTAGTTCTCAATGCAGAGGTCTTTTGTTTCCTTTGTTAGGTTGATTCCTAGATATTTCATTTTTTTTGGATGCTATTGTGAAAGGGATTGTTTCCCTAATTTCACTCTCAGTGAGTCTGTTATTTGTGTACAAGAAAGCTATTGATTTTTTAGTGTTTGCCTTGTATTCAGCTACTCTGCTGAATCTGTCTAAGTCTAGAAGCCCTTTGGTGGAGTTTTTTGAGTCTTCTGTGTAGAGTATCGTATCATCTGCAAATAATGAGTTTAACTTCTTCCTTTCTTATCTTTATTGCTTTTACTTCTTTCTCTTGTCTAATTGCTGTGGCTAATGTTTCAAAAACTGTATTGAACAGAGGTGGTGATAGTGGATATCCTTGTCTTGTTCCTGATTTTAGCATGAAGGTTTTCAATTTTTGACCATTTAGTATGATGTTGGCTATTGGTTTCATAGATAGCCTTTATTGAGTTAAGATAAAGACCATCTATTCCAATTTTCTGCACCATTTTTTTTATCATGAATGGGTGTTGAATTTTGTTAAATGATTTTTCTGTATCTATTGAGATCTCTATTTTCTTACATTAACTTCTACCTGTGCTTCTGTTGGCCACCCTTGGGTCTTGACTGAATTCTTTCACCAAGAGCACAAAGAACCAAAGACCAAAAAAGTGGGGAGCTGGTTCCTTGGTGCATCAGGCTTTCTGGTGACACTTTGGTTGCCAAAAAGGCAGCTGGGGTGAGTGAAGGGCAAACATAGAACCAAGAAGGGTAGGTGCAAAGGCTTGGTCTGGCCAGCTCCAGAGCCTGAGGAGAGCGGCTGCTTAGGGTAGCAAGATCAAAGAGTGTGTTTGGGTCCATGTAGGACCCACAACCCTGTGAGCAGTCCCAGTGGCTGAGCACAGCCCAGGGAGCAGCCAACCAGGCAGCCTGGACAGAAGGCACCACAAGGGCTGTGAGCTCAGAAGGGAATGTGGGCCTCCACCCACAGATGCCAAGTGCAGCACCCAGGTGGGCAGCTGCCATGCTAAGCATCAATAAAGGTGCACTCTCAAGGGGACATTCTCAGACATGCTGAATTTAACACAAGGCTGGAGGGTGAAGGGGCAGGAGTTAAGGGACGTTGGTAGGGTTGCAGCTGGGTGGAGCCAGCCACAGCTAGCTCCTTGCTGGAAACTTGGCCTGTGGACTCCCAGCCCCTACAGAAGCTACAAGCAGGACCCTTGTACCAGCCCTCGTCCCTGGCAGGGGAGGCTCTGTGTGAACACCTTGGGCCTCCCTCCCAAGGCTCTCACTACAGAAGGGCCCTGGCCAGCTACTTCAGGTGTCTCTGCTGCTCTCTGCAGGCCACCTGGAGATGAGGAGCCCACCCAGCCCTGGCCCTCTCTGACCGGCATCTGTACAGGCTCCTGAGCCCTCTGTCCTGAGATTCCTCGGCCTCCAGCATCTCAGTCTCACACAGCCCAGGTCACAGCCAGTGCTGTGGTCAAGGGACTGTTTCATGGGGCTGTCTGACCTGACTACTGCACAATCCAAGAACAGTCCAAGAAGCCTCTTAGGTTGGCTATCTCGGCCTCCCGGGGCCCATACATGGGCTGAGGGCCATCACAGCTCCTCCAGGAAGGTGGAGCATATAAGAAGATGGATATGAAGAAATGGGGTAAAACACAGCAAAAGAAAGAGGTGAGCCATATAGGTGGTCATCCTAGCAGGGTGGAAATATCTAGACAGTCATTAAGAAATGGGGTGAATAAATGGACTTTAACGGGGTCAGGTCACAGTCAGGAAGTGGACAAAATGTGCAGTGTTCCTGAGCCCAGTCCAGGAATTTATTCTGCAGAGAAAATGCCAATGTTGGAGAGATGAGTGTAGAGAAGAAAGGAAGACCTAGTCAGTGGCCAAAGAATAGAAAAGCAGCTTTGCTTGCAAATCAACTTCCCAGCTCCAAGGGGTTGAGGAGTTACAGATGCAGGACAGGAATGACGGGAGTGAGAGAGCCAATGAAGAGGAGGAACATCCAGGGCTTTTCTGGGAGCAGGCAGGGGCTCTCCAGGAGCACCAGTGCCACCCCCCGCCCCCGTCCGTATTTCCGGCGTGGCAGAGATAGGTGTCCTTATCCCTGAAGGGGAGGAGAGGCAGGCAGGTCCAGGTCAAGGGGACCCTGGACCACAGATCTGGGCAAAACATTTTTGATTATCAGCATGCCCACCTGCTGAGCTAAACAGAAGCCCACCCGAGAGTTAAGAAACAAAGGAGATGGACCCAGTGAGGGTGGGCTGCCCTTCCCGTCACCCTTCAGAGACCCACAAGCAGAAGGGAAGAGGCAGAGTCTTCTGTACGAGTGGCCTCAGGCCCCTGAAAAGTAACCTAGGCAACCGTCATCGGCACCACAGCACAGTGAGTGGGAGGCTGCTGTATGGCACAGCTGGGTGACCTCCAAAATTAGTGATCTGTAAGTCAGCTAAGAACAAGTGCAGCCAGAGGTTTCTCTGGGGGTTTCCTTGATGACAACAGGAAAGGTGGTGTCCTGCACGGTAGCTTTGTGTCTTTACCTGAGTGTAATTATGAGGATGGATATCACATCTGAACGGGCTGCTTCCCCACCTGGCCATGAGACGCAAAAGGCATTTGGGCTGAGTGGTTCCGTGGTGAGCACTTGCCTAGCACGTACAAGGCCCTGGGTTCATCCCGGCACTGTAAAGACAAAAAGCAAACAAAAGCAACCTAAAACACAAAACAGAAGACTTGTAAGCCCACCCTTTCAGCCATGTTACTTACATTGGTCTTGTAGATGAGAGCTGGTGAGATGGCAGAGCCCATCACAGACTGTCTTCCCCAGCCCTGGAAGGACCGTCTGTGGGGCTGTGCACACCTCCCAGTGAGAACCAGTGGACTGCAGACCGGCACTGCCTGCCTTGGGACACTGAGATAGCCTCAAAGCATGAAATATTTATTTTTTCCCATCAGGGTCCCACTGTGTTGCCCACGCTGGTCTTGAACTCCTGAGATCAAGTGATCCTCCTGCCAGACGTGCCTGGCTTCACAGAATAATCTGCAAGGCTGAAGCACCAGGATGTTGTGGGTAATGCCAGGAGACACTCTCATGAGGTGGCACTGCCCAGAAGCAAGTTGGATGTGGCTCACATAGGGTCCCATGGCCAGGGACTCTGCCCAGGCAGCTGTGGGTTCCATTGACCTTGAAGGGCACTGAGCCCTGGCTTTCTGTTAACCCAACTGGAGCTGCCATTCTGAGGGCCCAGAGCCAGAGCCGGGAGACAGTTTGACCAGGGGAGATGCCCAGCCCAGTGCAGCATCAGCCTCAGTGGAGGCCCCTGATCCTGGGCCAAGGCATGGTCTGCCTGCTGGGGACATCCACAGAGTCCTTGGGAGTTGGGGTGCTGACAGGACCTGTCAGTGCCATCCGAAGAGCCTCCAGGTGAGGGAGGGGACCGGAGCCTGCTGTCACTTCTTGTGGCCGCCTGGGTCCTCAGTGAGTGCCGTGGGCCTCACAGTAGTACAGAGGTGGACACAGCCAGAGCCTCCCATGGGCAGAGACCTGGGCTGAGGGTACTCAGCCAGTCATGACACTGTCATGGGTCCCAGCGGGAGCAGCCCTGGATCTGGAATGGCAAGGGAGACAGGGCAGGGGTCTGGGCACTGAGGGTTATTTCTTCCAACACCTGTGAGGGTGGGCATCTCCCTGAGTGGCAGGTGGAGAAGTGGTAGCAGCAGGTGAGAGGCTGTTGTCTGAGGAGACCCAGCCATCACGGGGAAGCACACCCTCCAGGGGGCTAAGACGTCTCTGCCAGCCTCATTGGTCTCCTGAGGGCAGAGAAAGCTCTGTGACAAGGAGGCTGCTCTGTCTCCCTCCTGCTTGCCTCACAACGGGTGCCAGGATATAGGACCCCTGCTTGGATGCAGGAAGTGTGGAGGACTCCTGAGCAGGGGGCTGTGGCTGCACCCTCTCTCCCAGCCACGTCAGGATTTGTGGAAGTTGGCTCTGGGCTGCCTTGCTGTCCAGCACGGGACATGGGGAGGCTCCTGCTGGCTGGCCCTGTGGACTGCCTCAGTCCCGCAAAGTGGCCACTGCAGCAGCAGCAGAGCTCAGCAGGGGAGGAGGAGGCCCAGAGTGCAGATGGCACCGTCCCCTTGTCGGTGACACCAGTGCCAGGCAGGGTGAGGCTGTCTGCTGGGACCGCTCTTGCCTTTGCAAGCCAGCAAGACTGCGTGTAGCCTACAAAGCCACGTAGCCCTGCCCCAAGAGACACATTCATTCCGTGACAATGGAGGTGACTCATTGCTACTGCCAAAACTGGACTCCAGAACTGCTGCAGTCTTTGGAGTTGTGTCCTTCTGATATGCAGTATCTGAGTCTGAAAACCAGGGGTGCCCTGGGGCATTACATACATGTTCGGCTGTGGTTCCTAGCTCTTAACTCCCTCTCCAGTCAGGCCCTAGAAACCAGAATTTTCCCATGAAACCCAAAAGGATAAGGTTCAGAAAGCTTCAGGCTGGCTGAACTTGTGGGGTTCGAGAGAGTCTGGAAGCCCATGCTCCTCCCCTACGCGTCTCTCCTCTGTACCCTTCCATCGCTGGTAAACGCAGTTGCCTGAGTTCCGTGGACAACCTGAGTGGGGTGTGGGAACTCTGGTTTACACCTGCTAGCTGGAGGCTGGGGCTACGGCCTGCAACTGAAGCTGAAGGGTGGCCTTAGGGACGGAGCAGCCTCACAACCAGCCCTTCAGGATGCGGCTTGGGACACAAACAACCGCATGAGCCTGTGGGACGCATCCGCTGGTCCAGGCGCGCAGTGCAGCGGGCCTTGCCCTGCGACAACACTGAGGGCAGCCTCCAGGCCACAGGCTCCGTGCCCACAGCCCGAGGTGCTGTCCCTCTGCGCCTGTCCTTGGTCCTCAGCCATCTGGATGCGGACGTCCTGTGTCATCTCCTTGGGCACATCCTGTTTGAGGTTGCTTGGCTTCCCGCATCATCTTTCACTAGACTCGGCTGTTTCTTTAGTTCTCCCAAGACTTTTCTCAGCACTGCATCTGTCCTCTGCTGCTGGAGCTCCGAGGACACACTCACCACACACCTGACCGTCTCCCAGCCCTGCGCCTGTGCACCTCATACCTCTGAGCATCCCCTGGGCTCCGGAGGTTGTCCTTGCCTTTCCCATCTTCCTTCCTTTCTCAGAAAACATCTTCCCAGGGGCCCAGCTCCAAGCTCATTACTCCTCCTTCTGCACCTCCATTTGCTGCTGAGCCCGGTGAGCCTCTCATTTTTGTGTGCCTTTTCAGTGATGGTAACCATGCTTTCATTTCTAAAATTTCCATGTGGCTCTACAGCCTCTATTTCTTTTCAGATACTTTCTAGTCTAATGTTGAAGTACTCAATATGGCTCCACTGAGCATTTCTGTACAGCTGCTTTACAGCATTTGTTGGAGAATTCCACACCTTTGTCCTCCCGTGTTGGTTTCTTGCACGCGGCTGGTCACGATGCCAAGTGATCCTGGTTTGTAATGTTTTGAATCTTTTTTATGAGACTCTGGGTCTTCTATCCACTGCATGGAGACTGCAGGTGTAGGCTTGGTAGGCAGTGGACTTAAGGTCAGTTTCTTTCTCCAACTCTTTGGGGCAACATCTGGTTTGGTCGTGTGTGGAGCTCACAGTGCTGGATCTAAGAAGGGGCCAAATCAACTGCTCTGGTCAGCTGTGACCTTAGGTTTGAGTTAGGGTCACACACACACACACACACACACGCGCTCGCACGCACGTGTGTGTGTGTGTGTGTGTGTGTGTGTGTGTGTGTGTGTGCGCGCGCGCGGGCGAGGGCACACACCTG
>NW_022900948.1:49348261-49357445 GCF_012274545.1 Fukomys damarensis
CACACACACACACACACACACACGCGCTCGCACGCACGTGTGTGTGTGTGTGTGTGTGTGTGTGTGTGTGTGTGTGTGCGCCTGCTGGAGCAAGGGCTCACACCTCTGTGGGTAAATGCTCTGGTGTTTTCCAGCCCCATGGCTTCTGACTCCCTACCTGGCCCTCAAGCCAGGAAGTAGAGGTGGTGGTGGACAGAGGAGCTGACCCACCTGTCAGCAGGTACCACCTGGGCCACGTTGTCACCTACAGAAGCACTGCACAGCAGGGACGAGTGCCACTGCTCCCTCCACTGTCCACGATCATTCTCCCATGGGGCTTTTTCTTCTTCACCTCCCAGGATGGGTCCCATACCTCGGTCTGCCCTCAACGCTCCTCATGGAGGGTGCTCTGCTGGGGCACATGGCAGGCAAGGGATGCCCATGGTGTCTGTCTGGAGGCACGTGGAGAACCTGCATGTGCAGCTCACCCAGGAGCATGAGGCAGCGTGGTCAGGGTGATCAGGGAGGACGGAGTTTCTTTCCTGTGTCCCACAGCCTCCTCAGGAGGGAGTACATGAGGCACGCGGGCCAACCATTTATCACTGCTTCCAACGGGTGGTATCCAGGCCTCTGGCTGCCAGACCAGGCTTCCTTCTCAGTGGGAGCCACCTGAACCACTCCCTCTCCCAAGGATGCTGCACCAGGACCTGCCATGGGACTCATGGGGACAGCACTGTGGCAGGCAATGGACACCTCCTAGGACACTGGACACTGTGAGCTTTGCTGTGTGAGCTGTAGAAGACCCTGCCAGCATTAGTGTCCCTGTCCTTGGAGGGCCCAACAACAGGCAAGGAGGATACCTGGCCACTTTTCTCAACCCTCATGGAGTTCAGTCTTTCCACACAGTTTTGCTGGCACCCAGTCCCCCTGTCTCATCCTGTCTTGGCTCATTTTCCCTATTGGTACTGCCTTTCTTACTGCCTATACACTTTTTACATATCAGGGTTAGTACAAACAGATTAATCCTTAAGCTCTTGGAAATGTTTCTGTCCCAGCTGTTTTCAGGTGTTTATAAGAAGTGGGGATATCTAGGACCCACCCACTCCACCTTACCTCTATCCCTGCCTTCCTCATCCCCTAGGGTCATGGGGTTCCATCCTCGTAGCATCCCACCTGATGTCTTTTATTGTAGCATTTCTCTTTGCTGGCCGCAATGAGTGATACCTTGAAAGCCGCACATCAGACTCCAGCTTGCTCAGCAGCCGCACGACTATGGGGCAGAAGCACCTGCTAAAGCAGCCCCAGGCTCCCCAGCCTGAGCCTGCAGGGTGCCTGGGAGAGCCAGAGGTGGGGGACTGTGCGCTCCAGGAGAGCACAGGAGAGACGGCTGAATCAGTGGTTTCCTACATCACTTTCAGAGAGCGTGGGCAACCAAGTAAGTGGAAGTACACGGACACCTGATGCTTCACCCAAACTTCCAGAAGCTTACATACTCACTGGCATGAGACCGTTCCCTTCCCCTGGAAGGACCCCACCACTCCACAGCTGGCCTTGAGCCTGCACAGGTGGCCACCCTCCCCTCCCTGACCAGTGGCTCTGGCCCCACCACTAGATGAGAAACCATCTCGCAGTGGAGCCTGGCTGTGGCCAGGGCACTGGGGCATGGCCAGCCAGTCCTGGGGATACTCCTTGGCCTCTTGGTGTGGCCACACAGCTGAGCACACACACAGGGGGCCTGAGGGCGTGGGCAGCCTTGCTCAATGCCAAGGGAGGGGCACGGGTAGCCAGAAGGCAGTCTCTGCACTTGACCTTCTTCTGGGACACGCTCCCCAGCCCTAGTGGGCCCCTCCTTCCTCTCCCGATACTGATGGCAGACCTCTGCTGGGAGCCCCATGCCCCACCATGTCATGTGCCCTTGAAGGGGAGTCAGGCCAGGGTGTGCAGGAAGCTGCCACAGCAGTGACCTCAGGCCAGCGGGCACATGGGAGCACTGAGCAGAGACCACACGTAGGCGCAGCAGAGGATCAGGTTTAATGGTCACTCTAGGGGTATCGTACATTGTTTAGAGCCCAGCCCCATCCCTGGCCAGGGACACAGACAGGTGCCCTTGACCCTGGGCTCTGCAAAAGGGGGGCCTGCCCCCAAGCCCCAGCTATGTACAAGAGAGTCCACCTGTGGGCCCTGGGCAAGGCGGAGAGTGGAGCCCGGGACCCCTGCCACCCACCAGCTCCTTGGTTTCAGGCCTGAAGTGCTGGGGCCAATAGCATCTATATGGTTCTCACCCTCCAGGGCCCAGCCCGGTGCCAGTCCTCTGTGCGGGGAGGAGGCCTCCAACCAAGGCCGGCAAAAGCAAGAGCTGCTGGACTCAGGGCAATGGGAGTGACCCCCACCCCCTGCCGCCTCCTCCTGCCCGGCTGCCCTTTGCCAGGCCTAGTGCTGGCTGAGGTCAGTGAGCAGGGTACGGTGAGGGGGAAGAAGGGGGAAGCTGACAGACAGGCCACCCTGGTGCTGGTGATCAAATACGGCAGGGCTGAGAGACTGGGGGATAAGTGGACCTGGACACACACTGGGCCGGGTAATCTATGCAGTAACTAGTTAACTAGTAATGCTGCTTCCCTTCAGACTGTTTCAGGGGCATAAGAAATTGCACTTATTTCTATGAACCCCAAGGAGGGGATTTGAACACTGCGGCCTCCAGGCGAGGCATGGCAGGTTGGTGCCCCAGCCGCTGAGGGTCTACTGGCCCGGGACTGCAGCCTTGGGGCCATGGGCGCAGTGAGGACCTGACCCCATGAGAACCTGAGTGACCTCCTGAGGCCCTGAAGAGCTCTGGGCAAGACCAGGGCCATGGGTCCTGGGTGCAATGGCCATGGCCTGGAGGTGGCTGGCGTGGCCTGGGCCCCTCACAGGACCTCATCGAGGTCCAGCAGCTTCGAGTGCTGGCGGCTCTTCCATAGGCGGTACAGCCGGAAGTCAAAGTAGGTCTCGATCATCTGCTTTCCTGTGCAGGAGAGCAAGGTGGGGCTCAGGGCCGGGCGGGACCTCCATACCTGTGGCTGGTGAGCAGGGCTCTCTCACCTTGGGCAGACAGCTCCAGGGGTGACTCGAAGGTGACCCTGTAGGGAGTCATGAGGTTCCTGAGGTTCTGGAACAGCTGCAAGAAGAGGCAAGCTATGAGCTGGAGCGCAGGGGACCCCGGAAGGCCCAAGCAGGGGAAGGGTGGGAAGTGCCTCCTGTTGGCCTGGGCCATACCTTCTCCCCATTGGGGTTCCCCAGGATGTAGCAGCCCATGATGTGGATGACATTCGGCTCTGGGTTCACCTTGCTCATTAGGCGGCTCAACCTCTTCCAGAAGCTGGAGGGCGAGGGGTCCCAGGCGGCCTTAGCCCAGGCCCCCAGGACCACCTCGAGCCTCCCCCAGCCCCGGACACCCGCCCTCTCACTGGATCATGTCCTCTTCCTTTTCCACTTTGGCAAAGGTGGCCACCTTGTTCTTGAGCAGATAGAGGTGTCCAGGGCCTCCCTGCAAGAGGCTGTGGTTAAGCCTCCAGGGGGGCCAGAGGGAGGTGTCCTGCACCTGCTCCCACACACATAAACCAACAGGCATAAGGCACCCCACCCACCCATACCATGCACGCACACAGGCAAACACACAGACCATCCATGCACACACACCGCGTATGCACACCAGACACACACTCATGAGACACGACGCTGGTCACCTCCCCCACCACGCTGGTGCCTCCCTGGTGTGAAGGGAGGGCTGGGCCCCACCTGACAGAATATCAGCATCTTCCAGATCTTGGCCCCCTTGTGATACACGCTCAGCTTCTTCTCTATCTCCTCTGTGGACGGCAGGTGTAAGCACTGCCCCAAGTGAGTACAGCCCACCCTTCCCAGCCAGCAGCCAGACAGCAGGCCGACAAGACACATACCCAGGATGTCCTCGAAGGTCGCATGCTCGTGGTCCTAGGGACAGGCAGGCCATGTGTCAGCAAACCTTTGGGCGTCAGGAGGAGGGCCGGAGCCCAGAGGGAGCAGGGACCACCCAGGCAGGGTACTCACGTAGAGGATGGGGATGATGGAGGGGTCATCCCTGCGGATGATGGTGGGGATGTACTCGGCTTTGGGCACCTTGGAAGAGATGAGCTGGGGACACAGGGAAGCTGCTCAGTGCCCACTCATCCCACAGCTGAGGGACAGCAGGAGCCCTGGAGGCTGCCTCCCTCCACAGCTCAGGGTAACCCCAATGTCCTCCCAAACTCCAAGGGAGCCGAGGGCAGTGGAGGGCAGAGCCCGACTCCCCTTCACCCCCTACCCTGACAGATTGTGGAGAACATGAGGAGGGCTGAGCAGCACCCAGGAGGGGCCTCACCATAACCTTGGGTGGCAGGAAGCCCTCGGTGTTGCAGGCCATGGCCTCCAGGCCCTTCTCCGTTTCCCAGTCCAGGTCTTCACAGGCCTCGTCCAGTGTGCAGTGTGAGCTCTGAAGGTCACTGCCTGGGAGGCAGAAGGGGTCACCGAGAGAGCTGCCTCGCTGACCACAGAGCCTGCAAGCCATGTCCTGGAGGATCTTGGGTGGGGGAGGGCTGTGCAGGGTGAAGGACAGAGCTGCCAGCACCGATGGGGAAAAGGGGACACTCAGTTGTGAGGACACGAGCTGCGTGCAGCTGTCAGCCTCGGCCAGGTGTGTGTCAGGCCCCAGAGAGCAGCAAGCACAGCCTGGCAGGCACCATGCCCCGGGCGATGCAGCCTTGTTACCCTGCCCACAGGTCCTGTGATGGACAGCCATCCCACAGGTGCTACACTGAGGCTCAGAGAGCACAAGTGCAGAAGCGGAACAGTGCTGGATCCCCGGCTGGGCCTGGGGCCTCAGGACTCTGGGGAGTTGGGCTAACTGCCCACCGGGACACGCCCGGACACCTACTATCTCGGGAGTCGTGGGAAGTGTCGGCTTTCATGGGGGTGGGGTCGCTCCAGGACCGGCTGAAGCTCCGCTCGCGCCGCTCAGCGAACGCTGCAGTGAGAGCAAAACCCAGTCAGCTGGGGCGGTCCAGGGACAACAGGCTCTGAGCTGGAGGTGGGGCAGGGCAGGGCTGAAAGCCTACGTGGGTGGGGCCTGGTCACAATGGCAGATGACAACCAATGGCCAGAGGCAGTGGGAACCAGACCGAAGGACACCTCTAGGCAGGCCTGGGGGAGACTGTACGTAGGTGAGCGTGAGCAGGGAGAGCCTGAGGGGCGGGGCTGAATCCTGGGGTGGGCTGGGGCTAGAGTGGGTCCTGGGGACATAGGCCTTTCCAGCACTGCCAGCTGCCCACGAAGCACCCCCCTGGCCAAGCGCAGAGCTGCCCATCACCCCCCATCTTACTCTGGGCCTTCACCCGCCGGCTGCCGACCATGCGCAGATGCTTGCGGAAGTTCCTAGGGGAAGAAGCATCTGGTGATGGAGGTGTGGACCAAAGCCCCTGCCCACCTAGCCCTGCCTTGCCAGGGCTCCATTTTCAACCCCTCCCAGTGGCCCTGCCCTTTCCCACACTGCTGCCCCCCTCACCCAATGCCCACCTCTAGGCAAACCCTACCCAGCCTACTCCCCTTAGACCCAGAACAAAGGTGCCAGACTCTCCAGCAAGCCTCTCTCCTCCAGTTAGGTCCTCACAGGGTGTGCACTCAGGCACGCCCTCTGCTGACCCTTCCTAACATTCTGTCCCTGGGCCCACCCCACCCTGAACCCCTCAGCCACCCTTCTCAGGGAACCAAGGGCCACCTTCTGCACAGCAACCAGGGTGATCTTTTCTGTACCACCTGCAGATCGGTCTGAAGACCAACCACAGGCGCCCCACCCCGACTGGGAAGCAGGTCATTTCCCCAAACCTCGTGCCAAGGCCCAGCGTCTGAGATGGACAAACTCCCCAGGCACACTGGTAGGAGTAGGGGAGGCGAGGCTTTGCCACAGCCCCACAGCTCTGGGCCCTGACAGACATGGGGAGCCAGATGGCAGCAGCGCAACCGTCCACGAACCCTCAGAGTGCAGCTTCTGGGGCTGAAAGGAGCCCAGGACACACAGCATCTCGTGCCTGCCACGTCCCCAGAGCAGGGCCAGGCCAGTGGTCGCCACCGCCCTTCCCCCGTCGGGTCTGCAGGGCCAGGAGGGCCCAGGCAGGGCCAGTGCAGACAGAGACAGACCCTGGTGGCGAGTGGCTGGCAGGCCCTACCTCTGGATTACGGACGCGGAATCATTCTCCCGTTTCCGGCGCTTCCTCTCCGCGTAGCCCCTGAACACCCTGGGAAACCGTGGCAAGTCAGCATTGCCCTTGGCCAGAGGCAGGAGGGACACAGACGAGGGGACAGAGGCACAAACAGAAGGCCCAGCGAAGGCCTGGCTCCCAGCACAGCCTGCTGTGGCCTCAGGGCCCATAGGCACCACGCCCCGCAGGCTAAGCACTCAGTCAAGGCCCAGGTCCCTGGCCTACACACACCTATTTGGGGGTAGTAGGGACACCCCAGGACACCAGCTGTGCCCTCAGGCACAAGCTGCATGGGTACTTACGAAATGCTGAAGCCACAGCAGGAAGAGGCAGCATGAGAAAGAAGACACAGTGAGCCCAGACCCAGGCTTCCCTCAGCCCTCAGGGCCCCTGAAGTAAATTCCCCTCCTGTCACTGACTAGTGGGATCCCTCACACCCAGCCACCAGCAGGATACCAGCTAGGCAGCAGTGGCTGAGGAACTAGGCCGGTGCCTCAGGTGCTGAGCCCAGTCAGCTGGGCTGGGCCAGTTCTGCGGGCGGCATGGGGGCTGCTCTGGCACCTCCTTGGAAGAGGAAACAGACACAGACCCCTAGGAAACCCGTTACAACCACTGTCACGCAAAACAGAAAAGGCTGTGGCCTGGGGTGTACATGAAAGGCACACCCCTCCTACACGCCCCATGATGATGGTACCAGCTGTGGGCCTAAGTCGTGTCCTTGAGGACCTGAGAACAGACCACGGAGTCTGTGGGTGGTGGGAGAGGGGAAGGGTGTGAGGAGGAGAGGAAAGGAATGGCTCAGAGGGAGGTCAGGCCAGACTTGAGCTGTGGGAATGAGAGCCCCCAGGGTCTCAGAGGCTCAGCTGGCTTGCCAGGAACCTGGTACAATGGGACACCAGTGATTGTTCCCAAGCCTGGAGTCCAGCGAAGGGTCACTAGTATTTCCTGGGCACCAGGCCCTTGTGGGACTCACGCTTGCATAGTTGTGGTTGCCGTATGAAAGCTGAACAGGTTCTCCTTGGGGAACCATGTGCGGATGGGAACGTCATCTGGGAGAGAGAAGGAACCAGAGCTGGTGTGGACTGGCTCCTGAAATCTGGCCTGTCCCATCAGAAAGGGACTGGCCACAGCCAGAGTCAAGACAGCAGGGCACCTGGAGTCCCCACATGGGCTCCACCCAGCTGTGCACACTCAGACACTCTGTGACTTGAGGCTTTGATCCTCTACTTAACTCTCTTTGGCTTTCCAGAATTTGAGGAGAAACGTGTGAAGTCTACGCCCAGAGGTGACCAGGAAAAGGGCCCACTCCATCTTTGTGCACAGTCTCAGGCATTCTCTGATGCCTGACTTAGATCCCTCAAGGATGAAGAGGTAGAGGCAGGCAGCCATGGTGGGCAGCACCTTGCTGAGAGCCAGCGCTTTCACAGGGCCTCTAGATTCCTCCCCCAGAGCCAGGCAAGGGGGTGCTAGAAGCTTCCAGGGAGGCATCTCTACAGGGCACAGCAGCTTAGACACTGCCCCTGCCAAGGCTGTCAATCCTGGGCCCCAGGGCTTCCTGTAGACAGCCCCATCTTCCAATGGAGCCATGCTTTTGCTTGCTCATCCTTGAAGGTCCTCCCAGTAAGCAGTAAGTGCTTCTTTCAGGAACCCAGTGCTGGGAGGGCCAAGCCAACTGTGGCTGAGCTCTGCTGAGGTGAGGGAGGCCTTGGCCTGGGGAGTGTTGGGGTGGTCCCGGGAGGCTGTGAGGTCCACCCTGAATCTCTTGCTGCACATATCCTCTGCCCATTCCCAGCCCGACCGTGCTTGCTGCTGTCTGGCCCCAGCATGATGCCCAGACCTGCCCCTGCCCCAAGACCCTTACCTGACACTCGATCGACGCTGTACATCCTCTCTAGCTTCTTGCGGCGGCCAGAGGCCTCCGGCAGGGGTGGCTGATCCAGCCCAAAGGCCCGTGGGGAGGGCCCAGGGGCTAGCTGGGCACATGCAGGACATTCTTTGGAGCCCTGGCGGCTGCCCCCCCAACTCTGGCAGGGCCTGCTGATGTCCTCGCGGCTGCTGCCTGGGCTGGCTCGGAGGGGCTGGCTGTGGTGGTGAGAGTGCCGTTCCCGCTGCCGCTGCCCCTTCACCACTGCCAGCTCAATGGCTTCGGCCTCGGGGCCAGGCAGCAGGGCTGGCTCCCCTGAGATGGTGTACACACGGGGTTGAGGGCCCTCGGCAGCTGGCTTCCTGCTGACAGCCTCATCAGAGAGGCTGCCCTCATAGCGGCCGTTGGAGATGAGGGACAGGCGGCGCTTGTTCTGGGGGGCTGGCTGCATCTCCGGAGACCCGTCGTGGCCAGAGTAGGCGTCAGCCAGCAGGTGGTCTGGAGAGAGACACCAAGTGAGCATACAGCTTTTTCCCTGGCGCACTGTGGGCAAGGAGCACCCCCTCCATGGGGCCTGATGTCGGGGCTCAGGCTGCTGGAACTAGGTCTTCAGGAAAGGTGTTTCCCAGCCCCACTGTCCTCCTATTTGGGTCTGAAGCCCTGTGTGTGCATGGGATGGGGTGACAGGTCTTGCTACAAGTGCATGCTCCCGGGGAGCAGGAACGAACAGCCCCCTCTGCAGTCACACCGTGTGCCTAGTGCCAATTCCTCCCCTCCCCCCTGCCAGCTGGCCCCCGGAGACAGTAGTGCCAGCCCTGGGGGTGCCAGGAGGCCTGTTGCCATGCCAACGGCCCAGGCTGGGTGGGTGTCATGGTGATGAGTGATCGGAGCTCCTCCAGGGCCTTGGCTAGGCTAGGGCAGGGGCTGCAAGGAGCAGAGTCTAGACCCCAGGCGCGAGACTCGCTGCCTACCTGCCCCGTTGCGGCTCTCAGGGTGACTCTGGGACAGGTATTCTCCAAACGCTCGGGCTGCGCTGCAGGGTGACAGGGGCAAGGTCGGCCCGGGCAAGCCCCTCGCGCCCCTCCCCCGCGTC
>NW_022900948.1:49357965-49377581 GCF_012274545.1 Fukomys damarensis
GCCCTGTAAGCTGGCGGGGGGGCCCCCACCTGGAGACTGTCACATCTTCCAACAAACCCTGTGGGCCCCAGGGGCTCCCTCTGCTTTGGGGGTCTCCAGTACACCCAGGCCCTGAGACCCTGCCTCCCTTGGCTGGAGTTGCCTCCCTCGGAGGACGGAAGACAAATGTCCCCCAGGGACCTACAGTCGTCAGGTTCATCTTGGTGTTCGTCTGACCAAGAAATAGAAACGTTCACAATCAGATCTGCCTTTATTAACATCCAGTCGGGGCTCCTGCACCTCACAGAGGCTTCAGGGGACCTGCAAATGCCAGTGCTGACAGGCCAGGCTGGCCTCCGAGAAGCTCACTGCCCCCTAGAACAAGCAGAAGCCCCAGGAAAGGGCCCTCAGGATCAGGCAAAGCCTCTGCCCAGTGCCCTGTCTGCTGTGGAGATGAGAGATTCTGGGCGCCCTCAGAGCAAAGGCTGCCATGCATCTTGGTCAGGCAGCCCAGAGGACACGGAGTCCTGGGATGGCTCTGGGGACACCTGGCCACGGTGCCGATGCTGCAGCGAGGGGTCCTTCTCCTGCAAGCAGAGTGCATATGAGGAGGCCCTGACCCCAGACAGAATGGCCGGGGCAGCTGAGAGCAGCCCTCCAGCTCACCGAGTCTGAGCCTCGCTCAATCTGGGTGCTCTGGAAGTCAGCATACGTGTCCTTGGAGACATCCGGCAGCTCTTCCTCATACTCAGTCTGGTAGTCAGATTCATCTGGAGCAACAGAGAGAACCTCGTGGATGAGAACTGTGGAAACTCAGGCAGAGCACGGCCACAGACCCCCTTACCCGCAGCAGCATGGGCCCCAGATCACACCTGGCCCTGCCCACCTGGAGGGTCTTCCACAAAGACACAGAGCAGCAGACCCTCCTTGCCAACTCCCAATGGGGCAGCCTTCAAGAGCAGAGCTGCAGTGCCTGGCCAGCATATGTGGCTCGATGTCTGGGAGTCTCTGGTCCCCCTTCAAGAGCGGATAGGCTGTCCCCTGTGGGGAGGACCTGTGGTCCTGCAGGTTCCTATCAGGTATGGAGCATGACTGGGGATGGGGTGAACAAGGGAGAGGCCTGGCTGGCCTGGGGAGCCATGGGGTCACTTGAGGCTTTTGGGGCTTGACAGAATGCAGCAGTGCTGGCCGAGCTTCCTGGCCAGCGGAGTCCAAGTGTGAGTAACTCCCTTAGGTGGGGGAAGGAGCCTGGGGTGCTGTCTCTTGGGTGCCCAACTCACCATCCACTACAGTTGCCTTGGCAGGCTCGATGCGTGACACCATCTCAGCGAGGTCCGTGAAGGAGGCATTGGGGCAGGGCAGGACCTGGAGTGCATAGGAAAGACAACACATCTGCTGGGCACTTGGCCGACATGGGCTGCCTCAGAAGGTAAGATGGGACCCACAAGTCACTGCCAGCCCAGCTCTGGAGCTGTAAGGAGATTCCCACCACCTCACCGTGCTGGCTTTCTTCTTGTTTGTCCCCTGCTGGTCCTGCAGCATCTTCTCCAGAATGCCACTCCTAACCCAGATGTCGAACACAGTTCGCCCATGCTGGTAACCCACTTCCTACACACACAGCAGGACCGTCAGGAGGCATAGGACCCCAAACACACATACCCAGTGCTGTCAGGAGGGAGCTGGGGACCACGCTGCCCCACACCTGGGGCTGGCACTCACACAGATCTCGTCAAACTTGCTGAAGTCCAGGGTACGGTAGTTGTCGATAGGGGGCCGCAAGTACTCACAGTAGTCACTGTTCTTCACCATCTCCAGCTGCCGGACGCAGCAGACGTAGGCCAGGCGGGTCTGAATCTCAGCCATGTTCAACACCTGCTGAGATACACCCATATCTCCTGGCCCAGGTGCAGCACAGGCTGGGGGTAAGTTCTGGGTGCCTTTTTAGTCCTTCCTTTCCCTAGGGCTGGCCCCAGGGCCAGGGGAGGGATACTGAGTGATCTGCGGGCCTCTGCAAGACAGAGGGCACGGGGGACTGCAGGCAGGAGCCACAGGGGGTACCCCAGCCACCTGCCACCACTCCTACCTTCACTTTTGTAGCCAAGGGGTTCCAGCGTTTCCACAGCAGCCACCACCCAGATAGTGCATCGCCGTAGTTGGTGAGGTCCATCTCGTCTCGGCTGCCCACATCAATGGCGATCACCACCTTTGCCCCCAGGGATCTGGCCACATCCGCTAGGTAGGAAGCAGCCTTGGTCACCCCCTGGGTCAGGGAGCATGGAGCCAAGACTAGGGTAGAACCCCAGCCCTGCCTCACTGTCCCCAAAGGCCAGTGGAAGCAAGAAGTGTGGGTCCTGATGAGCACCCGTCCAACAGGTAGCAACACATGTGATACCTGCAGGCTGTTAGTCCCCAACTGTGGGCACAGATGGGAACTAAGTGCTCTGGTTTGTCTACTTGGCCTTCGCTCTGCGCACCACTGTGCTACCAGGGACAGCCATATGCCAGGCACACTTGGTACACGCGCAATGTGTGTGTGTGTGTGTGTGTGTGTGCGCACGCGCGCGTGTGAGTGTTTCTAACTGATGCCAGCCTGACATTCTCCCTTGGCACACTCCAAGGAAAACGTGTGCCACCCCAGCCTTCCTGGTGTGGAGGCGGCTGGGCAGGCAGCCATGGAGTGGAGTGACCGAGCAGCCATTGTCCCTGTCCCAGCTCCCCCAGCCCGTACTGCACCTGGGAGGTTGTTGATGTAGCCCCCATCCATTAACAGGTGTCCATCCTTGGGGTCACAGAGAGGGGGCATATAGCCCGACAGGGACATGCTGGCACGCACGTACCTCCACAGAGAGCCTGGTGGTCAAAAGGGTCTGGTGTCAGAGGGGCCAGGGAGAAGCCTTTGGCCACCTGCCACGGCTTCTTGTCCTAAGACCACAGGTTGGCCCAAGAACATTTACGTCCTACTTTCCAGGGAGGGCACCAGGCCAGTGACAGACCACTGCTGGGACCCCAGTCCCTGAAGGCACTCACCCCAAAGGAAGCATCCCTCCTTCTGCTCCCCCATAGGGCCCTTTTGTCCACCCAGATATTTGCTCCTGACTGTTCCTATCCATCTGGGTGCCCATGAAGGGACCTCCCCTGCCTCCCTTGGAGACCTGTCCATACTGCTTTCCTCCTTCCTGAGACCCCTGGTGCCCCCGCAAAAGCACCCACTCTCCTGCCATGCTCCTGCCATACCCCGGGCACGGTGGACCCAATGGGCTGCCCTTGGCTGCCTGGAGCTGGAGGAATGCTCACCGTCCATGTGGACCCGCATGGCAGAGGCTGTGATGTCTGTAGTGATGGCAAAATAGGGGAGCCACAGGTCCTGTGGGGAGGACAGGACTCAGAGGACTCCCTCGTGTACTGAGGACTCCCAGGAACCTGACACCAGCCAAGGATGGCTGTGGGTCCTCACCTCAATCTGCTGGTCTCTGAAGATGCTGCAGATACTGCTGTTGAAGCCAGCTCCTGAGAACATGGATGTGATTGGGTAGGTCAGGTCCAGCATGGCCTTCACCATTGATGTCATGTCCTGGGGACACAGGAGCCTCTGCAGAGCTCATCCCAGTTGGGGACCCTGCCTGGTGCAGGACACAGCACATGTGTGTGCTCCCAGTAGCAGGATACAGCTGTCTAGCAGCGTCCTATGGCTCTGACATCTCCAGAGAGTGCCTGCCATGGGCCTGGGCCTCAGAATAGGCACAGAGGCCCTTGGTCCCTCCTTGACACTAGGGTAGCCTCACCAACACCCTTGTGCCTGCCCAAGCCTCCAGACTGAATCAGGAGCAGCAGGCAGGACAAGCACTGTGGCGGGGGAAAGGGGTGTCAGCAGCTGGAAGAACCCAAGGACCACTCCTCACTGGCTGGGGTCCTCAGAGTTGAGGCGTAATTGCCAGGGAGCCCCCAGTCGCCTCTCCAGAGAACAGAGGACTGTATAAGGTTACTGTAAGGCTCTAGTGCACAGGGCTCTTTCCCACACCTGCTTTCACAGTGGTTGGGGGTGGGGGAAGCGGGCACCTGTGATCAGAGGATGTGTGACTAGTTTTATCTGAGCATGTCCAGTCTCAAGGCCAGCCCCTGACCTCTTAGGTCAGAGATAGAAAACAAGGATCCTTACTACTCCTGGGGGGTGGGGGTGGCCCAGGACAGCGATGAGGGACAAGCCTAGAGCCCCACTGGATGTGCAGAGGCCATACAGTCGCAAGGAATGATGCTCTCCCTGCAGACAAACCAGGAAGCACAAGCCAAGATGTCCTGAACTCTGCCCAGGGCCCAGTCCACCCCCCAGGAAACCTCTGCCTGACTCCAGAGAGCCACTGCTATCCTCAGTGCTGGCTGCCACTCTGCTGGTCCCACAGCCCAGCACACCCTCGTAAAGGCAGGAGGAACCTAAATCACCCTGACCATTGCTACCCCTGTCCTCTGCACCAGACCCTCAGAGGACCTCCCGCAGCCTCCCCAGCCTGGGACTGGACCCTCGATATGCTCTCCCCTGCCTGCTGGACACTGTCCCCTGTGGCCTCTGCTCTCAGAAGCCAACCCTAGTGACTGCTCCTGTATCATCAGGACACAGGATGTGTCCCCAGGCCCTTTCCTGGGTAGCCATACTGAAGGGTAGGTGGGTAAGCCATTTCTAGAGTAGAGGGCTGCACGCCAGCATCCTCAGGGCCTGGTGGCAGGTACAGTAGCAGCAAAGAGCACATCTGAGAGCTCCCATATGGAGGATAACCAATTCCCATTTTAAAAAGCAGAGCAAAGTGTCTTTGATCCCATGTAGGGCTGCACTGGGCTCTGCCTGTTCCTTGGGAGCCGCTCGCTGCAAGGCTTGAGCCAGGCGTGCTGTGGCTCTTTTCATCCTGCATCTGATGCTTCGGTTCTCAAGCCCACTTCTTCTTCTAGATGAGGCTAGAGCTGTCTACATCTACTCTGTGCCCAGCCAGAGCCTGTACCACTGCTCCCTCATCTGACTCATACCAAGCCAGCATTCTGCCCATGGTGCCCAAGGCCGGCGGAGTGCCCCCAGGGCTAGTCTTGTGCTGCTGTCCTGCCCTGCTTTGCCACTTACTCCTCTTGCTCCTGACTGGCCCTGGGCCCTGCACAGCACACCATACCTCTTGTTTCCAGGGACTGCAGGTGACCGCTATCTTCCCCATGTGGGCACTGGGTGACACTGACCCCTTCACGCTTCCTTCTCTGGCCCCACTCTGAGATCTACAGGTCTGTCTCCCTGAGACCAGGCCCTTGGAGGGTGCAGGCTGCTGCTCACCTCGGCCCACTGCTTGGCTCGGATCCGCATCTGGCAGTAGTTCCGCTCCTCAGCGTACAGGGCACCCATGAAGGCCCCAATGGATGTGCCTCCGACCATGTCCACAGGGATGCCACACTCTGCCAGGGCCCGGAGGATGCCTACCTGGGCACAGCCTCTTCACAGAGCCAGGACACAGAGAAGAAGTGTGTCACCAGGGCCTGCCCTGGGCCCTACCCCACCGCAGCCCACCATTCCTCTATAGTTCCTGACTCCTGAGCAGGGCACAGAGGGGCAAAGGTGCTGCTCACAAAGGGAGTGTGCATGTGATTTCAAATCTGTCCTGGGCTGCAGCGCAGCTTGGTGGGTGAGCACTTGCCTAGCACGTGTAGGGGCCCTGGATTCCATCCCCAGCACCTCACACAGGCTACGTAGATAAACAGATTAAGCTGGTCAACCAATCCGTCTCTCTGGAGGTGCTGAGGAGATCAGGGGGCTGAGACGGGGAAATGGGAGGAGCGGTCACACGCAGAGCCCACCCAGCATCTTCAACCTACAAGTATTTGCTGACTGCAGCGAGGCGGAGGAGCACAAGACTTGCAGGCTCAGCTGGGCACAGGGGAAAGAGAGGTGACCCCTCCCCAGGAGTCCTAGTGAACACCTCAAAAACCCTGAGATGATGAAACATTAAAAGAAGTCAGGAAAAGATACTTGATGGGCCAAAAGCACCAAAAGAATAGAATATGTAAAATACTCTTTTCCAAAGTAGATAAAGAGCTGCTGTGGTGGCACATGCCTGTAATCCCAGCACTCGGGAGGCTGAGGCAGGAGGATCACTGTAAATTGGAGACCAACCTGGGCTACACAGTGAGTTCCAGATCAGTCTCAACTACACAGTGCGACCCTGTCTCAAAAAAAAAAAAAAAAAACAAACTAAGAAGGAACCAAAATGAAACCACTCCTGACAGGCATAATGGCACATGCCTGTAATCCCAGCACTTGGGAGGCTGGGGCAGGAGGATCACTGAGAGTTTGAGGCCAGGCTAGGCCACATAGTGAGTTCAGGGCCTGCCTGGAGATTGTCTCAAAACAAAACAAAAAAATCAAGTAGAAAGACCAATAA
This sequence comes from Fukomys damarensis, assembly GCF_012274545.1. Lineage (NCBI taxonomy): Eukaryota > Metazoa > Chordata > Mammalia > Rodentia > Bathyergidae > Fukomys > Fukomys damarensis. Next base: position 49,364,352 of record NW_022900948.1, read on the forward strand.
TAAATGGGTAGAAAATAAACTATTAAAAAAAATCATCCCTGCATTACTGAAGACCCAAGATAAAGAAAAACATCTTCAGACTGAGAGAAAAAACAGAAGAGAAGATGACGGCAAGGCTGTGGCCCAGCAGTGAACACCTGCCCGCACGTGGGAAGCCCGGGGTCACCACTGCGGCGTCAGAGCAGAACCAGGGAGGGAGCCAAAGGGGTTGTTTCTGGGACTCTAGGCTAGTGATGCCGGGGGCTGGCAGCCAGCTTCTAAGAGCTCCTGAGTGCACTCTGACTAAAATCCCTGCAAGCCAGGCCAGAAGCCTGGGCCCAACCCGTGCAAGGCCTTGCTGTCCAGACTCACGGAAGGGACCTGGGCTCTCTCCGGCCTGACAACCACCCCATCCTTTCCGCCTGTATTCAGGTGGGAGCAGGGCACAGGCAAGTCTCAACTCCCGCAAATTCTGGGACTCCAAGATGTGGTGATGCAGTGCTGGGCAGAGCGAGGACTCAGAGATGAGGAGTGAAAGGAGAACCTTCCTACCTGGCCGGGCTGCTCTGAGATCTTCCACCAGAGCAGGAAGCCCACGGCTGCCCTCCTTCCCCAGCACAGATGTACCCCCACCACACCTGTGTCACCAAGGAAGTCACTTGCTGGGCTGCAGGAATTCTTGGGATTAAAAGTTCTTTAAGGCAGCTGGACGTGGTAGTGCACACCTATAATTTCAGCATTCAGGAGGCTGAGGCAGGAGAACTGCTGCAAGTTCGTGGCCAGCCTGGGCTATATACTAAGTTCAAAGCCAGTCTAACCTACACAGCAAGACCCTGTCTCAAAAGTTAAAAAAGTCCTTTAAGGAGCCCACAGTCCAAAGAACTAAAGACTGCTTTGCTAGCTCACCTACGGCAGACCAACTTCTTACTCTATAGACCACATATGAAAATGGAAAGAAACTCACCAGGAGCACAGTGGAGACACTGGTGAAGGACAAGGGTGCAGGTTCAGAGGAGGAGACACAGCGGCTCACATGCACGCAAACACGTCTAAGCAAGAACAATCAGCACACGATACAGTGTCTCCTCCTGAACTGGCAGTGAAGGAACCTGGCCTGCTGAGTGCATGTATAGACTCTCCTGGGGATGGCAGAGGTCACCACTATCTGAGTCTTCTGTATGTGGCGTGACACCCCTCTCCTCCTGGTACCCAGCACAGCACTCACAGGGCTCACCTTGCTCCCCCTCCTCCAAGCACCAAGGCAACAGCGTTGCCCGTTAGCACACGTGCCAGGCGCGAGAAGTCTGAGTGACGGTCTGGAAGCCGCTGGAAGACGCGCTCATACATCTCCATCTGAGAGGGCAGCAGGGGAAAGGGCTCGAAGGACCCTAGCCAAGACCTGTGTACTTGGGCTTCCTCCAGTCTACATCCAATGTCCTCTGCAGGACATGACCCTGTTGGGACCTTGGGGCCAGGGCTGGGCCATCGCTAACCAAGAAGCTATCTCGACTGTCCTGGGAAGAACCCCACTGGCCCTTTTAGCAGACAGTGCTGGGCCTTGGGGGGCATAGGAGCCTAAGCAAGGGCTGAGTGGGCTGGGGACGCCTTGTGGAAGAGGTACCTCAGTGCCCACGGACTCCTGTCTGCTTCTATCTGACCACTCTGGCTCTGCAGGCCCTTCACTGAATGGGAGACTTTCAGGCCCAGGCTCTGGCTTTACTTTGCTGGCTTTCCTGGTCCCCAGGACACTGCCGGCCCCTGTGCTGGGCCTCCACTGTACCTCCTATATGCAGGGCACAGTATCATGTATGTGGCAGCCCAGGAGCCCCAAAATCAAGGTCAGACAAACATGGATTCCTAGCCAGAGTTCAGGCAGAGATGCCTCCCAAACAGCACCCACAGCCTGCAGGTGGGACAGTCAGGGAGTGGAGGAAGATGTCTGGATGGCAGGCACAGGATGGGTAAGAGGTTGGGGGTCCTACTGGCCTCCCAAGCCTTACCAGCTTGGGCAAGCTCCTCCTGGAGAAGATGCGCCGTGGACAGCAGAGGTGCAGGTGGCCTGAGCACCAGCTCCGCATGTTGAGCCACTCCACAGTACGGGCTGGTGCTGGGCCCTCAGCCCTGTGCAGCAGGATCAGCTGTTTCTGGGCACGCATGGCTGTGCTCTCCAGCATTCGCTCCAGCTGTGGGGAGCAGGGCTGTCAGCTACCAGGCAAGACTGAGGGCCCACAGCTGGATGGAGTTAATCTGGAGATGCCTGCCAGCTGGCCCCACAGGACAGACAGGCCACAGGCAGGACCAGAAAGTGGCTCCTGCTTCTGTGAATGACTGGGCCATAGCATGGCCTGACTGGAGGCTACCCAAGCTCTGACCACAGGACTTGCCAGGTTGTGTGTACCAGGAAGTCAGCATGGCCACAGAGGAGCTGGGTACAAGAACAGGGACACCTCTTTTGTCTGTTCCCAATGCTGCCTCATACACACCCACTGTGACCTCTGCACGATGTGTTTTGTAGGCTCTCACCCTTACCAGGAGGATCACTTCCTGTTGAATAGGAGCAAATATTACAAGGAGGAAATTTTAGCTGTCCCAGAATGAGACAGATCAAGCAGAAGCTTGGGGAGAGAGCAGAGCAGGGAGGAAATGGGTGACGAGGTGCCACTCAACACAAACTTGGGAAGGTGTGAAGCCTGTTGCTTTGCCTAAGGGGACTACAACAGCCCACACCTCGAAGACCACCTGGACCTCAAATCTGAATGCATCCTAGGGATGCAGCTTGTGGGCTTCCTGAGGGCAGCCTGCACTTCGCCTGCTGCAGTGACAACCTCCTACCCTAATACCAAGAAAGCATGAGCCGGTGGTGGGGCATCACAGGGGAGGCAGACAGCGAGCTACAAGAGGAGTGAAGCAATGTGGACAAGGCTCACAGTCCTACATGCTGAGGAAAAAGAAAATTCAGGATGTGTAAAGTAGGGCACTATTGCTACCAAGCCTCAGACCTGACCGCGAGCGTGTCACACACCTGCTGTGCAGTGTGAGGCAGACAGTGGCTCCCGGTCCCTGGGGCAGGGCCCCTACTGGGTTTTGTGCTAAAGTCACTGGAGAAGAGCACAGTGGATGTCTCTAACATAGGGGTGGTGGGAACCCCGGCCCACTTCTGAGTTCTTAAAATGTTTTATCCAGAAAAGAAAAACTGGGCTGTGGGGAGAGCATCCCTCACCTCACCCACTGTAGGCTCCTGCTCGCCAAGGCCCACAATGAGGATGCAGTCGGCCTGCCGGATGCAGCGCTGGGTCCAAGGGGTAAGTGTGCTGTCTGCTTGGTAGAGCACAATCCGATGGATGTCCTCCTGCTGCCCCAGCCAGCTGGATAACCGGTACTCGTGGATGCTGCAGAGGCAGCATAGGGTGAGAACAGCTAATACCCCACCTTCCTTTCCCCCACCCCACCCCTGGCCCAAGTCTGCGAACCAAGCACTGGTGTGGCCAGGCACAGGGGCTGGGGTGCTCTGTGGGGCTGTGAGAGGGTAGGGACGGGGGGCAGCCCGACAGGGCCCACACATGTGCTGAGCACCGTGCAACTGGGGAGTGCAGGTGCCGGGGAACAGGGACAGCAGCGTGTACCTCCAGGCTGTGCCTAGACCAGCAAGGAGGAGGCTGCTCTCTATGGGGACCAGTGGGGCTGGAGCTGGCGTACCTGTCCAGAGCTGCAGAGCCAAGGTGCTGTCTGATGTTGTCACTTGTCAGCAGCAGGACAGGGCCTAAGAACACAGCCCTCAGTCACCTCTGAGGACAGGTAAGGGGACCCTGAAGGGTACTGCTGTGGGAAGTGCAGGCCTGGGCTGCCACCTCTCCACTTGCCTGAACTTTGCTTCGTCCTGCTGTCAGGGAGACCATGTGTACACAGGTGGGAAAACAAGGTGGTGCATCTCCCCACATCCCGAGTTGGGGGCTGCCTGGCTCGAACCTAGTCACCCAGCTGGCAGGTGGGATGAATTCTTCCCACATCTGGTGTCTCCCACATTAGTACTCTATCATCTGTGACCAGAGCCAGCACCAGGATTCCAGGAAAGGCCAGCAGCAGTGAAGGGAACAGACAGAAAGAGAGTGGTACTGGCCCTCATGGAGCCACGGCTGCGGTCACTGCATTGGGAAAGGACCAGGATCTCAGTGCTGGGTGTGGGAAAGCCGCAGGACCTCGGCAGCCTGTTTACCCTGATATGGTACAGGAAGGTCTGATCATCTCAACAAGCTTTACCCACAGTGTGCAGTTAAGAGTTAAGCAATAAGAGATCACAAAGTCTCACTGTGCTGCCCAAGCTGGCCCTGAACTTGTAGGCTTAAGCAATCCTCCTGTGCCTTAGCATCCCAAGTGCTAGGATTACATGCTTCCAGCAATTGTAACACAGTTTAACTGGCAGCGTATTTCTTAGAGACAACAGAGTAAGGGTGCCCTGACTGCTGGAAGGGTCACTGGCACGTGGCTGTCACAGCTTTGAGTTAAACTGCAGAAGCAGCCCCACCCCAGGAGGCTTTGGGCTCCAAGTCCCACAGGGAAAGCACTCCTGGCCTGCAGACTGGGATGAGAGCTCCAGTCAGTGGCTATAGAACACTGTATTCCTGGCACCTTCCCAGGCTGGAAGATTACGCAAGGTACACAATTCATCTTCTCCACCTCTCCACTCCAGGAGGCTCTGGAGCCAGGCCTCATCTGGCTACAGGGAACCCAGGCTAGGCTTCACCTGCCCCTAAGTTGAATACTACTGCTCTAGGCCCCCTGCTTAGATTTGGAGGGTCCCAGGCAGGGCAGCCAGGGAATCGTGGAGCTCCCAAGGCAATACTTGGGTTCTCTTGCCCAGGCCTCAGGCCCTGCTGACCAGGACAGTTCTGACCACTCTCTCCTGGGAGGAGTTGCCCCAAGGACCTGGTTCTTTGTGTGGAGACAGAGTTCTTCCTCTTGGGGGACACAGTGCTACAGGGCCAAGCTGAGAGAGGCCCCGGCCTGCTGCAGTTGAGTCTTCCAAAGAATGGGGGCTCTGCTATCTCCAGCTCTGTGGGAGGTGAATATGCAGGCCATAGCCCCAGTCTGCTCTGGCGTGGACAGCACCACTGGCCAGGCTGCCAAACAGCTTCTTTTCTAAATATCTGGGTACCAAAAGAAGAGTGGATGCTCCATCTGTGCTAGAAGAAAATGCGTCTCGGCCCAGAGCTCTACTGAGCAGAAATGCCCTCTGTGAGAAGTGGCCCACAGAGGCATCCACCTGCCTTGAGGCAAAGGGGATACAGCAGCCCAGTGGGTGGTGTGGCCCCTGTGAGGGAGAGTCTGTGAACAGGACAGAGTAGGACAGGTCTCCTGGAGGCTTTGAGCTCACCCGCTTCTGCCTGTCTCATTGTGATTCCTAAGAATTGCCATGGGATACCAGGGAGTGTAGCACCAAGGCAGAGAAGCAGCAGAGATGCAGGTTCCCTCCTGACTCTGGAATAAGGGCATCCTCTGGCACTTTAGCCAGGGTGCATGAGACCCATCCTGCTGCTTTTCATGGCCAGAGCAGTTTTCCTGACCCCTCGGGACCCACAGCCAGTGAATCCTTGACTCCCACTGTCCCATTCCGCCACCTGCAAGTGATGAACCTGCTTTGTTTCCGGCCTCTTAGGCCAGATGAGGGGGTGACCAGAGCACACAAATTTGCTCTGTTACTTCTGCCTTACACCAGGACCAAAATCAATCCCAGGGAGAGGGCAAATTTAAAAGGAAAGATTAAAACAACAAAGTTTTGTAGGGTTTTTTTTGGTTGTTTTTTTTTTTTTTTTTTAGCTCAGCAGTTCGGTGGCCTGTCTTGCAAGTGCAAGGACTGGAGTTCAATCCCTGGTACCAAAAATAAATACATAAATAAATAAATAAAAATAAATAAATTTTTTTTGAGGCAGGATCTCAATAAAGTATTAACTATTAAATTGCCCAGGCTGGTCTTGAATTTGTAATACTCCTAGCTTAGCCTCCCAGATCACAGGCACGCACATCATGCCTGATACAACAAGGTTGAGGGTAGGATGAGATTTCCTCAATAAAACACAAAAGCAGTAACCATATGAGAGAAAAATGACCTACAATACAATTAAGAACTTCTGTTTGTCTAAAGGCAGATTAAAAAATAAGAAATCAAACCATACCAGAAAGAGACCATATAAATGCAGGCAGCTGATCTGACAAAAGAGCTAAGGTGCTATGATGGCAGAAGGGGAGGATACCCACATGCAGGATGGCCGGGCAGACACTGCTCTGGCTGTAAAGCTGCTGCACAGATCTCATGCACAAGACCAGTGCAAACACAGAACCATGAAACTCCCAGAGGATGGAAGGCGTGGAGGAGAAAATCCAGATGACCTCATGTTTGGTGATGACTTTGAAAACGTTGCCTAAGGTGTGATCCAAAATACAAATAACTTAGAAGCTGTACTTGCACTGTGTAACAACCACTCTGCAACAGACACTGCCAAGGAACTAAGAGGACAGAACACAGACAGGAGAAAGAATCTGCAAAAGACAGAGCTGGCAGAGATTGTTACTAAACTTTCAACTACAAGAAAACACTTCAGTTACAAAGTGGGCCAACAATATGCAAAGACACCTAACCAAAGTAGATGTACAGACAGGAAATAAACTTCTGGAAAAGCACTCCATGGTCATGAGAGAAAGGCAAGTTAGAACAGTGAGAAGCTGCCATTTGCATCTCAGAAAGGCCCCAGTGCACAGGACCGCAGCGCAGGCGACAGGAGGAGGTGATGAGGAGCTCTCAGCCCCGTGGTGGGAATGGCACGTGGCCTGCCGCGCTCCTCAGAACCTGCACACACTCTCACCACAGGACCCAGCAGCGGCACTCGGCGTTTATGTACCCAGCAGAGCTGGAACCTTGTGTCCACACAGACGCTTGTACTCAGATGTCTATGACAGCTTTATTCACAGTTTACTCAAAACCTGGGGTCAACCAAGACGTCCTTCAGGAGGTGAGTGGATAAATACTGCGTCCATCAAGACAAGGAATATTATTCAGCGCTAAAAAGAAGGGAGTTCTTGAGGAATCAAAAGACATGAATGAGGGCTGGGGATTTAGCTCAGTGGCACCACACCTGCCTTCCAAATGCAAGGTCATGAGTTCAATCCCTGGTACCAAAAAAACAAAAAAATAAAACAAAAAAAAAGGAAGCCAGGTAAAGTGATATATCCCTGAAGTCCCAACATTCTGGAAGGCTGAACTAGAAGGATTGCAAGTTTGGACCCAACCTGGGCACCTGAGCAAGACTCTGCCTTAAAAAAAATAAAAATTAAACTAAAAATGGGCTGGGTTTATAGCTCAGTGTGAGGTCCTGGGTTCAACTCCTAATACCATAAAAATTTAAAATAAAACAAACAAACAAAACAACAACATGGAGGAGCCAGCATAGTAGCATACACCTGTAATTCCAGCACTATGGGAGGCTGAGGCAGGAAGATCACAAGTTTAAGCCCAGCCTGGACAGCACAGAGATTTACTGAAACCCTGCCTCCAAATAAACAAACAAAAAATAAATAGGGCTGGGGATGCTGCTCAGTGTGAAGACCCTGAGTTCAATCTCTAATAACACAGACACAGAACATGGAGGGAATTTAAATGCATATTACTAAACGAAAGAAGCCAATCTAAAAGACTACATACTGTAGAATCACAATTACATGACATTTTCTGTGAAAAGTAAGCTAGGGAGACAATGAAAAAAGATCAGTGGTCACCAGTATTTTTTGGGGGGTGATGAACAGAGCACAGAGGAAGTACAGGGCAGTGAACCTAGTCCATAGGACACAGGAATGGAGGACACACGTTGCTACCCAACTGTTCAAGTCCACAGAGTCACTGGGGCAAAGCTCCACACGCAGCCCTGATGTGTCAGGGGTTCTTGATGGTCACAGATGCTCCCTAGGGATCATGAGTAGTAGGGAGGCTGTACAGGAAGCAAGGCAGGGAGTAAACGGCACATCTCTGTACATTCCTCTCCATTTTGCTATGCACCTAACACCAAAGCAACTATGTCTACTAAAAGAGAAAAAAAGTTGTCTCTCTGTACACACACACAGACTGATCACTCACATACACCAATCTGCAGAATAAGAATGCAAACAGCCCAACCAGAAAAATGAGCAGAAGGGGCTAAAGGCATTGCTTCATTATAGAGCACTTGCCCAGCATGTTCATCTCCAGCACTGAAAACAAAAAAGAAAGTGAACAAAAGATATAAATACATTTCACTAAAGAGAATGTACAAAGACAGCAAGTACATGAAAAGATGTTCACCGTCACTAGCACTGGAGACGTGAAGGAGGGCTGGGAATACTAATTAGAAATGTGCCACCCCTTACATCTGTCAGGACACCTAAACTAAGAAGTACTGACAACACAAAGTGCTGGCAAAGACGCGAAGAAACTGGTCCCCTCATACATGGCTGGTACGATGCACAAAGGTAGGCACTTCCCCGTAAAATGGAACACACTTTTCCCACACTTACCATACTCCTGGGCATTGATCCCAGAGAAAGGAAAACTTCTGTGCACACAAATATCCAGGACACAAAAGATCAGAGTAGTTTTCTTTGCAGTACCTCAGACTGGAAGTCACCCCCACCCCAAAGGACAGTGGCTGGACGAATGGCAACACCCATAGAGGGACACTCCGCAATGACAGGAAGGCCAGTCCCAAGAGGCTATCCACTGCCTGGCTCCCTTTTCATGCCATATGGTACAAGTGGAGCACTGGAATTTGCTTCTTCTTGATGGACGGCCCATTCCAGATTCAAACCAGGATGGACCCACTAGCCCAGGAGTAGATTCACCACGACCCTCTGCTACCCAACAACCTGATCCCCACGAGGGTGCTGTCCTTCTGAGGGCCAGCTACCCACCATAGCTGCTAGTGTGTCTTCTAGGAAGTAAGACAGCTGACATACGCCCCCAGGCAGGCTCAAGAGCAAAGGCAGGGTCCTCAGGGACAGGGATGAAGGTCAGGGATGGCATCCCAGGGATCGTGCTGAGGGGCAGGGATGGTGTCCTGGGTCAGTGCTCAGCCTTCCTCTATCTTAAATGTTTCTACCTGTGGAACATTTCTTTTTTCTCTTTTGAAGTACTGGGAATTGAACCAAAGGCCTTTGCATTGTGCTACTGCCCCAGCTCTTCTTTTATTTTTTTGAGATAGGGTCTCACTGAATTGCCCAGGCTGAGCATACTCACAATCTGCCAGAGTAGAGCTGGGACCTCACCCCAGGGTGCAGATGCTGGCCAGGGCCAGGCAGACTCACCGATGGCTCTGAGTGCATGCTGCAGCTCCAGGGCAAAGGCGGTGAGCGGTACATCCTCAGACACAGGCATCACTGCCACTGTGGACAGGTTTCCAGCCGTGTTTCCTGTGTCCCACTTGCTTCCTGCCTCACAGAGGCCAAGCTGGTAACCTGCAGAACACAGGGTAGGCATTGGCTGGGCATCCATGGGACAGCCCTGCCTTGACCAGAGCAACTCCCACATCCTTCCAATGGGTGGTTGGCCCTGGGCACACATGGAGCTGGCTAGGAGGGACCCGCTCTGCCCTCTGGAGCTTGGTGACTCAATGAACTCAGGTAAAACCTTCTGCCAGGTGAGAGGGCTCCTCACATGACCCAGATCCCTGCAGTTTTCTACCACACACTCTAGAAACAGCACAGGCTAAGGACTGGCAGAGTGCACTTGGTGTCCGGAGCCAGTGGAGGTGTGAACAACTCCCAAAAGGCTGTGCTGGGGTCAGGGTAGACAGGGAGATACCAGCAGAACTGCCTGGGGGTAGTGCTGCAGGGGCTCCTCCAACAGCCCAGACCTTCACCCGAGCTTCCACATGGGTGGAGGGCCCACAACTGGCATATCCTCAAGGAGCATACACCTGGGCCCTGGTTCATCAGCCTCACCTGAGGGCCCTGCCACAAATTACTCCCATCACCAAAGTCCCTTTTTGAAGCACACCTTCCTCCACGTTGGTAGCCGAGGGCACAACCTTGTCACACCTGCCAGGCTCTGCCATTGCCAAGTTCCTTTCTGCCTGGGACTCCTGTGGCCTATTCCCCTCTGTAGTGTCCTCCCCTGTGAGCCCAGCATAATCAAGTCACTGTGGCTCCTAACCCTGACCCTAATCCTGTAGCACAAAGAGGGCACTGCCCAACCAGAGGCAGGAGGTAGAGAAAGGGATACATCAGACTTATGTGCAGAAGCTCTGCAGAGGCTCTGAGAAAGGAATAGTGCAGAACCAGCGCTTCCACCCTGGCCCTGGGAATGCACAGGCAGGGCAGGCAGTGCAAGACCTTGAGGTCATTGGCAACCCGGTCCACAGAAGTGGGCAGGACAGGGGGTGTGACTGCACGGTGATGGCCTGAACAGCCACAGTGTGAATGGGAGCCTAGAACTCAGTGTCAGCACGACCCAAATGGCCAGAGCGCCAAGAGCAGGACGCCTTAACTAGAGCAAGAAATGCTAATCCAGACAGTGATGACAATCACAAGGCTTGGAACTATTTCACCTGGACCATGAGGTAGCTTCTATAACCAACTAGAACCAGTAATTGTGAACATACCTAAAAACAAACCCAAAAGCAGAACATCTTCACAGAGATACAAAGGGGAACCAAAATTCAGTAACTGAAAAAAAATCTTCCTGGATAGGCTTGATAGCAGAATCAAGGTGACAGAGGAAAGAAGAAAGTAATATTGAAGACAGATCAAAAGAGACTATTCTATCTGAACATCAGAGAGAAAAAAGATGCAAAAAATATGAACAGTGCCCCAGAGACCTTTGAGACAATAATAAAGGCCTAGAATTGGTGTCATTATATTTCCAGAAGTAGAGAATGAATTCAAGGTTGAAAGAATATTTGAAGAAATGTGGTTAAAAATTTCTCAAATTTGGTAAAAGATATAAAACTATAGATTTAAAATGAGCAAGGGTCAGGGATTTAGCTCAGAGGTCTTTGCCACCTGCCTCGCAAGCATAAGGACCCAAGTTCGATCCCTGGTATCAAAAAATAAAATAAAATGAGCAAACCCTAAATAAGATAAATCCAAATATCTTTTGCCCAGACATTTCAAAATCAAATTTCTAAAAACTAAAGACAAAAAAAAAGTCTTGAATTCAGCCAGAAACAAACAACAAATTAGCTATCTGTGAAGAATTTAAAGACAAGATGAGCCTTCTTTATGTGAAATGCTTAGGACCCAAAGTGCTTCAGATTTTGGAACATTTGTGTAGACTATTGGTTGAGCTGCCCTAATTTTAAAATCTGAAATTAAAAACATTTTCAGTACCTACCCGACATACAAAAGTTCAGATCTTGGATTCTAAATTTTTTAATCACGGAGGCTCCACTTTACCTGAGTTTCTATAAGGGAGAGCCCAAAACTTTTAAAGTGCTGAACTATAAGAGGTATCAAACTAGAATTCTATACCCAGTAAAGACAACCTTTACTTTCAGGGCAAAGGTGAAGACACTCTCAGACAAAGACAAAAAGAACTGCTAACAAAGGCGCTTCAGGTGGAAAGGGAAGGGTTCCAGGAGGAGCCCCAAGACCAAGAACAGAGAAGAGCAAGAGACAGGAGCCGTCCAGGTGAGCAGCACGGGTGCTTTGCCTTGTGACTTAACAGCTGAAAGACAGGCCAACACTTAGCAGGGTTCCCAACACATGTAAAGGCTGCTTTTAAGACAGACCTGGCAAGGGGAAGAGTGTGGACCTGTGCAAGGACAGCGTCTCACCTCTCCCAAGAGAACAGTACTGGGCCAACACATAAGGATCAGTGTGAGTCCCGGGGTCCCTAATGGGGCCACTGAAGATCTTCCAGGAAGAGATAGGGGAAACCACAGTTGAAAAATAAATGTGAGGTGCTCAAACAGGCCAAGGTATAGTGATGCACTCCTATAATCCTAGCTCTTAGAGGCTGAGGCAGGAGGATGGCAAGTTCAAGACAAGTCTAGACCACTTAGCAAGTTAGTGAGATCCTGTCTCAAACAAAACAAAACAAAACAAAACAAACAAAGAGCTACAACTACAGCTCAGTGCAAGCCCCAACATCACAAAAAAATAAAATAAAATAAACGGTCAGGCAACCCCCCAAAAAGATAGGAAAACAGGGTAATATTGGGTTTTTTGGTGGGAGAACAGAAAAAAATAAAATGGCAGAGATGAATCCTAACAGAATAATTATATTAGGTATAAATGGTCTAAACGGATGGAAGATAGTGATTACTATTAAGGATGACAAAAATACAACTCAATTATATGCTACCTGTAAGGAACTCACTCCAGACACAACAGTCCCAGCACTTTGAAAGCAAAGGGTGGTGTCCCCCATCTCAGCACTCAGAACCCCAGAAAAGCTCACGTGGCTCAGTAGAGCAAGCTGGGCGGAGCAGAGCTCCACTTTCCCCTTTCTACCTCGACCCACTCATCCCTGTGCGCACGTGCAGACCCGGCCCTCACGCAGCTCCTGCGTCAGCGCCAGGATGCACACGCACGAACCAAGAAGGCTAGTCAGTAGAAAATCAAGCAGAAAAGGGGGACCCAGAGCACCGGGGCTTGGATGGAGGCTGGGGTGGAGGGGAGCCAAGCACCCAGACAGCAGGAGGCCCCCATGTCTGGGGCCACATGGCAAGCTGGGACTCTCACAAGTGGGCTCCAGGGGAGGGGCCGGCCAGAGGCCAGAAGGGCACTGGGGAAAAACAAACCGGCTGAAACCGGATTTGAAGCACCCAGCACCCTGGAGTTGCTTCCCCAGCTTCCCTGATTGGTGGGGGAGAGACAACAGCAGCCTCCCGCCTTCCACAATCTCGGTTTCCTTCTTCTAATCAGCTAGTGAAAATAAGAAGATACAGCGAATTCCTTCCCACGAGCAGAACTCCCCTGAGCACTGCTCACCCAAGATGCACTTCAGAAAACCTCTCGCACTGCCACAGTGAGCAATCCCTCTACCGGCCTCATGGATCAGGGCTGCCCCGCGTGGGGCCCTGGGCCTTTCCTGAGCGGTAGTCCAGCATCCTGTGCCAGCCCCTGTGCCTCCTCTCTCAGAGCCAAGTGGAGATGTGCCGTGGCACTGCTTCGGGTGGGGCTGGGCTCTGGGCAGGGAGGGCAGAGATCCCCGGACAAGAGGCCCAGGAAGCTGGCAGAGAGCTGAGTGGCTGGGGCTCCAGAGACAAGGAGGTGCCGCGGGGTGGGCAG
>NW_022900948.1:49377629-49390292 GCF_012274545.1 Fukomys damarensis
TGCGCGGACTCTGTGGGCGGGGCTCCAAGACGCTCCAGGGTGGTGGTGGGGCACGCACCTGTCGCAGGTCCCTGCTGGAGGCTGCCTAGGATCTTCTCACCCAAGAGATGAATCAATCGAGTCACCACCTGGAGGCAGAAAAAGCAGACAGACCTCAAACTACACTTCCGTTTTGAGTCTGGTTCTCCGCATTTGTCTGTATTGCGGACTCTGTGGGCGGGGCTCCAAGACGCTCCAGGGTGGTGGTGGGGCACGCACCTGTCGCAGGTCCCTGCTGGAGGCTGCCTAGGATCTTCTCACCCAAGAGATGAATCAATCGAGTCACCACCTGGAGGCAGAAAAAGCAGACAGACCTCAAACTACACTTCCGTTTTGAGTCTGGTTCTCCGCATTTGTCTGTATTGCCTATGGTAGTCTGAAACTAGAAATTCTTGCGCCTCGACCTTCCAAGTAGCTGGGCTACCGCACATTTTAAACCACTAAATGCTGGGAACTAAAGACCCCACAAGGACGCTCAAACAGGACACTGGGCCCCTTTTCTGCACTGCTCTGGACTGGGAATTGTGGGCTTGGGTGAGGAGGCCCTGGGGAGGAAATGGGCGCCCAGGCCAGGGCCAGCTGTGCAAGAGGCAGGTGTAAGGAGCAGGCCCCTCCTCCTCACCCCAGCGCTGGCAGAGAGACAACTCCCGGAGGAGGACAAGGACAGACCGACGGGGCCTCCCAAGCTGAGGTATACCGTGGCAAGGTGCCAACTGCTCCTACCTGGCCGGATCACACCAGGCTGGGTACCAGATGATACCCAGGAATCATCACATTTTAGATACAAGAAGGTTATTTTCAGTTGTATTCATGTTAAACAGTTATAGATTAGTGTATTTAAGGTTCAAGTATCAAATATCTATAACCTGTTTTTTAAAAACATAAAAATTTTTTTGAGGCAGGCAAGGTGCTACTGAGCTAAATCCCTGGTCCTGATGATTTTTTTTTTGAGATGGGGTCTTGCTATGTAATTCAGCCTGGGCTTGAACTCACTATGTAGAACAGTTTGGCTTCAAACTCATGGTGATCCCCCTGCTTCAGCCACTTAAGCACTGCAATTACAGGTATGCACCACCACACCCTGTGAAAAAACTAATACTTAATTGATATTACTGTCAGAATTTACTTTCTCAATGCTTTTGTGTAAGAATAAAGTGAGTTGAGTGCTTTTTAATTGCTATAATTTTCAAGCTGACAGAAGACACACTGCAGGCTGTCTACCCACCACTGCTCTGTTTTTGTTTTTGTTTTTGTTTTTTGGTACCGAGAATCTAACTCAGGACCTTGCGCTTGCAAGGCAGGTGCGGTGCCACTGAGCTAAATCCCAGCCTTCCTACCACTGCTCTTGGGTGAGTCAAGAAAAAATTGAGGGGACACTGTGCTGTCGGCACCTATAGCCCTCAAGGTGACCTGGGAGCAAGTGTTTTTCCTCTCCTTCTCTGTGGCCTCCAGGGCCCACTTTGGACTGAGTCTTGGCCCTCATAACCCTGAAAGGAGCTGTGTGGGGACTCTCGTAGTGTCACTGCCCGGGTGAGGGAGCAGGCCAGCCCCCTGCAGACAACTCGTCCAGGCAGCTATGGTCAAAGAGCCAAACTTTAGGGTATGAAACAAATAGTATGCACAGAGGGGTCCAAAATAGATGCCAGAAAGTGTGATACTCTACACACAGTGAATCTAGCACCATTTGCTAGCTGGGACTTTTAAAAATTCATTTTATTACAGCCAGGAATTTACCTCAGTGGCACTGCACCTGTCTTACAAATGCAAGGTCCTAAAATGCAAGGTCCTCATACCTCCCCAAAAATTAATTTTATGATAGAAAACTTGAGACATACATCAGCAGAGAGAAGAGCACAGAATACAGCTCTCCTGCCATTCTCTTCAAGTTTCATTTCACACACACCCTGGAAATTTCTTACCAAAACAATAAAAAAGAGGTAAAGGCTCAACAGAGACCAATATATGCATTAGAAGGTACTTCGTACTTGTTTTTTATTTTTGGACCAGGGATCAAACTCGAGACCTTGTGCTTCCAAGGCAGGCAGCAGTGCCACTGAGCTAAATCCCCAGCCCTGGATTTTTTTGTTTTATTTAGTTTCGGTACTGGGTACCAAACTTGGAACCTTGCACTTGTGAGGCAGGCAAGAGAACCACTGAGCTACATTGCCAGCCCTCTTCATACCTATTTTTGTGTGTATATGGTCTTTGGGCTGAACACAGGATCTTTGCACTAAGCTATACCCCACCCGTCATTTTAAAATTTTGAGACGTGGATCTCACTAAATTGTTTAGTTGCTCAAGTTGGGCCCGAACTTTGGATGTTCCTGCCTCGGCCTCCCAGAGGCTGCTCTCAGAATTTTTCGGTACTGGTAATCTAACTCAGGACCTTGTGATTGCCAGACAGGTGCAGCGCCACTAAGCTACATCCCTGGCCCCTCAGAATCTTCTTTAATCACCAGATAATATACATTTACACCAGAGTGAGATGCTACTTCCTGCCCAAGGTAAGGTGAAACAGTTGCCAAGGCTGGGCAACACAGCCACTCTGGAGAACAAGCTGCACTTCCCGACCTCACACGTCCACCTGGCACCAGCAACTCCACAAAGAAACGCCACATCCGTGAGAGCTGCACTTCCCAAACAGGTGCTTGGCAGCCCGTTTCCAACAGCCCCAGACTGGAAGCCACCTGATGTCCACTGCAACAGTGATGTGAGCCCTGTGTGGAAAGGCCCTGGCCCTGCTGGCTCATGTTTCACCCAGGCCACAGAAGATGGGCAACCTCAGGTTCCCGTCCCGGTGCTAAAGATAAGCAGCTGCAGCCTCCTGTGAGAAGCAGCGAGGCTGAGAGTGGAGACATGGAGCTGAGAGGGCTCTGTACCCCTAGGCATGGATGTTGAGTTTTCCGCAGAGGGGGCACCTCTATCTCCCCAGTGCTGCTGCTGACCAGTTGCAGGACGCAGACCCCTGGTTCCCAGAAGAGCCATCCTCTTCCCTGGAAAGGGCCAACACCTTCGCTGGGTGTTGCTGGCTGACTGTGCAGCACAGCGGTCCCCACACAGCCCCAGACGCTGCTGACCAGTGGCCAGGGCACCGCCCTGCTGCCAAGAGTGAGGGCCTCACACCAAGATGCAGCAACATCCTTGATCCCACAGGCAAAAAACAGCCCAGAACCAGGGAAGGTGAGGAGCAGCCTGCAGCTGCAGCCTCAAGCTCTGCTAGGTGCTCCCAGGGTCACCACCATCACTAGGGGTACCCTGCTCTGGAATGGCTAAGCACTGATTGAAGGAAATAAATCTGTGCCTGCAGATTCTTAGCTGTCCCTCCCCTACTGTGGACTATTCCTTTGGGCAGCGCTGGCCAGGCCCCAGTCTGAGGTCAGGTTCTTCCCTCTGTGACACCTTTGTTAATCATACAGGGGGGACAACCAGAAAGAGAGCTGTGCCACCCCTCCCCAACCCATCTGTCCTGAGCAGTGTGTGGACAGCATCTCCCTGCCACGCCCTCCTGTTACCATCTTCACACTGACACACCTTCCTGTTCTAGGCAAGTCCTCTATGCATGCCTAAATAATCATGGCCTTGAAGCCCAGCTGCATTAGGCTTACCTGTGGATACCTGCGCTTGATGGATGTCAGGGCTCCTGCTGGCAACTTGGCTAGCTCCGAATCCCGCACCGCATGCACTGTGGTTGCCCTGGCCTGATGGGTCAGTGTCTCCACCTGAGGGACAGGAACCAGGGGCTGGGGCCATGTGACACAGCCCAAGGGCCCAGCAGGAGCAACAGTAGTAGACACAGCCTGAAGGAGAGCTGTGCATAGCCAGGTTGTAGCAGGTGAGGGCAGGAGCAACACAGCTTGCCAAGCTTCTGCTCCCACAGGGAACAATGTGTATCACTTGTGACAGTGCTGTAGACTGCATCAGGGACTGGATGTCACAGAGCTCACATGTGGCCCCAGCAACCCAGCATGTTCCAGATGCCATAGGCTGGCACAAGGTAGTCTGAACACTCCCTCAGATATAGTCACACCCTCCCAAGAAGGAGCCATCAGATGTGTCCTGTGAGGATGTGGGAGTCCTGCCAGGTGGGGCTGAGGAACCTGCAACAGAGACCTACAGGGTGCGCCAGAGCCAGTGGGGGTCAGGAAGCCCAACTCTAATGTGGAAGATCCCTTCCTAGGCAGTGCTCAGGGGAGGCAGGCAGAAGCCACAGAGGACCAGGCCTTCCCAGGAGGAAGTGGCCCTCAGTATATGCTCACAAGGCCCGTTGAGCCTCAGTAAGGCTGCCCCAAGGCCCAGGAACCAGAGAACATAGCATGTTCCAGGGTGGTCAGCCATAGCTCAGGACCGAGAGACCTATCTGTGTCAGGGGCCCTGGAAGCCAGGATGAGCTGCCGGTCACTCTTGAAAGAGACCTCAGGTGGTAACAGTGGCCCCTACCCTCCAGGGCTTCAGCACCAGCAGGGAGCAAGTGAGTACCTAGAATCCAGGATCCAGAACCCCAGACACATCCCTGAACAAAGGCAGGGCCTAAGCTCAGCCAGCAAGCTGTGGGGGATCTGCCCCACTGGAATCCTTCAGCGCTCCAGGCTGGATCCAGAGCGTTACAGAAAATAGGCAGAGGCCTGACACCTACCACCCCAATGAGGTCTCCGCGGCCATACTCCCCCACCAGGCGCTTCTTCCCATCCTCCTTCCGAATCACAGAGCGCAGCCGGCCGCTGAGGACAATGTACGTGCAGTCGGACTTATCTCCCTGCCTGCAGAGACACAGAGGCCCCACGGGGATGAATTTCCTTATATCCCAGGCACCTGGGAGTACCATGGGTCTGTGCATGCCACATATATGCAGGCACAGCAAATTTGCACAGACATCTTTTCCAGCCTGCACACTAAGTCCACATCATCTTTCAGTGGACACAAGAGCCCATTAGCAGTGACCTTTAGCTTTTGCCTGTACTGCAACACACCTGTGGGCCTCACCTGTATATGGCACGTCCCGCCTCCACTTCCATCCAGTCCAAAGCAAAGTCAATCTGCCGTACAAAGGACGACATCCTCTTCACGACAGTGTGCGCCATACCCAGGACAACAGCTGGCTGCTTCCGCATGATCCTGCCGGCAGCTGGAGTCACTCTGCTGCCCACTCCCAACAGGCCCACCACTTGGGGTCACAGCACTCGGGAGCCCATGGGACCTGCTGCCCTGCCTCCCAGACAGTGACGAGATGCTGCTGGCTGGGACACAGTGCAGACTACTGGCTGCTAGGGCCATGAGAAGCCCTCCTCGGCACTGAGCTCCCTGCTGCACAGGCCACTGTAAGACCAGGGTCCTTGCAGTGAGGTCCCACACAGTGCATTCAGACTGAGGGTTGAGGGCAGTGAGTGGCGTAGGGGCGAGGGGTCTATTCTGGGTGGGTAGAGTGGGCAGAGGCTCTGACCCAGGAGGACGTCATCCCTGGGGCAGCAGCAAGGCCTTCCTGGGGTGAGATGGCACAGCTCACAGACTGCTGTCAGCCACACCGGGTAGGACAGATGCCACTGTCATTTACTGCAAACAGGGGGATGGGGGCTCCACCTCTCCATACCCCAGGGAGATGGCAAGACAGTCCTGATACTTTCATCCTGGGTTTGAGGAGAGCCCCAGGACCCTGGCAGTATGATGCCTATAGGATGGAAGTGTCTACAGCAGGAAATGTCATACCATGCATAGACGTGCACACACATGGACAAGGACACACATGGATACATACATACACTGACAAGGACATGCACAGGGACACACACATGGGCAAAGACACGCATGGAGATGCAAAGACAGATTCAGGTAGACATATTCACAGACACATACACACAGACTTATACACATAGACATGGGCAAGGACTCACAGACATGCACACAAGGACAGACACAGACACAGGTAAACATGGACAAGGACCCACAGATAGGGACACATAGACATAGACAATAACAGACACACACATGGAAAAGGACACAGACATGTACACATTAATATGCATATAAGCAGAGACACATACAAACACGGCCCAAGACAGACATAAACACATACATGAGCATGCAGGGTCACAAGCAGACACAGAGAATAGGCTGTGTAGAAAGCAAGGCCATAGCCTGAGACCCATGCTGGGCATCTTGGGTCCAGGATCCGTACTGTCCTTCCTGTGCTCTCCCAGTGCAGCCCAAAGTGGGGGGCAGTGTGTGGTAGCACATGCTGTATCCAAGACAGCAGATCTGTGCAGCACAGGAAGATACAACTCAGTTCTGTGTGGGGTCCCCTTGCCAGTGGAAGGGCCTGGGAAAGTTTCCACCTCCCAGAGCCTTAGTTTCCCCATCTGTGAAATGAGTCCTCGCCAGCACACTGAAGACCTCAGATACAGTGGCAGGATACCACCCAGAGGGGCTCATGCCAATCCTCTCCACAGTCTGAGGCACTGTCCTCACTCTCTGGCTTCCTTTGCTGAGGCTGCTGTCTTCTGGGTAGTGGGATAACTGCTCTGGAAATGCATTTGGCTGGACTGGGTTTAACATGTTCAAGACAGAGCTGCAAATCGTATGTCTCACTGTCAGGTGGCTGATTTGAGTTTCATGGTCTGATGCCAATCAGCTAACAACCAGTGGTTAGAGCTGTGTGGGCTGGCCATGCATGTACCACCAGTGGTTCAAGCTGGCAGGAACGTGTTAAATTGCTCAGTTTCCACCAGCCTGTGGACTCTGTGTTTTTCTACCTGGCCCAGCTTCCAGGCAGGAGAATGCTGTGATCACAGCAAGTGTCTGGCATGCAGGAGGCAGATGCCTCAGAAACACACAGAGAAAAATGGCTCTGTGCTAGAGCTAACAGTTGCAGGGTGGAGCCTGATTTGATTTTGGAAATTCTGGAATGATGCACCAAAGGAGCCAGCAAGGTGGAAATAAAACCGTTTTTTGTTTGTTTTGAATCAGGGTTTTGCTAAATTGCCCAGGTTGGGTTCAAATTTGAGAGATCCTGCTGCCTCAGTCTCAGAGTACTAGGATTATAGGCCACATCTAGCTTGAAGCAATTTTAATCTGGTTCCCTGGGATCCCTCCCAGGCAAACCTCCTGAACACAGGGCCAGTAAGGGACATGGCCCAGGACTTCCCAGAAAGACCAAGGATATCTCTGGGCCAAGAGGACAGGATCTGGGGTCAGGTAGACAAAGGTTTCCATCCTGGAACCTGGATACCAACCTTCTCTGTCCTGAGCAGCAAGTGAGTAAGCTAGGGTGCCCTCCTTACCGTCCTGCATTCCTAGCCCAGAGCCGGCCTCCTTAGCATGTGCAGGCTGATGGAACAGGACAACCCCACGGCTCTGGGCCAGACCCTGACATCAGCCAGCCCCCAAGATGGGTAGCCACCAAGGGAGCCACAAGACTCCCCCCAGGCACACAGAGAGGACGGTACCAAGCAGCTATCTAGGGGACAGGTGGAGACCACTGGCTGACTGCTGAGGAAGGGAGCACAGACATAGCCATTCACCCAGCTGTGGCTGCAGCCCAATGGGCCCCTCAAGGTGGCAGCAGGCCTGGCCCTGCAGAGTCCCCAGGGACAGAGAACATGGGATCACATGAGTGCACAGGAAGGTAAGCGGGGATGTGGGAGGTGTCCTATACCTCCAAAGAGGCAGGAAGAGGTGACTCACTCATAGAAGTGGGCCTTGGAGATGGACAGGAAGCCACAGTCCTTGTTGGCCCGGATGGTAAACATGAGGGGCTCGCCCGTCAGCACAGCCAGCTGTCCCACCATCTCCCCGGGATGCGTGAGGAACAGGCAAGTGTCTTCCTGGTTGTCAATCTTCCGCTGGTACACATGCAATAGTCCCGAAACCACGAACAAGATGTTGACATCCTGATAAAACCAGAGGGGACAAGAATTTAGCTCAGTGACACCTACCTTGGAAGTGTAAGGTCTTGAGTTCAATCCCTAGTACCAAACAACAACAACAACAAAAACCCAGAGTGGGCTTGATATGCAGGGCAGTGACCTGGAGTGAACAGAAGGACCAAGGCCTCAGCAAGGTGACCAAAGGGCTCCACAGGGCCCCATGAAGCTGTCTTGATGGTTACAAGTGTTGCTTTGCTGTTGTGGCCTCTGTGTATCTGTAGACATAGGTAGTCCTGCTCAGAACCTTCTCATAGTGTCTACAGTATTATTATTTGTCTGTCTGTCTGTCTGTTTTGGAGACAGGGTCTCACTATGTAGTTCAGGCTGACCTTGAACTTACTATGTAGTCCAGGCTGGCCTAGAACTCACTGATCCTCCTGACACAGCCTTCTGAGCACCACCATTCCCAGCAATTATTTAATTACCTATCACAGGAAACTTGCTTTTCCCATCTCAGAGCATGCACCTTCCTTTCCAGTGCCCTCCAACCTGCTGCTCCACACATGTCAGGCCACTGCTCCCACAGAAGGCCCCACCACTCCCTGAGAAGCTGTGATGAGGCCCACATGGCTGTCTTTGTAACCTGATGGATCCCACCCTGCTGTGGGCCAGCACTTGATGCTAACAGCTCTGCCACCTTGCACACACCGCTTCTGCATGTACACTTACAAAACCAACCTCTCTGTACCCACAGTGGGGCTCAGTAAATCTGCCCTCCTACCCCAATCCCTCAGGTTCCAGCAAGAGGGCTGGGGCAGCAGGTACCATGTGGGCAGCTGAGTACCAGGCTTGGGGCTGCCAGAGGACACCTGCTCATAGAGATGGTGCCAGGAGGGTGGCAGCCTAGTGAGGGGATGCCTCCCTGAGCACTGCATCCAGCTGCCTTGACACCCACCAGCACAGTGCCAGCAGTCCCCATGCCCAATACCCCACGACAGGGGCACATCACTCACCTGGTCTCCTTGTCTTGATACCACAGTGCCTGCAGGGACATGGAGAAAGGTTACTCGTCCCTCCAACAGGGATGGATCCTAGAACATGAAACAGGTTTCAACACAGGGCCTCAAGAAGCACCGGGGTGAAGGCACAAAGGACAAGGCCAACAGGGAGGCAGAGGTAGCAATAGCACAGCTACAGGCCCTCTCTGAGTATGATCACTAACAGAACCATGGCAGAGTGTGCACAAAAGCACCAGGAATATTCCAGATAATGCAAAATCAGCAGTATTCTGGTGACTTATGTAACAGACTGGTTTCACCTGAGTAAGAAGGGAAAAATAATTTCATAAAGGACAATGGTGAAGATAGCACCTGCGCAGACTGACTCAGTGGGCCCCATCCCATGCTGCTTGAAGAGACTAGTACCCTCATGTGACCCATCACGCCAGGGGCAGCCCAGAACCAGAAATCGTCCACGGTCACTTGGATGCAACACAGGACAGCACACACACCTGTGAGCAGAACTCCTTCAAAGCCTGAAAACAGCAAAATGCTTGAACCCATATTTCATAGTGATAGTAAAAGAAAAATAAAAAGAAAGCTCACTGGCCACCTTTAGAAGCTGACAAGGAACTAAATCATTAACTTAAACCTCTCAAACCAGGCTGGGTAGAGCTCAGTGGTGGAATGTGTGCTCAATATCCAGTACCATAAGAAAAGTAAAATTTTAAAAAAAACTAACCCTCTCAAATCTTGTGAAGGTACATAAGCCTTGTGCATCAAAGGCTGCTAACATCCCCCAAAAGAAAACCAGAATCGGGCCAGGGATTTAACTCAGTGGTGCTGCGCCTACCTGGCAAGCACAAGGCCCTGAGTACGATCCTAGGTACGAAAAAGAAGAAGGAAGAAAGAAAGAAAGAACCAGCATCAAAGGTCTCCAAAGGAACAACAGGGCACTGTGAGACACAAGACCAAGCAAAGTCAGGCGTGACAGAACACAGCAGTGGGCTTCAGTCCTGGGAGGCCCTTGAGAAACTCAGGGAGGAATAGTCAGCCTCTCAGTAAAAGGAGCTTTAAGAACTAAAAGTCAGACAGGAGAGGGGACCTACAGAGAAGGTGGAAGGAACACAGCACCCCTCCCCAGAGTGGACCTCCCAACAGCTGCCATGAGGCTTTTAGAACTGCAGACACAGGGCAACCCACTTGGGACCCCTCCTGTCTCTCAGGAGCTATTCCTATTCTCCACTCTACTCCCCAATAAACCTTTCCTACCCTTAAAAAAAAAAAAAAAGAACTGTGGACACAGACTAAAGAGCTGAAGATGGGCAGGAGTGCTGTTAAATCTTGAAGGACAGCAGTACGGTGGTTATGTGTTAAAAGAGCCCTGTCTTTTAGAGATGAATACTGAAGTATTTACCAGCTATATGATGATAGAATTGGCTTGAGTTGGGCCATGAGGAAGAAAACAGACTACAATGAGAGAGGTCCATCCATTCTGTGGTTTTGAATCCCTCATAACAAGTGTTGAAAGAACACTTAAGAAACTCACCAACCAAGGTGCACAGGCCCTGCTGAGAGCCCGATTTGCACATAACAAGGACAGATTACTAAGAGCCACTTGTAAGGCCATCCAGGAGCTGTGAGCACACAGCTGGTTGATACCACAGCCCAATAGTAAGACACTAGGATTAGGAAAACACTGGGCTCGTGCCCCAGGGTCTTCACCTTGAGAGCAATGATGTGAAGTGAAGCAGTTTAAAGTTTGCAAACAGAAAATAATTGGAGGAGCACGGTGTGGTGCAGAGTTACTCCAGCACTCTGGGATGCTGACCAGGATCCTAAATTTAAGCCCAGCCTGGGAAACTTAAGAGAATTAGCAAGACCCTGTCTCAAGAAATAAAAAAGACTAGGGATGTAGCTCAGTGTAGAGGCCCTGGGTGCAACGCCCAGTACTTCAAAAGAAAGAAAAAAGGAAAGAAGGGAAGGAAGGAGGAAGGAGAAAATCAAACAACAGAAATCAAACAATGGGGGTGGGGGGCTAAGGAGTACAGCTGTGAGAAAGGACCAGCCATGAGTAGGTAATACCTGGGCCTGGAGGCAGGTACCTGAGCAGCGAGATGAACCAATGACTGAGGACTCTAGATAATAAAAGTAAGTTTGTTTAAAATTATTATAGTGAAACAGAAAATAGGATACAGAGATAATCTGAAAATTCTACTCCCAGATTAAATATAACTCCTTCCAAATTTTAAACCTAATTAAGGGACTATAATGTCCAACTTTGAGTGATCTGGATGGCCCAAGAAACTGCAAAAGGAGGGGCTGAATATGAGCCACCCCACTGCTGCTGTACATCTACCAAAAGCAGACAGGACCCCTCCGCAGGAAGATGGGTCCTCTGGGGTCCCCTGTGTCCATAGCACTGGCACTCGAACACTACACAGCACACGGAATCAAGAACTCATGGGGGCGGGCAGGATGGACATGCCTGTAACCCTAGCACTGGGGAAGCTGAGACAGAAGGAGCTCTGTGTGGACTACATAGTGAATTCAAGCCCAGCCTGAACTACACAGTGAGGAAAAACAAAACAAAACACACAAACAAAAAAACCTCATGAAGACTAAAGAAAATAGAGGCAACTTAGAGGGAGTGATTGCAGATACAGTAATGCCACGCCACACAAAGCCAAACCTGAGACATTTACCAAGAATTAGAAACATCTCGGTTGTGACAGCAGACATTCCTAGAAAGTAGACATTCTAGAACTATATAAATTAGCCAAACTATAGCTTTAACATCAGATTAGACACTGGATAAAAAAGTCACTGAATGTAAGTGAATACATCAACACACACAAAAAAACATATTTTAAAAGTGGAAAACACAGATGAAAGAGCCAGGCTCACAGGAGGTAAATGAGAGCACAGCTCTGCGCCTCAGAAGGGGAGGCATGTGGAAGACAGCGCCCCACCCTGAGCTCCACCCTTTCCCGACAGCTGCCACAAGGGATTCAGGGACACAGACTGAATGAAGGCTGGGGAGTTTCATGCAAATTCAATTAAAAAATCCACACCCAGCTCTATCACAGAGAAAGTGCAGAAAACCAAACAAAGCTCCTAATATCAGCAGGAGGAAGCACTGTCCTCAAAGGAGGAAACACTAGCACAAAGCTTTCTTTTTGCTGGGCTGCTGACCAGGAGTCTCTGCAGCACAGACCCCTCAGGAATCAAGGCCACAGCTCAGTGGCACAAATGTGCCAAGCAAGCACGAGGCTCTGGGTTCTATCAGCAACACCAAAAATAAAAGGTGACAACAAGCCAGCTTTTAGTGGCGCACACTGTGATCCCAGTGCTTGGAAAGCTGTGGCAAGAGGATCACTGCAAATTCAAGGCCAGCCTGGGCCACACAGTGAGTTCATGGTCAGCCTGAACTGAATAGTGAGACCCTGTCTCAAGAAAAACAAAACAGAAAAAGGGTGGTGACAGGAGACATGACATATGTGCACGAATGCCATATAGGCATAAAGGCTCTCACAGTAACAAGTGGGCTGGGAGCATCAAGGACAACCAGGGTAGGGAGAGGTACCTGGTTTTGCTTTTCTACCTTGTCTCCCAACTTTGATCCGAAGGCTGCACCCATCGAGAAGCCATGCTAGGGTCCGGGATTTAGCTCAGTGGTTCTGGTGACTATCTCGCAAGCACAAGGACCTGAGTTTGATCCCCAGTACCAAAAAAAAAAACAAAAAACCAAAAAAAAAAAAAAAAAAAAA
>NW_022900948.1:49390464-49397484 GCF_012274545.1 Fukomys damarensis
AAAAAAAAAAAAAAAAAAAAAAAAAAAAAAAAAAAAAAAAAAAAAAGAAGAAGAAGCCATGCTATGCTGAACCATGGGTACAGATGGCAAAAGTTTGAAGAAAATCTCCACCTCTGAACAGAGGCTTAGGCATTGGCTCTGAAAGCCGGAGAGGGTGTAAGGCAGCTTCCCTTTCTTTTTCTCCAGGTGGTGGCAGCCAGAGAAAACAGAAGGGTGAGGTGGGGCAGGCTGGGCTCCTGACATGTGCCATAGACCAGGCAGACAGAGGCCAGACTCACGTCAGGATGTGCAGCCACCAGATTTTCTTGAGGAAAAAAATGTGCAACCCAAGCCCTTCTGGCATCATACACAAAAATTAACTCCATCTGCACTAAAACCTAAGAGAGCACGAGCTATAGTGGCGCACACCAGCAATCCCAGCTACTCAGTAGGCTGAGGCAGGAGTGCAAGGTCAAGTTCAGCCTGGGCAATTTGGCGAGATGCTATCTCAAAATAAAATAAAAAGGCCTGGAGGGAGATGCAGCTCAGCAGGCAAGGCCCTGGGTTCCATCCCCAGTTCTGTTTACCAGACACCATTCAGAAGCCAAAACAGCAAGTCCTAGAGGAAATGACATGCAAGGTCAACAGCCATCCAGGGAGTACTGTCTAGAAAATACAAAGAAATACTAAAAATCAAAAGGAAAAGAATAGACTTTCAACAGAAAATGGAGGAAAGGACAATCTTTTAGGTTCAATACAACAAACAAACGTCAGAGGTGCTCAATCTCCTTAGTAACCAAGGTAAATAAGATTGAAACACAAGTCTGCCTCTACAGTCCCACCACACTTAACTACAAAGCCTGACAATCCGATGGCTGGCATGACATGAGCTGCAGAGGTCTCGCCAGCTCCTGGAGATGCCCATGACCTGGCGGTCCTGACTCGGGTCCACACAAGGGTGCGTAATGGACAGCAGGTCCTGAGCCCTGCCCACAGCAGCCTGGGCTAGGCACACCATGCATCACCCATGGTGGGGCAACAGGAGGGCCTAGCATGGTGGGCAGCTAGAGTGATGGCAGTGACAGGTTGGATGACTCACCTCGCTCCATGCCAAGCACAGGGCAGTTGCAGCTAGATGCACAGAGCTCGAAAGCAGGGGAGACCCACCAGGCATCTGCTCACAGTCTGCAGAGCCCTGTGTCCTCATCACAAGGAAACAAAGAACTTCTTGACTTCCATACACCAAATATCTGAAGTTGCTTAAGAATGTCAGGGACACAAGTCTACACAACAACCCACGTGAGGAAGACCTACTCCACGGTGCCCACTGATCCCAAAAGCCCAAAGAGACACTCACGCCAGGGATTTAGCTCAGTGGTGCAGCCACCTGCTTCGCAAGTGCAAGGTCCTGAATTCGATCTCCAGTACCAAAAAAACCCAAATAACCGAAGAGAAACTTGCTTGGCTGAGAGGAGACCCACGGCACACTCGTGCCTGAGGCCTGGGGTAGCCAGGGGACCCTGTGAGAGGTCTGGGAGCCACCAGCTCTGCCCCACCCCAGGGCAGCTTCACAAAAGAGGAAAGCAGGGAGCAAGGGCTCCAAAAGGTTGCAACACGGCCACCACTCTGCCCAGTGACGTGCTTACATCCAGCTTCATCAGGGTCAGGAGGTCTTTCTTGGCGGCTCTGAAGATTGCATCTGTCTGCCCGCCGGAGTTGGTCTCGTCGCACGGACTCTCTGAGTAATGGAAGATAGCAGAGGGGGTCTCTGCAACAACCACACTTTTCTTGGTCTGGCAAAGAACAAAGGTACCAGCTATCAGAGGAGAGGTGGCAGGCAGAGCATGAGAAGGCTCAGCCTAGGGCCTGATGCCAACACAGTGGAACCCCATACAGCACCTGAGGATGTGGACGCTCAGAGAGGTAAGGACCTACCTTGCCAGCCACAGAGTTCCCAGGGTGCTTATCCGAGTGCAGCAGGACCCTTGCACGGTCATACACCATCCCCAGGTCTGAAGTAACCCCCACATTGTCCCCTACAAACAGAGGGGAGGCTCAGCGGCTGCCTCCTGTCCACAGGTACAAACACGGCAAGCACAGGCTGAGCACTCACTGCACGTCAAATATCAGAACCCGTATAGGTAAGATGTAAATCTAGGAGGCAAGGACATCTTGCTGGATGCCTTGTGTGCCAGTGTGGTCCACCTGATGTGACTGTGACATAATCCCTGAGGCTGGGAATTTTATGAACAGCCAGTTTCTGCCTCACTGGCTGCTGAGAATCAGACAGGAAACAGCCAGGTGCAGAAGGAACCAAGTGTAGAGGGTGGCCTTGCTTTACAGGAGGTCCTCATCTGATAGCAAATTCTATCACAGGATATGGGTGTTATCTCCTGGTAACGCAGATGGATCCCACATGACCTAAACAACCTGCCATGAGGCCCTATCTCTCCCAACCCCTTTTTCTTGTGGAGCGCTAAGGCTCAAACCCAGGGCCTCTCTCCAAGGCAAGCACCACTGAGCTACACTCCCATCCCAACATCCCCTCAAGCCTCCACCACTTCAACACAGACACCCAGGGGACCAAGCTTCTAGGGTACCTCCTGGAGAAGAACCGTATTCCAAGACAGCAGTGACCTACAGTCAACTTTCAAACATTACTAAATACCTGTCTTAACAAAACTCTGAATCACTTCAGATTCTGACAAAGCACGTGAGCTTTGGATCACATACACCTGGGTTTGGATCTAACACACCACCACCAAGCTATGTGTGCAAGTGACTTACCTAAGCTGTACTTTCCTCATCCAAAACCTAGGATTCATAACACCCATTTCTCAGATTGGTAGGGTATTTTTGTTTGTTTTGTTTTTTTGTGTGTTTTGTTTTGTTTTTTGAGATAGAGTCTTCCTGTGCAGCTCAGTTCAGGCTGGTCTTGAACTCACTATGTAGCCCAGGCTGGCCTTGGACTCACAGTGATCTTCTTGCCTTAGCTTCTCAAGTACTGGGATGTCCATCTTTTCAGGTTGTTTTACAACTTGCACAAGGTCATGTACATAGCACATGGCATCAGGTGGATATAAATGAACTGCTAAGAAACCACATCTCAGATGCACACAACACAGATAGATACCAACAACATGCCACCAAGAGAGAAGCACCAGGCCCAGGAGCACATGATGTGCTCCATTAACAGGAAGTTCTAGTAGTACTTGAAACCACAGCCGTTGGCACATGGATTCCATGGGAAGGCTCAGCCATGCCCAGCCAAGTGACAACACTTCAACAAAGGAAAAGCAACTAAAAGTCAGGGCAGAGGGTGAGCACTGGTGGAAAGAAGCCTTACAAGCAAACATGGCTGCTGCTGGTGCCAGGAGAGCAATGCGGTGGCTCAGAGTGGCCAATGCCTGTGTTTCTTTATCTGGCTTGACTGGTGGTTCAGTTTTTGAAAACTCATCACATTCCCTAAAAGTATTATACAACTATAAGAAGCTAATGAAAATAAAAATAACATAGAAAATGGGCAAATGTATGAATAGAGCACAAAGAAAAATTTAAAAATAGATCCAAGTAATGAAATGTCCAGGTTGGGGAATCCATGTCAACAAGATCAGTGGCTGTGACAAGTAACCATTAGTTTATCAAAACTAACTTGTATACTAATAAATTTTTGCAATGGTATTGTTTTCTAACTTCTTGCTATTGCACATTGTGTTTTTTCACTCTTGTTATTTAATTTACTTTGATCTGCTGTTTTAAGTCTATTTATAAGTAATTGATCCTTCAGACATGGTCACTGTAATACCATTCAGTAAGATTCTGATATTAATTTCTTGGCAGTTTATTCTCTATGTATAATAGCAAATGACTCGCACATTTTTGTGGACCTTTAAAAAAAAAAAGTAAAGATCAGTGGTTGCCCAGGCTAAGGAGGGACAGCAGGGAGTGGCTACCAGGGGCCCAGGCTCTTCATCAGGTGGTGAAAAAGTTGTAGAATCAGGTGGTGGCGATCCAAGTATGATTTTTGTGAATGTGCTGAAAACTACCGGGTTGTACATGTTCAAAGAGTAAACTCTACAAGTATGAAAAATATGTTTTTTTTTTTAAGGCTGTCACTGAAAAAGAATCCATGAAGAATCAGAAACCCAATACCTAAAGAAGGTAGTACCCAAAAAACAAGAGAGAATGAAAGACTTTCATTAATGGTGCTGGGTAAACTGTCATCCTAGACTAGAGCAGTAACGCCCAAGTTTCTTCCTCATATGCATGTTGATACTGTAAGAGAGATGAATGAAAGCTTAGAATATATTTATGACCCAGGAAGGTGCAAAAAATAAGTATGTGAGACCCAAAACACAAATCACAAGGTGTTAAATGGCTGGTTTTCAACAGAGCATCAAGTGTTTCTGCTGAGCAGAGGGCCCATGGCAACATTTTCTGACAGAGATAAGAGGATTCCCACTAGAGCATATACTTGAGCCCTGCTTGGACATATAAGGCCTGGTGTACGTGGGCCTTATATGGGGGTGTAGAGGTGCTACCAGTGAGTCCAGGGTAAGATGTCCCCCAGTGCCTCAACCCAGGGTGAGGGTGCAAGTGCTGGTTACTCTTCAAAGAGGGTGCCCACCTCTTCAGGCTATAGGAAAAGGTGCAGAGAGCGGAGGCCATGCGTGCAGAGACCACTCAGCCTTCCCACAGGCACATTGTGCCTGCAAGCAGGGCCAGCTGGGCAGTGGTGGGGTCCTTTACCTTGTGAGGCCAAAAGGTCAGCGTCATGTCTGGGACTGGTGCTACCAGTGAGTCCAGGGTAAGATGTCCCCCAGTGCCTCAACCCAGGGTGAGGGTGCAAGGGCTGGTTACTCTTCAAAGAGGGTGCCCACCTCTTCAGGCTATAGGAAAAGGTGCAGAGAGCGGAGGCCATGCGTGCAGAGACCACTCAGCCTTCCCACAGGCACATTGTGCCTGCAAGCAGGGCCAGCTGGGCAGTGGTGGGGTCCTTTACCTTGTGAGGCCAAAAGGTCAGGGTCACCTGTCTGGGACTGCCCAAGTTCATCTGAGATCACTTTGTGGATAGAAGGCAGAGGGACAGACTGACTCCTCTTCAGCAGAGGCCCAGAGGCTGCAGAGCGGCTACTGCTGCAATCTTCAGGGAGACAGGCATGAGTGCAGGTAAGGAAACCTGGGACCAGGTGAGGAGACCTGGGGGCAGGTGAGCGGAACTGGGGATAGGTGAGGGGACACGGGAACTGGCGAGGGGACCAAGGGACAGAAGAGAAGAGCTAGGGGCAGAAGATAGCCAAGCTCACTTGTCAGGGTGTCCTGGGGGCTTACGAGGTAGCTACAGGGCAGGTGGGAGGAGACCCACATGGAGCAGGAAGGAACCTGGGCCCCAGGCTGAGATGCTAACCCTGGTGGGGCTGTACCTGAGTCACAGAACTCCTGGGGCTGTGGTGGCCTCTCAAGCTGTTCCTCTAAGCTACAGGATGTCTGCCTCTTGGCCCGTCCTGCAGCCACGCTGGCCACAGATGCGAGGGGGATGGCCTGGCTCTCCTGTGACACACGAAGGAAGAAGAATGTAAACACACAGGGATGCAGCAATACACCCTAACATCCTCACAGTGAGGGAGCCGTCCAAGTGAGGAGATGAACCCTCATTAACCACAGGGGTGCAGCTGAGGCTTATCTACTGCACGCCGACTTCCTTGGTACCCCACCTCCCAGGGGCTTCTGGAACGGAAGTAAAGCCACCGCGCCACTTCTTCCCACAAGAACTTGACCAGGTGGACACCAGCAGTGTCCACACCATAGGCTGCTATCTCTCAGGGTTATATTGGGAGGGGAGCTAGGATTCGGACCCTGCTGCCTTTATCCAGGACACAGCTCAGCACACCAATAAGGGCAGGACAGAGCTAGTGCCAGCAAGAGGGACCTCAGGCTCTGTGGAGGGTACAAGGGCACCCAGCTCCTGGAGCTCAGGGCAGAGACAGCATGAACATTCGTATGCAACCACCTGCCTGAGCCCCAACACAGTACTCCTGACTCACAGGAGAAGTGACCAGAGAGGCAGTGGGCATCTCCAGGGCAGAAAGATTAATATTGCCATTACTACCTCCCGAAGTCTCACCAACCCACAACTGGGATGGCCACATGGCCGTGCAGGGCAGCAGCTGCACTCACAGGGTTGAAGAGCTCTATCGTCAGGCCTAGGTAGTTGTGCAGGGCCAGGAAGGTCACCCTCTGCAGCCGCACCATGATGATCTGCAGAGAGATGTGCGGGTGTGAGCAGGCACCAGCTCCGCATGGACAAATTCTACTTCCCAGGACGCTAACACGCACACTCTCAGTTCAACAGCCCATGGCAGCATCGGATGCCAATACGGGAAGCTGCATTGTCTGTGCTAGTGTTCTATAAGTCCACAGTAACCCTAAAATGGGATGTTTAATTTAAATTGTTTAAAAGCTCACCAGGCACAACAGCACTCACCAGTAATCCCAATAACTCAGAAAGCTGAGGCAGCAGGATTGCAAGTTCAAAGCCAGGCTGAGCAATGTAACAAGATCTTGTCTCAAAAAAAAAGGTGTGAGAGGCCTGGGATGTGGTTCAGTGGGAGAGTGCTTGCCTAGGGCACCCAAGGTCCTATTAACCCCAATACAACCATAACAAATCCTTACACACACACACACACACACATATATATTATAGTATATTTGTTTATTTATTAAGCCCTCTGGGGGAGTAGGACAGCTGAAGACCTCTTTGAGCTTATGAATATTAATTTTATTATAAAATATAAACAGCTTTGGTCTTCTCAGACTTTCACAGCCCAACCTTGCCCTCATTTAATTACTTCTATTACTTGTTACAATGAAAAGCTTATTAAGAAGATTTAAATATTATTTCAGTGAGATGATCCAACTAGTAATAGCAAATCAAAAGTATTTACAGGCCAGAATTTAGCTCAATGGTTCCACCATGCCTTGAAAACCCAAGGACCAGAGTTCGATCCCCGGTACCAAAAAAAAAAAAAAAAAATTTACAAA
>NW_022900948.1:49397599-49424268 GCF_012274545.1 Fukomys damarensis
TTTTCCTTTTTTAAAAAAAAAAAAAAAAAAAAAAAAAAAAAAAAAAATTCACAGCCCCTGTAGTGAGTCCAGACAGCAAAGCTTAGCCCTACTCTTCCCGGCTCCCTGCCTCCACTGCCAAGGCTATGAACCTCAGAACCACGGCTGTAGACTGGGAACGGTCTGCACAGGTTCTGCGCTAGTTCCCAGGTCCCACCCCCAGATGATGCACAGGCTAAACAGAGGGCTGGAAAAGTAACTCACCTGCACCACCCTCACCAGGGTCTCGGGGTATTTCTCAAAAATTCCTTGAAAAGCCACTGCTGGAAGCCGGAGGATGGTACATGGGGTAGCTGCTCGGGCAGAGACTGTTTTGTAGGGTGCGGTGTGACCCTGGAACAAGCGGTTCAGTTGATCCCAGCAGAACTGCTGTGATTGCTAAGACCCTGCAGAGCCCCACAGGACACTGAAATTCCTGTTTTGGGGACTCTGTACTCTTCCAGCTGTGCTGAAGGACAGATGGCACTACGTTTCTTGATCGTGGCAGAGACCCACAGGGAAGGCCAGGCTGCGGGTATGTGTGCAGGATGGGCTCCCACCTGCCACTAAGAATCTCGCATCCTACCCACCCTAGCTCATCGTTATGGCCATCTGTGGACCTTGCCAGAGGGACATCAAGACACACTCTTTCTAGCTTCCCAAAGAGACCATGACAGAGTAGGAAATCACCAAGTCAGGTCACCATGACACTGGGCCCCTGCCACTGGTGCCTGGGACCATTCTAAGCAGGGCACAGTGTCAGGCGGGTCATGCCCACAAGGCTCACGCAGTCAGGTGAGAGCCCAACAAAGGTCCCAGCCAGTGGCTTCAGTTTCTATCTTCTAGAAGCCAGTAGTATTGACAAGACTGTTTCACACTGAAAAGTTCTCCATTTGGGTCACAATTCTAGGACTTCAACCACCCCACAGGCTCAGTACAGCCCCACATGCATGCCCCTCATCTCCCTCTCCTCTGTTGCCAGTCTCAGTGGCTCTGCTCCATCTGTGAAAGTCAGCGTGGGCTCTGAGCTGTTGTGTGCACTGGCTTTGGCACCCTGAGTCCTGGCCACCACCTCTCTCAAAGAGGACACTGAGACTGTTTCCAGGATCTGACAGCCATGACAAGGCTGCTCTAAACACACCTTCCCAGGTTTCTGTGTGTTTTTACTAAACACTCAGTCCCTAGTCCCTGGTACACAATCCTTAACTCCATTAAGTAGTTGCCATAGGCCCAGGGATTTAGCTCAGTGGCACCTTGACTGCCTCACAACTGCAAGGTCCTCAATTTGATCACTAGTACACACACACAACAAAAGTGGCCACCCTAGCCAGGTGTGGTGGCACATGCCTGTAATCCCAGCACTCCTCAGGAGGCTGAGGCAGGAGGACTGGTGCATAGTGAGACCTTGTCTCAAAAAAAAAAAAAAAAAAGTTGCCATATTGTCTCTGGGGCAGGGCACCCTCCCACATGCCACCAACACTGGTGCATGTTCTTGTGGCCCCATCCTCACCAGCACTTGGCACTGTCTGTGCTGTAAAGAACTCACAGTCTCTCTGGTTCCCAGGGATATTCAGAAGATCCTGAAAGACTGCAGTGTCTGTTACTCACAGTGGGACCCGGGCACCATGTCTAAATTTTTACTGACAGGTGAAGTGGTCATAGGCCCAGGACAGTGTCAGGACAGCAGGACAGGGTGTCTACACCTAGAAGACCCCACCACAGCTGCTGAGGCAGGAAACTTTCCAGAGAAAAGAGATGTAATTAACCCAGTTTTAGAGGCTGGGAGCCAAATAGCATGACACAGGCTCTGGCAAGGGTCCCAGCTTAACTGTGCAGTGGTGGGAACACCTGTGTATCTCTGTTTATATGGCATCTCCCCTTGTCTCCCAAAGCTACTAGGATCCAAGCATGGGTTCCACCTGTGACCTTATCTATTAAGCACTTCCCAGAGGTTCCACCTCTTAGTAACATGGTGGAATGAAGTTTCCATCTTCTTGACACAGCTGACATGGACAGCCTTATGGGCTGTACCTGCCAGGCCGGCTCCCACAGGGCTCCCACTTCTGGGCTGCCTACCAAGTCCCCCAGACCCGCACATCGCCATGACACCCAGATCACACCAAAATAAGTCTCAAAATATGGTAGCATGAATCCTTCACCTTTGTTTTCTGTTTCAAACTCCTTTTTGAAAATTTCTTTTAAAAGTCTTGGTGGTACTGAGGATTGAACTGAGGGCCTTGTGCAGTGTAGCCAAGTGCTCTACACTGAGCTACATCCCTAGCATCCCCCTTTTTCAAATTCTTCTAGTTACTATAGTGTCTTTGCCATTCCACAAAATTTTATAACCACTGACTTTCTATAGAAAAAAGCCTGCTGGGATTTTGGCTGGCATTATGTTGGATAATCTGGAATATCTGCCTTCTTAGTAGTATACAGTTTTCCAAACCATGAAAACAGTGCATTTTTCCATTTAATTTGAACATCTTTGCTTTTCTTCATAAATACACTAAGATCTCAATTCACAAACACTTCTTTTCTCAAACAATTCTGTTCACTAACAGAAGCATTCAGCAAAATTTTGCTACATTCGCAAGCTCCACATTGGATGACAAACACAACTGCAGCCACCTTCTTCAGAATCGAGGAACAAATACAGACCATGAACCAAGGTACTGCTGTAAAGTGAGTTTTCAGCATACATGTACATGTAATTTGTCAGATTAACATGTATTTCAGGTGTTGGTGCTATTTATTACAAATGCTACTGTTATTTTTAAATCCATTCCTATTTTTGTTACCTAGGGCCTTGTGCAAGCTAGACAAATATC
This sequence comes from Fukomys damarensis, assembly GCF_012274545.1. Lineage (NCBI taxonomy): Eukaryota > Metazoa > Chordata > Mammalia > Rodentia > Bathyergidae > Fukomys > Fukomys damarensis. The sequence continues at coordinate 49,400,446 of NW_022900948.1, forward strand.
TACCATACTCGGTCTGAAGTGTTACTGTTTTCAAATTTGCAATTTCCAACTGTTCGCTACTGATATGTAGAAATACAACTGGCTTTTATATATAAACTCACTTATAAGTTCTAACAGCTTTCTTGTAGGCCCATGGAATTTCTACTACGTAATTGCTTGTGCAGAGACTTAATTTTTTCCTTCCCAGCCTGTATGCTTTTTCCTTCTTTCTCTTCCCTCTGTGCTTGGGGATGAGGTGGGGTGAGGTCCAGTGTCCCAGCTGTCCCCTGTCCCTAGCAGAACCACCCGGCCCCTCACTATTGAGTGTAATGGCAGCCTGGTGTCTACTGATGTCCTTCCTAGGTTAGGATGTTCTCTCTAACTGAAATCATCCCAAATCTTTCATCATGAATAGATGCTGATTCTATCAAGGGTTTTTCTATGTCAACTGAGATGATTATATGGTTTTTCCTCTTTAGTCTGTTGATGTGGTGAACTTTCAACTGCTGACTTTCAACTGCTGAAGCACCTCTGCATCATTAGAGAACATCCCACTCAATGACGATGTGCTCCCTTTTCTATACACAGTGGGACTCAAATTCTGACAGTCTATGAAGATACAATATCCCACTTTTCTTTGTAATGTATATGTTTGGTTTGGTATCAGGGTAATTCTGGTCTCAGAAAATGAGTTGGAAAACATTCTTCTTTGCTTTTCACAAAAAGTTGGTATAAAATTCACATTATTCCTCTCTTAAATGTAACATGGGGTAGAACTTCCTGTGGGAAGACTTTACTTACAAGTCTGATATCTTTAATAAATATGAGAGTATTCAAATAACATACACAGATCAGCTTTAGTTCAAGCAGTTACTCTCCTTACACTGGACTTCTCAAATAATATATACATTCTAGAAAGCAATTTGGTAGTTTATCTTTCAGAAAACTATGGACTTTAAGGGCATAAAGTTGTTTGTAATATTCCTATCTTAAACTGGGCATAGCAGTAAGCACCTGTAATCCCAGCACATTGGGAGGCTGAGGCATGAGAATCTCAAGTTCAAGCCCAACCTGGAAACTTAGCTGTCTCAAATTTTTAAAAAAATGAAATAATTCCTCTGAGCTGGGGATATAGCTTAGTGTGAAGGCCCTGAACTCAGTTCCTAGTATTGGGGGAAAAAATCTTTTATTAGTCCTTTGATTTCTATAGGGTTCATAGAAATGTCCCTTTCCATTTTTCTGTCTTCTTTTTTTTCCTTCACTGGTCTTCTCCCTGAGGTTTTTGCATTTTTTTAGTGGTTTTCTGAGAACCAACTTTTGGTTTCACTGACTTTATTGCTTTTCTATTTTCAATTTCATTGACTACTGATCTGATCTTTATTACTTTCTTCTTTCTGATGCATTAGATTTCGTTTGCTTTTCTTAGATTCTTTTTTTTTTTTTTTTTTTCTTTTGGTACGAGGAATCGAACTTGGGAACTTGTGCTTGTGAGTCAAGAGGCAGAACCCCTGAGCTAAATCCCTGGTCCACTTTCCTAGACTCTTAAAATAGAAGCTTGGATCACTGATCTGATATCTATTTTCTTTTCCAATGTTAGCATCTAAAATTATAAATTTTAATATGTTGTATTTTACTTTTTAGTCCATTTGAGTATTTTCTGATATTCTTGTGATCTCTCTTTGGCATGTCATTTGGGAGTACATTTCAAATGTACCATCAGCAGTGTCTGAATTCCAATAGCAAAGTCACAAACACCGGGATGCTGATCAGAGTGAACGAGTCACCAGGCTGCAGATGGCTGAGCCACAACAGCATCTGCCCACAGAGGGCTCAAACTGATTGCCTTGGTAGGCTGAAAACACTGCAGAAGAACTATACTCAGGACAATGCTACTTATGAGACTTAGAGACTAGCAAAATTATACCATCCATTGTGCAAGCAACAGAGAAAATTCAGAAAAGTAGTGACAGCTGGGGAAAGGAGGGCTGAAGCTAGAGCACATGAGTACCTTGAGTAGTACTGGTGGTTTAGTAGTACCTGTGCTTTAGCTGATCAGAGTCACAGCCAGTAAGTCTGTTTGCTACCCCATGCAAGATTTCACAACTCTGAAATAAAGTCTACCCCCAATCAAAAATGGCAGAGTGGGGGGCCAGGGATTTAGCTCAGCAGCACAGCACCTGCCTACCAAACCCAAGATTCTGAGTTTGATCCCCGGTACCCCCCCAAAAAGGCAGAGTGAAGTGTTTTTGTGTGCCACCAAGCCCCAGTACTGAAGAAGGAAAAAAGACAAATAAATCACAAATGATTAGTTATACAAAAATGATGTCATTCTGGGTTGGGATGTAGCTCAGTGGTGCTGTGCCTGCCTAGCAAATACAAGGTCCTGAGTTTGATCCCCAGTACCAAAAAAAAAAAAAAAGTCATTATGAATGACGAACTAATCACATTATACAGTAAATTATTTTCTCTCAACTATCATTCTCCCTTTTTCTGTTCCCACTATACTCAAGGAAGATAGATTCTTGTCCCTAGAGAAGATGAGCATGCTGATGCTAGCATAAATAAGGCAGACCACAGCAGGTGGAGGAGGCAGGCATGACCTTGGCCAGGCCATATCCCACAACCTTGCTTTCCAGCTGCATACATTTTGGTGCCAGAATAAGTGAAGTTCACCCTAAAAACCACAATGAGATCAGCATCAGAAAGAATAAGAAATAACTGAGAAATGGGCTGGGGACTTAGCGAAGTTATTCTGCTTCCTGCCTTGCAAGTGCAACATCCTGAGTTTGGTCCCCAGTACCAAAAGAAAGAAATAACTGAGGAAGACCTCCATCCTAGTCTTCATTGGACTATTTTTTTAAGAAAACATACCATCAGGGAATAGAGGTTATAGACTACAAATGGCAAACAGTTAACTGGTCTACCTCCACAAAGCCCAAAGCTCTTCTAGGCCTTTACTGGCTCTTCTTGGGTCCACCCACATCCCTTACACATCCAGGAGTCCTCCATCCAGGAGCCCCCATGAAGTGAGCTGGAGTCCTGGAGATGTACAAAGACCACAGAGCAGCACACAGAGAGGCTCAGAAGCCTGCACTTGGCCCTGGCCTGATCCCCACCGTCCCCTGCTGGGGGCTCAATGGAAGCTGGGCTCTGGCCTTGAAAGGCAGATTCAACATGCTCCAAGGAGGTGTCCCCTTTTGCCCTGGCAGGTCTCCCCAACCAGCCAAGTGTCTGCAAAGATACACAGGTCCCAAGCAACACAGCAAGAGGCAGGGCCTCATCCGCTCCTCTAGACCCTAAACAGTACAAAGTGAGCCTGTGCCCATCAAAATACAGCACCGGCATGCTGTCTGGACAGTCTGACATGCGCAGAGTGGGGGCTGGATCAGAGGCCCCTAAGTTGCCACAATACTCAAGCCACTGGATTCCTAGTACAGTCAGTCTGCTGCATTTCTACTAAGGTTCTGCTCACTGCTCAGGAAATATCTAACATGGACTGGAGAAGCTGAGGTAAAAGTTGCAACCATACACCGCTAACAACAATGTAACACCTATACTGCCAGTTTTATAAAAGCATAACAGTACAATTATGGGCAGTATACACCCCTTAAATTATGCTACTTGTTACAAAGAAACAAACACAAAGGTGCAGCTTCAAAAAATCAGATGAAGGGCCGGAGATTTAGCTCAGTGGTTTCACCACTTGCCTTGCAAGCACAAGGTACCAAGTTCGATTCCCTGTACAAAAAAAAAAAAAAAAAAATCAGATGAAGCTGGGAAGATGGCCCAGTACTCTTGCCTCTGCTGAGGCAGGATGACTGATCACAAAGTCAAATTCAGCCTAGGCGACTTAGCAAGGTCTTTTCTCAAAATTAAAAATGAATGAATGAATGAATGAACGAATGACGTTGGGAACAGAGCTCAGTGCAAAAGCCTTGGGTTCAATCCTCAGTACTGAAAAAAAAGTCAGATGAAAACCAAATGCCCTTTTGAGTCACAATGACATATATACTTACCAAAACTCAGGTAACTGTGTTTTGTTTCACTGTATGTAGGTTTTATTCAAAAGAAAAAGTTAAACAATGCCAACCTCCTGTTAACAGGGAAGGAATGCAGCTGAGCAGAGGCCCGAAGCAGGTGGTGACACAGACTGGTGTGAAATGTGGCTGCACTTTTCCACATCTGTGATTCTCCTCAATAAAAAGTAACAAATCGGGAGGTACCATGAGATGCCCCTTTCTTAATCCAGCTCATAGCAAAGGTCAACTACTAGACTGCACACAACGCTGTGGGGGTGGGAGGCAGCATGACCTCTGCTGCATTGGGAAGCAATCTCTTTCCACATCCCAGTACACACCTGGGCACTGCAAGTCCCCTAAGGGCTTCGCATTTATAACTGTATATACTCAGGGGACTGACACTGCTGTTCTCTGCGTAAGACTCGGAACAACGAAGACGCTCAGTGGTACAGGAGCCCTGCCTGGCCCAGCATGAGCAGTGGTGGAAGATTCTCCCCAGGAAGGAGAACAGGAAACACTTCTCTCTGCAGATTTCAGGTCTCTGCAGTGTTGACCCCGCTGTGTGTCAGTCTAAAGCACAACCACTGACAGGATACCAAGCCCTGACCGTGGCCAGATGGTTTCAATATCATCCCCACGGAAACCCTTACCACGAAGGTCTGAATGAGGCCTCCCCAGCCTGGACCACTCCCACTTGGCAACACCAAAGAGAACTGGCCTCTGATGACAAGTGACTAGGAGGGTCTAGGGTAGGCCACCAGGCCTGAGCCAGGGATTCAGGCCCCACCCTAGAGAGTGGCGCTCACCGTGATAACATCCAGAATGCTGAGGAGGCTGTGGACGCTGTCTCCTGCTGGAACCTCCTTGACCACCACCTCGGTACCATCCTGCACAGAGAACAGAGTGACGGCTGAGGCAGGGGCCATCTGCCAGATGTCAGGGCAGATGATCCCATCTCAAGTCGCCATCAATAACGTGGGCACCTGAGACAAGGAGCAGGGACATGACTGAAATTAGTGGAGTTATTGGTCCCATGTCAGCTGCATAACTTTTTAATAGTCCCACAGCAGATAGCTATGTGAAAGCACAAGAGCCTTGACCCCTGACTCACCACATCCTGGAGGCAGACCTCTAGCCGCCCATCCTGCACCACATAGATGCTGGTGTCTGGCTCCCCTGGCCGGAAGATGTACTCTCCTTCATGCAGCTGCACAAAGACCATGTGTTTGCACAGCTCCAGAAACAGCGGCTTCTCAAAGTGGCCCAGGACCCTGTAATAAGCAGAGCTCCTGATGGGACACCCTCCAGGGAAGGCAGGCTGAGGGACACAAGCCACTGTTCCCACAAGCACTGAGGCCAGAGCTGCAGATCTACAGAGTTTACCCACAATGTGGCATCACTGTCAAACAGAATTTTCAGCTTCTCAGATTTGTATTAGATCAAAGAAGTTCTTGAGCAGTGACTACAGATGGAAGCCACACACGAAGATCTCCATGGAAGGCCACAGGCACTTCTGGGTTTGGGGAGATGGAAGAAGACTCAGACTTGTAACATCTGATCCCACACTTCTCACACTCACTCTGAGTTTACCTCTCAAGCTGAGGATATTGAGAAAGACTTAAATAGCACAGGAAACACCTAGTGAGGAGCTGGTGGATACAAGGCTCTCTCCCCCTGATGCTCTATGACCAACTCCATGGGACAGAGACCAGCAACCCAACAAGAAGAGGATGGGCTTTGCCAGCTCTAGCTGACACAAGAAAGCCACAGTGAGAGAGAGAGACACAGGGAGATGCTACCACCGGCCAACACTGCCTACAGGACCCTTCCTACCTATGTGTTCTTACCGAACATTTTTCAGCATATACAAAACTTCTGATGGCAGATGAGAATTCTTCACATCAAACTCTGTGAGATCGGCCTCCAGCAGGGAGGGTGGCGGTTCCTTAGGCTGCAGGGTGGGATATTCCTTCTTGAACCGCAAAATCCTACGAGGCAGAGACACATTCACTTTGAGCGAGAACCAAGGGGTTCATAACCAATGCTAAGGCTGGGGAGGTAGCTCAGTGGTGAGTGCTTGCCTAGTATGCACAGGACATTGGGCTTGATCCCTGGGACTGTAAAACACACACACACACCCATGTCCAAATGCTCTCACACCCAAGCACATTCCATCTTTAGTGTGCCCAAGGTGGGAGGAGTCTCAACAGTGGTAAAGACCTTTGTGTCCACCAGGGAGAGAACACCCAATACCTTTTGGCCAAAGAGAGCACCTTGGTCCTCTTCCTGGCCCGCTGCCGGGGTACAGCTGTGTTCCCCACAAGTGTATGGGGGAGTGTACTCATCTGCAGGGTCAAGGGAGACTGGAGTCATTGATCCTGTGTCTAGCAAGGTCTGCAATCTCAGCCCCTTAGGACTGACCCCTCCAAGGGGCCTGCCCACCGTCCTGTACCAGCTTCCAGGGCTAGCTTTACCCTCACCCGCACCTAGCCAAAGACACAGGGGACCCACGGTGGACAAGAGCACCCCACGCAGCCCCACAGATCCACAGGATAGTCCCTGCTGACCGTAATCGGCCAAAACTCTAGAGCTCCATGGCTCTGTGAATGGTGGTTTCTGTGACCTTCTAAGAGAATGGGAGAGGCTAGAGGGGCCTGCTCAGCAGTTAACCAAAGGGTAACAAGGGCCCAGCTCTGCCTGCTTATCCCCAGATAAGGGTTCATGGACCACCAATTCTTGTTTTCTCTTTTTCCTAGTACTAGGAATTAAACTCAAGCCTTTTCTACTAAGATACATCCCCAGACCTCTTTTACTTATTATTTTGAGGCAGGGTCCACTAAGTCACCCAGGCTAGACTAGAACTTGTGGTCCTCTTGTCTCAGCCTCCCAGAGTGCATGGATTACAGATGTGCACCACCACATCCAGCTAACTACTGAGTCTTAATCTTGAAACAAAGGAGGGTAGGGATCTGTGTTTAGGATTTCCTGGAATTGCCACAGACACTGGTAAGTGAGCCACACAGCTTTCACCTCAGGACAGATACATGGGTCCTCAGAGAAATTAGGTACCCCCACCCGCAAAGGGCTGGTCCTTCCTCAGTGCAGCATCTCAGTCTCGAGGATGTCACCACAAAGCAGTAATCTGTTCTCCTTTCCATTAGAGATCTGTGCTGCATAGGGCTGATGGTGCCTCCTGATCTCATGCTTCCCACACCCACTCCCCACCACAGCCTCAGCTGCATCCAGGCCAGATGGAATCAGCCAGAGGGGTGTTTCAGCTTGGCTCATCCAGCCTACCACCCACCAGCAGAGGCCACAGAGCTGAACAGGCAGCACAAACTGAAGCTGTGGGGTCAGGAGCTTAGGGCCTAGCAGAAGACTGAGGGTTACCTTTCTCATGATCTTCCGGCCATAAAACATTACTTTGTCTCTCTTCCGGAACCTGTACTGAGGAGTGGGTTGCACCTGTCCTGTGAGGGGTGGAAAGGGGCACTGTGAGATGAGAGGGGTCATAAACTGTGCTTGAACTAAGGTAAAGCACAGGACTGGTCGGGCCCCGGACATGCTGGTGCTGGGCAGCACCTATGCTCCCCCTGGCCTGCCTCTCAACTCCACCCGTCAGACAGCAGGAGAAGGCACAGCACACAGGCTTACCTCAGAAATGTCTCTGATGAAACCAGAAGTTGCAACCTGTACCCAGACTGCAACAGAGCCAGGAGCTGGAGGGGGCACCCAGAAGCTCAAAGCCTGCAGTACATGTACACACATACACGCATGCGCACACAATTCACACATACCCCTGTCCTCCCCCAAGACCAGGATTCAAACCAAGATACTCACGGAATCCATGAACTCTTCGGTACACAAACAAAATGGCAACACCCACAAAGGCAAGGGCCAGGAGGACTCCAATCACAATCCCTGTTAGCTAGGCAGAAGAGGGCACAATGCCTGTTGGCAAAGCCAGCCATGGCCATGGCCCATATAACTCCCCAGGAAAGGAGGGGTTACCATGGTGGGCTGTGACTCTTTCTCCGCAAACCATAGTCCCCAGGAGTGCAGGGCAGGGCCCAGACAGAGGTTGTCCTGGAGAGAGAGCACAGTCAGATGGACAGGAGAGGAGCTGGGCTTCCCAGACCTGGGCAGGGGATGGAGAGTAGACAGCAAGGCAGGAGGTCAGCAGCCCAGAGCCCAGAGCAAGACAATCAGGCCAGGGTACCAAGGTGCACTGTGTCACCTGCAAGGGCACACAGGAATGTCTGTCTTCCTCAGATATAAGGTGGCGTGCCACAACATATGCCCTGTGCACCATCAATGTGCCTGAACCCTGGGCTCTGCAACCCTCAAGGTGCAAACCAGGGGACAAGCCCTAGTCACTGGGGAGGCCAAGGGCCCTGGACACCAACAGGACCTGGGCTGCCAGCCCCAGGGCCCACAGGAGCACCCACAGGAGCAGTGCTCAGAAATCTGGAGGAGGGCATGAGGTTGCCGAGGCCTGTGTTTGGTTTAGTCCCAGATACTTGGAAAGCTGAGGGAGGAGCATCACTCAAGCCCGAAGAGTTCAAGGCCAGCCTGGGCAACACAGCAAGATCCCCATTTCAAGAAAGGAGGGGAAGGGAAGGCAGGGAAGGCAAGAAGAGGGAAGGGAGAAACCCCAAGGAGCCATCTAGAATTTGAGGACATCCAACACCAGTCAATATGGCAAAAAGAAACAGGAGAGAAGGCACTGCAGGACAGTGCTAATAAGGCTTCAGAAGTCCAGACCCACAGGAGGAAGAAAGAGAAAGATAGGGAGAGAGAGCACGAGCAGGAACATAAGTGGGGAAGCAACAGAGAAAGCTGCCAACTCCCACAGGCTGGGAGTCAAAGAGGAACACAAAGCATCCAGGCATGTAGGCCCTCCTTTCCTTCTGATCCACCCCTCCTCCTAGGCAGCCAGGCACTGATGGGGCAGGGGAGACCGGTGACTAATCTTGGCTAGTTTCTATATGGGTGCCAAGAACCAAAGCCCAGCACTGGGAGAGCCAGTCCTCAGACATGGCGATCTACCCCAGAACCCTGGAGAGCTGAGGGCACTCAGGAGCATCCCCAAGGCACTGTTTGGCATCCAGGCAGAATGAACAAGTGTCCAGAAAACCCACTCTGTGCCCTTGGTTCCAGACATAGTCATGCGCCCGTTCAGGACAGGACAGGTTCTGGAAAAGGCATCATCAGGTGATTTCATCCTGTGTAAACTTCTGTGCCAGGGCATGTGTCCATGAAGATGTTTGAGGACCTCAGTAGGGACCACTGCCACACACACCATCTCCCAATAAAATGGGATTTTATCAAAAGGCGGAGCTTTTGCTCAATAAGTGAAGCATCCAGCTTCCTAGTCCTCTGCCCCAGCTCGACTCAAACAGCAGTTGGCCTGCAAGAACACTCAGCCACAGCCCCACCTCCCCGTGTCCCTCTAAGCACTTGCAGGGGTCACTTATCCAAAGAAAGGCTAAACCACTCACAGACTGCAATGGCGAAGTTTCAGCTTTCTAGCTTTTCACTGCTGTTTTCATGGGTCTATTTGCCTGGTTTAGGGACAAAGTCCTTTGGCATATGGCTACAGAGTTGGACTGAGAAAAAGACCCTGAGCGAAGTGAACAAAGTCCCAAGGAGACGTGGGAAATGACCGTGACTTTGGGGAAAGAAAAGTCACTGAAGAAAATGTCTAGCAGCTGTGTTCCACTGCCGATGCTGCCTAAGCAAGGCTGTCAGCAACAAGTGTCACTTCCCTGACAAGGTGCCAGGTCCCACACCAACCCACATTCCTCCTGCCCCCGGGACCTGGGCTGAAGCGGAAAGCGGAGGAACTACCCTGCAGCCAGCGGGAGGTGGGGAAGGGTCTCTCAGCTTCTCTCAGGTCTGGCGCACCTACCTCGGGGCAAACGCCTTTCTCTTCCTGCATGGCTGAAGAAGGAACACAGCTCAGAGTGAAGGACACACCCAAGACAACCGCCTACTCGCCCAGCCTTCCTGTTCCTGTCCGAGTCACGCTAGGTTCCCACCGCAGGGAACCCACAGAAGCTCTCCTCACAAACAGCAGCCTCAGGCAGAAGCACCTGCTGTCCCGCTGCCGCCTCCTGTGAACTGGAGGCGGCCAGGCGGCCTCGGAGGAGGGGCCAGGGGAAGCGCCAAGGACTCTGTAGGGACAGGCAGTCCAGGGCCGGTTCCAGCTGGGGCAGAGGGTGTAGCTGGGGCAGGGCTCAGGAGGGGCAAAGCAAGAAGGCCAAGGAACCCGGGACTTAGCTCAGTGGTGCCGCCTCACAAGCGCAAGGACCCAAAGTATGAGCCCCGGTACAAAAAAGAAAAAAAGCCGTGGCGGCGGGAAGGGACGTGGCGGGAAGGGGACAGGACTAGAAGGGTCGTGGCAAGGCGAGGGGTTCAGGGCGCGGGTCTTCACTAAGACTGGCTCAGGAGGGACGAGCGTGCTGAGGGGTGCCCGGCAGTGCACCAAGATACCATGAGAGGGGCAGGGGTAGAACACCGAGTGGTGCGAGAGGACGCCGCAGGGGATGAGGGGACACCGTGTGGCCGTCGGGGGAAACTGCAGGGCAGCCCCGGTGGCAGCTGACGTCCTCGTCTCAGTGGCTGGGCCCGGGGCGAGGTGAGGGGAGGGGAAGGAGCCTCCTCCTCTCAGGGTGCAGAGACTCTCACCTCCCGGCGCCGGCCCGCGCGCTCCCGACTCCCCCGACGTGCGCGCTCCCGGCACCCGCCTACCTCTCCACGAATTGGCTGCGTCTTCCGTGGTCCCGCCTCCTCACCGGGTGAGGCTGAGCATTGGCGTAGCGATGACCAATCTTAGCTCTTCTTCTTGTTCGGTGGCTGTTGTCAGTCGCGAGAGCTGCGGTCTCGGTGGAGTGGCGGAATCTGTGTCTTGGAGCTTCGCGGGTTTCGGGTGCAGGGACGTGAGAGCCGCTGGCCCAGGTCAGTCCTTCCGTTTGCAGTTGGCACCGCGCTCCCTTCGCCTTCGGGATCTAGAGTCTTCTCTCCGTCCGCGGGCGGGGGTCCCGAGGTCCGGGGTCTCTCCATCCTCGGGGTCTGAGATCTGTCCGGCGCGCACGGGTCGTCTGGTCCATCCTGGATGTGGGTCTTTCTGAGCAGTCTCCTCCCACAGGTTACAGCATGGGGTTCCTGACCACAGTGACTCAAGGCCTAGTGCGAGGAGCGGACAGGATGAGCAAGTGGACAAGCAAGCGAGGCCCCCGGACCTTTTACAAGGGCCGAGGCGCCAAGCGCACGGGTGTCCACGCCCTGGGCTGGAAGTTTGTGCAGATCAAGGAACAGGTCCCGGAATTTATCGTCCCGAACTTGACCGGCTTCAAGCTCAAGCCCTACGTGAATTACCGCGTTCCGGCCGGCACAGACACGCCGCTCACAGCCAGAGCGCTCTTCATGGAAACAGTTGCACCTGCTATCGAAAGGGACTTAAAGGAAGGCACTTTTGATCCTGACAACCTGGAAAAGTACGGCTTCGAGCCCACCCAGGAAGGCAAACTCTTCCAGCTGTATCCCAAGAACTTTCCTCGCTAGAATGCAGTGAAGACGATAGGTTTGCCTGTGAACTACAGATTGAACTGACATCTCAGATTGAGTCCCAGAGAGGCGAGAGCATTCCCTCCTGGCATTTCTATTAAAGACCTCTGCTGCTGTCTAGTGTGTTTGGTATCAAGTGTTTGACAGTGTGCCACATAACAGATCCCATGCAGTTCATTCAGAGGTCCTACCCAACTGTGGCAACAGGTCTGCAGGCACACCCATGACAGGCTTGCACCAGTGAGAGAATGTATTAGGCAACACTGGCTCATTCATCCCCAAAGCAACCATTGGTATATTCCTTATGGACTCCAAGGCAGTGTTTTTCATTTTCATTGGGTGAAAAGTAACTCACTGCTCTCTTGGAGAAAACCTGAAGAGCAGGCTGCACAGGAAGTAGGTGTCAAATCCATCTCTGATGACCACTCGTTTATCTCTTTCACAGTCCCTCAGACCTGTATTCCACTGAATACTTAGCTGACCCTTACATGAAATGTTCTTCACACAAAGTAGGCTGGGCATGGTAGTGCACATCTGTAATCCCAGCGATTGGGAAGCTGAGGCAGGAAGATCACTGTGAGATGAGGCCAGGCTGGGCTACAGAGTGATTTCACAGCCAGCCTGAACTGAATAGTGTCTCCAAAACAAAAAACATACTCCAGAAGAGGGCCCAACATGTTTTTATTTCAAATAAATGGGTCAACTGGGCATGGTAGCACAAATGTAATTCCCAACCTTCAGGAGGCTGAGATGGGAGGGTGAGTTCTAGGCCAACCTGGGCAACTTAGTGAAACTATAAGACAGGCTGGGCATGTAGCTCAGTGGTAGAGTACATGTCTAGCAGGAAGGCTCTGGTTTCAATTCTTAGTACCCAAAATAAAAGGGCCATTAGCTGGGATTTGCTTATTGTAATAGAAAAATGTAATCAATCTGACCTACATTGGCATGTCCTGTCATCAGAAAATAAGACAAGGGTAGAACTACTGCCTGTCTTCTCTTCCAGAGCCATCGTGTCCTGTGGAAGTGTTGAGGACCTGACAGCTTGGCCATCAGTCTGGCCTACTTCCTCCTAGAGACCAGTGGAAGCCACATGGCTTACACACCTGACCTGCATTCTCAGTTGCTGTGGGTCTAGGACTTGGAAGCCTATCAGTTTGTTAATGTAATTAGTGCCCCACACTACCTCCATCTGCATCACAAGTATGACGCCCCCTGAGGCGGTTCAGGAAGTACCTCTTCCTTTTGTTCTACCATAGCAGAAAGTCTTTTCATGTGCTTTTAAAAATGTTAAGGTTTGGGGGTGTATCTCATGTATGAGGCCCTGGGCTGGATCCTCCACACCAAAAGAAAATTCATGCAATTACAAAATTATTGTTACAAAGTAACTTCCCCCCAAAAAACAGCTTCATTTAATTAATACAAAGAGTTATTTAAAAACATTATGAAGGGCTGAAAATCAACAGGTATCCAAGAAATTTCAGTTTTGGAGCTGGAAAGTCCCACTCACTGCCAGAAAGAAACCCAGTCCACCCCAGTAGCCCAGCACAGAGGGTGTCACTCCAGGTGTAGTCTAGTAGTTAGTTAGTTCCTAACTAACTTCGTTAGTTCCCATGCTAATGAGGATTTGTTCATAAAGTCTTTTCCTATGCCAATGGCTTCAAGACTTCTGCCTAACATCTTCCAGCAAGTTTAGTGTTTCTGTTTTAATATTTAGATCTTTAATCCACTTGGATTTGAGTTTAGTGCTTGGTGAAAGATAGGAGTCTAGTTTTAATCTTTGGCAAGTCACAATCCAGTTTTTCCAACACCCTTTATTAAAGCTCTTTCCTCCAGTAAGGGTGGTTGGCTCCTTTGTCAAAGATGAGGCACCTGAGTATGTCTGGAGTTGCTTCTGCATCTTCTCATCTATTCCACTGATCCTTGAGTCTGTTTCTTTGCCAATACCATGCTGTTTTTAACACAGAGGCTCTGTAGTATAGTTAGTTTCAAATTGGGGATTGTGATATCCCCTGCCATGTCTCTGTTGCCTAGAATGGCTTTTGCTCTTCTAGGTCTCTTCTGGTTCCAAATGAATTTTTGGATTGTTTTCTCTAGTTCTGGTCCTCCCATTTCCAGAGGTGGAGAGCGTGATCGTAAAAGGAGCAGGTGGCCAGAAGCCTAATGTCAGAGTTCGCCCCTTTGAGGTAGAAGTCAGAGTCACAGAACTTGGCTGGGATGTATGGTTGGCTGCTGCTATCCCTCATGTCCTCTGTAAGTGGCAAGAGAAAAGACTGCAGCTTCACCCAGCTGCTGTCAGTTATCCCACCCTTGCCATCCTCACCCTCTTATCTGCGTAGAGGAGGGCACCAGTGGTTCACCTGCAACTTTCAGGCCACAGACATGGTCTCCTATGTCAATGTCAGGAAGGGATGCAGGGGGCACTGGCTGCAGAGAACAGAAGACGAGCCAGGACCAGTCAGCCCCATACACCAGCGAGGTGGGCAGCTTGTGGGACTCCAAGACTGTTACTTCCTGCTTCTCTGAAGCAAGAGAAAACAGAAAACAACATTACCCTGTGAGCTCCAGGGTCAGCCACATCTGCAGAACACAGGAACTCAGGGGCTAGACCTCAGTTCAGGCTCATAAAAACAAAAGACAAAGGAGCAGCCAGGTGGGAGGAAAGAGACTGATGAGAAACAGGGAGCACACACAGTACAGGTCAGGAGGACCCCACAAGCACAGTGACAATGACAGGTGGTTAGTGGGTCCAAAGCATGCAGGTTGTGTGCTCTGATGTGATTCTCATAACAGTGTTTTTCTGCAGAGCTCCTGGGGCTGCTTGGAGAGAGGAGGCAGGACAACAAAGAAGCCAACGGTTCCCATAGTGCACAGCTTGGGGGGGGGTGTACAGAAGAAACATTGGGGCCAGAGAGAGAAAACAACCACGGCCAAACCTAAGCAGGTCCACTGCCTGCCAGCACAGCCACACAAGTCAAAGTGGCCTCCAACACCAGTGGCAGGTAAGCCAAGAAGCCAACCTGAGCACCAAGAAAGTCCCAACAAAACTAGAACAGAGTGGGCTGGGGATTTAGCTCAGTGGTGCTGCCGCCTGCCTCACAAGCACACAGTCCCGAGTTCAATCCCCAGCACCAAAAAAGGGTATATAGAATGTTACTTTTGTAACACAGGGTTTCACTATGTAGTCCAGGCTGGCCTTGAACTATGAACTCCAGGCTGCCCTCAAAGTCACAGGAACCCTCTTGCTTCAGCCTCCTGAGTGCTGGGAATACAGGCATGTGCCACCATGTCTGGTTTATAGAATGTTGTTTCGTTTTTTCATGGTAATGGGAGTTGAACTCAGGACCTTGCTCTTGCCAGGTAGGCATAGCAGCACTGAACTACATTCCAACCCCTAGAATGTTATGTTTTATAAGATGAAATAAACAAGTTAATGCAGGGGCCGGGGATTTAGCTCAGCGGTTTGGTGGCCTGCCTCATAAGCACCAAGGACCTGAGTTCGATCCCTGGTACCAAAAAAAAAAACAAAAAAACAAATTAATTCTTATGCTTATTAATGTTTTTACACATTGGAAAGATGCAAATGAAATCAATAAGAATAAAGAAAAAATCCTTTAGGCAGATGTCTGTAATACCAGCACTCTGGAAAGCTGACCCAGGAGAAACAGGCTCTAGCCCAGCCTGGGCAAGTTAGAAATTTAATAAAACCATACGCCTCAAGCTGGGTGTGGTGGTGCACACCTGTAATCCCAGCACTTGGGAGGCTGAGGCAGGAGGATTGCTGTGAGTTCGAGACCAGCCTGGGCTACATAGTTCCAGGTCAGTCTCAACTACACAGTGAGACCCTGTCTCAAAAAACCAAAAACCAAAACCATATGCCTCAAAAGCAAAGAATAAAACACGAGAGATGCAGCTCGGTGTGAAGACCCTGGCTTCAATATCCAATAGCACCAAATTGAAAAAACACAAAATCCTTTTAAACACTACATAGTTCTTTGACTCTTTTATCTTGATCAGCAAGACCTGCAGAAATGTCTTAAACCCACATGGCACATTTCTCTCCAGTGTGAGCCCCACTGTGAGGTTAAGCGCAAGAGATGTTGTGGGGAGCCAGGTTCTCACTAGTGAGGGACACAAACAGAAGGGGGCAACCAAAAACATGTGTGCTGAGCTGCAATCAGAGGTGGCATTGTGAACGTGTGTTTATGTGCGTGTGTAGGTGTGAGGGTGCAGAGGTGTGCGTATGTAGGTGTGTGTGGGTGGTGTGTGACTGTGGACTGAATCCAGGGCCTTGCACACACTCTGCCTGTGCTCTACCATTGAGCTACATCCCTACACACACACACACACACACACACACACACACACACATGAGAGCACAAACAACCCTTCAGTATCTGTAAAGGTGAACATTGATCAGATCTTGATTTTTTTTTCTGGACAGGGTCTATGTATCCCAGGCTGGCCTCCAACTCATGGCAATCCCGTTGCCTCAGTATCCCGAATGCCACTATGCCTAGCTCAGATCTTGATTTTCTTTTTTTTTCTTTTTTGGTACTGGAAATTGAACTCAGGACCTGTGCTTGAAAGGCACGCACAGTGCCACTGAGCTAAATCCCCAGCCCTAGATCTTGATTTCTTTCTTCTTTTGTTTTGGTACTGGGGATCGAACCACAGGTGGCGAAACCACTGAGCTAAATCATCCCCGGCCCTAGATTTCTTAATACATTCACCACTAAGAAGATCCAGGACTCCCTGGAAAAATGAATCATTCCAAGATTGGGAGAGAGAAAATATAAAATGAACCTGGAATATATTATACCAAAAAGGACATGTTCAAATAAACAACAGTACATGTGCAAAGAAGAGATGGCAGCCTGCAGAGGCTTTCACAGAAGACTCTGGGACAGTGTGAATATCACACAACCAGTGCAATAACAGAATACAACTCCACAGTAATAGAAAAAACAATCTATTAAAATGGGCTGGTGACCTGAGGCAGGAGAACCGCTGCAAGTTCAAGACCAGTCTGAACTACATAGCCAGATCCTATCCCAAAATAAAACAATAAAATAAAGTGAAAGTACATACAGGCAGACATAAGGGAGAAGAGGAAGCTCAACCTTATAAAAGAATGCTAATCAACACACGTAGAGAGACAGAAGTCACGGTTTCTCAATGATCATAGTAATAACTCACTCAGGGACTGCCATAGCTTCAAAGCCTCCCACGCACAGTTCTCCTTTATTACAGAGGGGAGTCTTAAATGTCTACAGGGGAGACATGGTGGGTACCACCTTCACAAAGGGGCCAGAACTCACGTCGCATTGCTAGGAACTGGGGCAGCCAGCACCCCTGCCAGGAGGCACCAGGAGGACCAAGACTACTGGCAAACAGGAACAGAAAGGACGAGTGGCTACACTCCTAACAGACAAAACTGACTCTGAAACATAAATGTTACCAGGCATAAGGGACCCTAATGAGAAAGGGGTCAGCTGGGAGCAGATGGGACAATTTTACCCACACCATCTAATCAAAGAAGCACAAACTGACACAGACCAGGAGGAAACAGACTTAGAGATTTCAACACCCCATGTTCAATGTCGACCCAGACGGGGTGAGAACTGGAGGACCCATGGGTCTGACTGTGTACTCTTCCCCGGTGGGCACCGGGCAGGCTCCAGGACAGACCAAGTGCCAGTTTGTGGGCTCAGTTAGAAATCACAACTCTAAGGCCAGGGATTTAGCTCAGTGGTTCTGCTGCCTGCCTCGCAAGCACAAAGATCGGAGTTCAATCCCTGGTACCAAAAACAAAACAAAACAAATCACAACTCTATAAAGTCTGCTAATTAACAGCTTGTGGTCAACAAAGAAATCAGAAAGAAGACTGCAAAACACTTTGTGATGAGTGAACATAAAGATCTGATAAACAGAAGGGTTCAGGATGTGGCAAACGCAGCACACAGAGGAAACGGCCGCTGTGAGCAGCTATGCTAAGATGACAGACCTCAGATATTCCAAGATGAAAGATGTTCCCGTCACCAAAGCTACAGCAGGTGAGCAAGCAGGGAAGGGATGCAGAGCAGAGGGGCACAGAGCAGGGCAGGCCCGGGAGGACAGTCACAGCAGCTCAGGGAGGGTGGTGGGGACGCTCAAAGGCTGGCAGGTTTGATGGTGGGGGTAGAAGGACAGGGAGAAGGACGAGGGAACAGCCTTGACCATGGGAGTTCGTGCTAGAGGCATCCTTAGAAGTGAGGCTGCTCCAAGAGCTGAGCTCACTCTGCCAGAGCACTGAGAAAGGGGTCAAAGGGAAGTCAGTGCATGTGGGACACAGGACCAGAGTCCACGCCACTCCCAGGCGAGAACAGAGGTGGGCTGCGCAGTAATGACAAAGGCAAGCTTCCTGCAAGGGTCCCCAAGGGGCCAGTCACAGAACGCAGGAGGAGCCTGGATGGCGGAGACGAGTAGCAGATGAGAGACGGTGCTGGTTACTGAGGTCCTGGGAAAGGGAAGCAGCGAGTCTAGGTCAGGAAGGGGACACAGAGCCCAGCCAGCTGCAGGTCCCCACGTACCTGTGACATCATGGCAGTCGAGGATTGCGAAGCCTCGGTGCATGCAGGCTGCCAGGAGAAGGTCGTGGTGGAATGGGTGCCACCTGAGCCTCCACACCCCACCCTGCACGTGAGCGTCGGCCAGTGGCTGCTCCATGTTCCGCGTGTCCCACAGGAGCACATGCTCGTCATAGCTGGAATTGTCCACCCAGGCTTGTGGGACCAGGGCTCAGTCCCTCCCCAAGGCAGGACACCTCCCAAAGACCATCCTACTCATCCTGTCCCTCTCCCTACCCAGATACCTGCACAGTAGGCTGTGGGCACCATGGGCAGGCAGGTACTCACCTCCCTGTGGCCAGCATGTGCTCCCGATGCAGGCTGCTCTGGATACTGCAGACACCCATGGCATGGCTGCAGGCAACAGCCAGCCTGAGCGCCAGCGGGGACAAGGGACCACAGGGACTGGGGCCCGGTCCCCCTGCACTGACGCTGGGCAATTACCTTGAGCTGGTGAAGACACACGAGCCAGGAGTCCTGGTGTCCCAGCCTTTCAGTAGGCCATCGTCCCCACCTGCGTGGACACCGAAGCCCACTGTCACGGCACTGATGGCCGGATATAGCCAGGGGTCTGTGAGGTCCCTGTGAGGATGACTGTCCCTGAGGGTTTAAGATGCCCTGGAACAGGAGAACCCCAGGGAAAGCAGGAAGAAGGACCACCACTGCACCCACCTCAGACTCAAGGAGGGTTAGGAGGGAGGAGACGCATAACACCCACAGGGCTATAGTAGGGAAGTCACCCAGGTCACACAGGCCAGGCTGCCACCTGCTAGGCTCCAGCATCACAGTCCTCAGCTGCTCAGGCTGACCCCTGCCCAGGAGCTGCCTGCAGGGAGCAGCAAACCACAGCACATATCCCTGGGCTGCAATGGGAACTCTGTGTAACCCACAGGGAATAGGACATTGTGCTGGCTTCAGAGGAACCATTAAGAATAAAGAACAGGGCAGCTGGCACTCTGACCCAAACCAGTCTACGAAGCAACACCCTGAAACAGGGTGGATGACAGTGGCAGCTTAGGGGATAGAAGAAAAGGCTGAGGACCAGGGCTCACAGCAAAGGTGAGGGGGCAAAAGGAACATGGCAAGGTCTGGATTGCCACCACCCACCATCCGGCCGGCATCCAGCACCATTTACCCATCTATCACACCAACCAGATACCCACTACCCACTACGATCCGTCCACTGGGCCATCCAGCCACCTTTACCCGCTCACCACCCACCATCTACCTCCCATCACCGCGCAGAAGCCACCATCCCACCTGCAGGCTGCCAAGCCCTGGGACCTCTGACTTCATCTTCTTCCTCTCTCCTTCCTGCTCACCACAGGCCACCAGCTCTTCCACACCAACCTCGCCCCTGCCGCAGACTGACCAGGACTACCTGGACCTGCCCCAGAACCTCTCTTCTTCGTTCCAAAGCACTACTACTTTGACACTCTGTGCATCTCCCTTAGTTATCACTGAAGTTTGGTTCGCGTCAATTTACATCCTTGCTCCCCTGCCCACTTCATCGGAGCTTGGCAAAAGCAGTGACTTTAGTGTGCTCTGCACACTAACATAACCCCAGCACCAAAGCAGTGCTCCACAAAATGCCAGCTCAGTAGGTCACCTGTCGAGTGGATAGACTTGTCCTGAATTACTAGATGACTGCTGCTAGATTGCCACAACCCTGCTCTGAATTTTGCATTTTATCCTAAACAAAGGATCTAAAAATGGAGTAGAGGGTAAAAAAATGGAGTAGGTGTGATGACGTTTGCATGTTTTTGCAATCATTGTGCTCGTACTGATTGGCAACCGGACTGGGAAGGGTCAGGAATGGACACAGGCTATTCACCAGCTGTGCTTTGTCACAACTCAAAGAGATGACTTCAGGGACAGGCGGCCGTGTGGAAGGGAACAAGAGGTGGGCAATTCTGAGAGATGCTTAGAAAACAAAACAGGTTAAGACAGGGGCAAAGCATGTCCAACATGCATGATGCCCTGGGTTCCATCCCTGTACCCAAAAGAAAAATCTCTAAAATGGGGACTCATGAGAAGGTGAGGGACACAGGTAGCAATAATGGCTCCCAGGCTTCTAACCCTAGCAAGCAGAACACATTCAACCACAGGGCGGTGTGGGAAGGAGTCTGCCACAGGAGCAGCATGCAGCAAGGCTCAGTTGAAGACGATGGAAACATCCCATCAAGGAGCAAGAAACAGCCCGTCAACCAGCAAGGAAGAAGCCAGTGGGCTGGAACACCTCTGCGCAGAGGGGCAGCAGTGTTGGAAGAAGGCATGCAGGAGATATGGGCCATGACGGGCCAGGCAGAGGGCAAGGCAGGCCGACTGGCTCATGCAGCTGTCTGGGATAAAGGCAACCTGGGAGCCATGGCCACCAGCAAAGACCTTGGCATGGGGGACAGGGCAGAAGAGTCTGCAGGGTGGGAGCAGACCTACAGATCTCTGCAGCTGCACAGAACGCTTCCACAACACCTCCCTGGGGACTCTGGGCCCCACTACTATCCCAGTGGAGTTCATAAAAAGGGGTCAGATTGGCTGGGTGCACTGTTGCATGCCTATTATCTTAGCTACTTAGGAGCCAGAAGCAAGAGGGTCACAAGTTCAAGGCCAGCCTGCTGAACTCAGTGAGACTCTTTCTGAAAATAAAAAGGGCTGGAGATGTAGCTCAGTGATAGAATGCCCCTGTGTTCCATCTCTAATACCCCCCTAAAGAAGAGGAGTGAGGGTGAGCTTTTTTCCCTTGGTTCTTTTTTCTTCTTTTCCTTTTTCTTTTTTTTTGTGTGTGTGGGGATCGAACTGAGGACCTTATACTTTTGAGGCAGGCACCACTGAGCTAAATCCCCAGCCCTCCTTGGCTCTTTTCAAATCTAATGGCTCCTCTTCTGTCTTCTCAAAGCCCAGCACCTCCACGTCTGCCCATGTAAGAGAAGCTCCCAAAAGCTGCCTAGCTGCTAATTTCTCATTCCACATCAGTGTCCCCAAAGAACAAACTAAAGACCAGAAAATTCATCTTCTTTGTCTCACGCTTTCTTTTCTTTCAGAAGGTAAACTATAGCCTGAAATCTGCAAGATCAGCAGATGGGGAGAAGTGTGGAAACTGGACGGAGAGCAGTGCTCAGGGGAAGGGAGAGGGCACCCTGGCCTGTGGGGACAAGAGGTGTGGCTTCCTAAGGGACAGCAAGTGCTGCTGACCACAGCTGCTGTCTCAGAAAACATGGTCTCTATGCAGGTTGGTGATACTCAGCCTTTGCCAGAGCCTCATTCCCTATTTCCCTCACCCAAGTCCTTCAGTGCGTCAACCATGTCGACATCCAGCTGAGGAATACTAACCTGAATACACGACTTCTGTCTGCCAGTAGTTGAAAGCAGCGATCCAGGCCTCAAAGCGGTGGGCTTCCCATGTGGCCACTGGCTGCAGCCTGGGCCCTGCTTCGTCCAGCATGAGGAGGTGCAGCTGCCCCTTGGAGTCACTGCTGACGATCTTCAAGGGCTGGTCACTGACTCTAGACACAGGAAGACAAAGGAGAAGCCCACTGTGCTCTACTCACCACCCTTGACACGTCCCAACGTGTCCTGGGAGGGGTTCCCATGGATAGGTCTCCGAGACAGCTTGCTAGGGCACATGGCAAAGGCCAGAACTATACTGTCAACTTCCCCAATGACAACATTACCACCATGCATCTAGCATGCTAGGACTTTTCTGTTTTTTAGATCATGCTGGTGTGAAGACAGGAATCCACTGTCAAAGGAAAGTCTGAGGGCCCTTGACCAAGCCTGGGCCTTACCTTCCACGCTTTCCTGTGGACCAATCCAGTGACAAGGCCAGACGCTCCTCCCCTAGCGAGAAGCTGCACCAAGGCTCCAGGAGGGGCCTGCTCTTCTACTGGAGAGAAAGAAGCTCCGCACAGACCAGCCTCGCTCTCCTGCTCACTCCCCAGGTGGACACAGGGCACAGGCCACTGCCACCCTGCCATGCACAAGGCACTGGGCAGGGCTAAGGACCCTAGCACTCACCTCCAGGGCTCCCTCACACACGTGACCCTGGGACAAGAAGATCTCTCGCTTCACCACCTGTGTTCTAGACATGATGCTGCCTCTGTGGGTTCCACAGGCCACATGCTGTGTATTACCTAGACCTCCAGGGGCCCTGGCCCATCCGTTTTACAGAGATGAAGACAAAAAGCCACCGTAGCTGTTCCAATGCTACTTCTCTTATCTAGGACCTAAACACTGATCAGCGCTAACGCCATTAGCAGCTCCTCAGTGGGTATCAAAAAGCCCCTTCCTAGATGTACGTGGGTCACCTAGAACCCGGTCTTGGGCATTTCCTTCCCTCACCCCTAGAACAGGTGACTGCTCTGAGCAGGCCCTTCCTGCACAGGCCCTTGCCACCGCAGCTCAAGGGACCTGAGCCTGGTTCCACGGCAGCAGCCACAAGTATGTCTCTGACTCTGGGTCAGCAAGTGGCCAAGGGCAGGCAATGTCCTCTTAAATGGTTTGCTCTCATGAGAGATCCATTTTCACACTGGGTCACCACTGCCGTTCCCAGCCTCAGCATCAACACCATGCATACTTGGTCCACTGTGCCTGCAGAGCCTCAGGCCCACGGAGTTCATAGCTTGTCACTGTACCTCTCACTAGAACGAGGTACGATTTAAAACAGACCCTGCACTCTCTTGGAATTTTCAGATCAAATGCAAGCACTGAACAGACTGCTTTGGGAAGAGGTCCATTCCAGTACGGCCCCCTCCCAGCCCTCCTCACCCACACAGCCAGGCACCCACCTCAGGCCCCACCAGGCGGAGCAGCTCTACAGATCCACTGGCATCCGCCACACCCAAGATGCCACAGCCAGCCACCGGGACGTGGCACCTGGGGAGAGGGCCCCGTCAGAGCACAGGTCACGCAGTAGCACAGAAAGCATTACCATCTTGGGATTTGTCACTCAGGTTCAGCTCTAAAACCAAGTTGGAGCCCATAATCCTACAGCCAACCCAGAGGTTCCCCGACTTCCAAACTCAACTCCTTTTGCCTCCCAGGCTCAACCTCACTCTGGGCCCCAAAGCGGGCAAGGAGCCCCACGGAAGCATCGGCCCTACCACCTGCCACGGGGCAGTGGGACAGCAAAGAAGCGACCCACAGTCCATGTGCTTCCAATCTCGCCAAAGGCCCTTGGACACCAGGTCCCACTCCGTGAACAGATGCTCGGTACAAATGCCGGGCTGCGCGGAGTGGTCACCGAAGTGGTACCATTTCATGTCCAGCACTGCAGACGTCTCTCTCCTTTGGACCTCGACCAGAGAATAAGCAGAGTCATCCTCGCTGATACTGTACAGGTAAACGCGGCCCAGACGGACTTGCAGCTGCTCAACGTCTCCGTCCACGCCTACTCCACCCTACAAAACACACGCCTGCTCTGACTACCTTACAGATGCTGGGACTCCTACGAATGGAGAACCACATCCGAGGCACGAAAGGCTTGGCCGACACCCGCTCTGTGTGGCGGCAAAACTGCTCAATCTGAGTAGGCCGAGCCCTCTTTCCCGGCTCGTATCAGTGAGTCTGTGAACTCTGGACGCAGCAAGCAAAGTTTCTAAACGGGCCGAGGCGCCCCAACAGCCGGGGTGACTGCGCCGCCGCCCCCGCCCCTC